>NC_060066.1:61170833-61493125 GCF_922984935.1 Meles meles | reverse complement strand
GGTGGTTAACAATGCAGGCTTTAGAGAGTGCTGGTCTGGTTTCTGCCTACTCCTTGTGTCACTATAGGCAAGTTCCTTAATTAACTTCCTTGTTGCCTCAGTTTTCCTAGTCTGTAAAATGGGAAGAGTAGGACTTCATAGTGTTCTTAAAGAACTCTGAGTTTACCTTATTGGGTGATCAGAAAAGTCACAAAGGTTACAAAAGCTCTTGTTGTTTTAGTGAAATCAGAAGCCATTGGTTCAAATGTCTTTCACAAATTTGGGCCCTTCACACAGTGTCTCTGAAACTTCTTGTCTATAAAACAGGGAATAGCGTATCATCTCTTATGGTTATAGTTAAGTGAAAAGGACAATTTCATGGTGAGTCTGGCATTAAGCTGTTGCTTGGGAAGAGGTGGTTGAAGTCCAAATCATTAGAGCAAATATGTACTACTAAAAGGCATTAAATTAATGGAGAACAAGCAAACTAGCCTTTTATCTAAATTAGAAATCTATTTGCAGATAAGTATCTGTTATGAATTATGAAGAGGATGCAGTTTTTCTCTAGTTAGCTCTAATCTTTTCATTTTGATTAGATAAGTTTGTGATCATGACAGCAACATTTATTAAATGCTTTATATACTTTATCTCATCAGTCCTCGCCATGAGAAGAAATATTATGGTCGGGAATATTGTGATCTTTATTATCCTGGTCATTAAAATCTGCAGCTCAGAGAAGTTAAGTAACTTGCACAAAGGCACATGCTACAAAGAAGCACAAGAAGGTCTGTAACCTAGTTCTCTTTGACCCCAAAGACAATGCTCTTTACAACTACAGTATTCTCTCTTAAATAACTCCAGTCTGGGGATGCCTGGGTGGCTAAGGCAGTTAAGCATCTAACACTTAATTTCAGTTCAGGCCATGATCTCAGGATTCTGGGATGAGCCCCTCTAGGTCTCTGCGCTCAGCAGGGTGTCAGTCTGCCTTTCTGTCTTTACCCCTCTCCCTCAGCCTCTCCCCCTGCTCGTGTTCTATCTCTCTAAAATAAATAAAATTTTTAAAAAATCATGTCTTGATCTCTGAGAGCAATTTCTGTCATGACAGTTCAAATTATAGAAGATCCGATCTCAATTTTAGTTCAAAGTAAGCAATGTAGTTAAAGGAGAAAAAAGAACAAGGAGCCGTAGAAATCAGGTGTTGACCCATTTCTGCCACTGACGAACTCTGACATGCTGTAAGGCTGAATGACTGTCTTCCAGTCTTGAAATATCTACTTCCCAAATCATTTTCCCTCAGGAGAGCATTACAGGCAGTAATGGGTTAAAAGAGCAGTGGTCGGTGCTCTTGTCCAGAAGATGTATTTGCCAAGCAAGCACATGGTTTGTATTAAGATACAGTGCTTACTGGGGCGCTTGGGTGGCTCAGTTGTTAAGTGTATGCCTTCGGCTCAGGTCATGATCTCAAGGTCCTGGAATCGAGCCCCATAGCCGGCTCCCTGCTCAGCAGGAAGCTTGCTTCTCCCTCTCCTACACCCCCTGCTTGTGTTCCCTCTGTTGCTATATCTCTCTCTGTCAAATAAATAAATAAAATTTTAAAAAAAGACACAATGTTTGTTGGAGTGGCTTGACACGGTTGATGGAGATTCTGGAGCCTTTCTACCGCCATCACTAGATAATGTGGGTCCAACACCTTTGACTCAGTCTCTGCTAACAACAGCCAAAAAGATGTGAGCATGAAATGGTCTGCTGCACTGTATGGCCTGGGGTAACCCAGTAATTAGCAGTGTTACCAGATTAAATCAGAACAGTCCTACTCTAAAAGAACTCTGTATTTTTTAATAACCCGTATTGAGAGAATTAATCTGTTTTTGCTTGGCAAATTGTACCAAGGGATTTCAGTTTAGCTTATTGCTCTTATAAACAGTGTTTTTCCTCCTCTTTCTGAATAGATCCTTTTTTTTTTATAAGGAAAATTAGAGCTATCAGTCCATCCAGAGTGATACAGTCACTTTACTCTTTTCCATCAGATGATCCCTATTAGCTAATCATGAGCAGGTTTGTAGGCTGGGAGACTGGAGGAATGAGGAAATGTGTGCCATGTTGCTAGTGGTGCTAATGAAGCAAAGATAGGCTTCAGTGCTCATTGTCACTCTTAGGTTCATTCTCTCTCTCTCTCTCTCTCTTTCCCCTTCACTCCCTCCCTCCCTTTCTCTTATGTTTCTTTTTAAATATCTAATTCTTGGAAGACCTCTCCATAGCCCTTTTCTCCCATCTCCTTTACATGTAAATTCCATTTACGAGATGACTTTCACTCTTTGTTATGAACTTGACTAAAAGACTGTTAAACCTACAAGTCATGAAAGACCAGCCATCAACCTCATATGAGAACAGAAAGCAGAGTGGGTGCTGGAAGATCTGCTAAAGACCAGATTAGAAGGTAATTGAGTGAGATGAAGAAGGAGGAGGGGGAGATGGAGAAGAAATTAACAAGCTATGGAATGAGACGTAGATAGGAAAGGGTTTAAAAAAATCTCAAGAGGTGGTTGGGTAGGTGTTTCCTTGTTTCTCCTCTTACCAACTCTAAGACTTTGGCCAGCTCACTCTTCGTGTTCGCATCTGCAAAATGGGATAATAATAATGCCTATCTCGTGTAGTTGTAAAGATTGAGTGAGAAAATGAATGGAAAGCAGTTAGCACATGTTAATACCTGTGTTCATCCGTTTCCTACCTCAGCTGTTCAGAACACTATAAAGGGATCATTTAAGATCCTGGAAGAGCTTTGCAGTGGGTCAGAACCTATTCTGTCATCTCATCTTTTTTCCTCTTTTTTCTTTCACAATGTACTATAACTAGAGTGGATGCCCTGAAGCTTTCCCCTGTAGATACATGGAAACTTGCACAAGATTGGTAAATTACCAACAAATTAAGCCTTTTTGTTCTCTAATCCCCAGAAACTTACTCCATGGAGGGCTTTGGCCACCAAGCTTCAGGGGTGTGGCTAATTTTTTGACTTCTTTCCAAATAAGCACAGGCCAGGCTCCTGAACACCTCCAGAAAATCCTCTTATAAAAGCTGATTATTTTTTTGAAGATTTTTTAAGATTTTATTTATTTATTTTAGAGAGAGCGTATGAGTGAGTAGGGGAAGGAACAGAGAGAGAGGGAACGAGAACTTGAAGGAGACTCTTTACTGAGCATGGGGTCCTACACAGGGCTTGATCCCATGACCTTGAGACCATGACCTGAGCTGAAACCAAGAATCGTATGCTTAACTGGCTGAACCATCCAGGTGCACTGCTGAGTCCTCCTTTTAATGAATATTTCTAGTTATGCAGTTCTCTTGTATAAAGCAAACACACATATTT
Organism: Meles meles; assembly: GCF_922984935.1. NCBI lineage: Eukaryota > Metazoa > Chordata > Mammalia > Carnivora > Mustelidae > Meles > Meles meles. Next base: position 61,489,782 of record NC_060066.1, on the reverse strand, counting down.
TCAAGTCAGCCTTAAAATCTTAACTACTCTCCAATTTTTTGCCTCTTAAGCAAACAAAAAGCACACACAAGCCAGCAGTGCTGTCCCAAACTTCTGCAAAATCCAGTTTCAATAAATGGATAGCCTTTTATAGTTGAAAAAAAACTCAGAAGCCATTTAATGCCATTTTCTCCATTTTATTGTTGAAGAAATTATATTGGAGAGGTTGGATGACCTGCTAGGATATGTGGTTGTTGTGAAAGAGCCTTTAACTTCTACCACTATGTTGCATTGTTTCCTACCCCAAAATAGAAAAACTCCAAATAAAACACCCTTGGTGTCTTTAGAGGATAAATGCCCAAAGGATGTACTTCTAAGGCCAACTTTAGACAGTATTAAATCCATCATCCAATTTTTTTTTTAAGATTTTATTTATTTGAGAGAGAGCACAGAGGGAAATTGAGACGGAGAAGCAGACTCCCCGTTGAATAGAAAGCCCGATGTGGGGCTGGAGCCCAGTATAGGGCTTGATTCCAGGACTCTGAGATCATCACCTGAGCCAAAGGCAGACACCCAGCTGACTGAGACACCCAAGTGCCCCTCACACATTTTTTTTTTTAAGATTTATTTATTTATTTGAGAGAGAGAGAGAGATTGGGGATGAGGCAGAGCAAGAGGGAGAGACAGAATCTTCAAGCAGACTTCCCACAGAGCACGGAGCCTGATGTAGGACTTGATCTCACAATCTATGAGATCATGACCTGAGCCAAAAACAAGAGTTGCACACTTAACCGACTGAGCCACCCAGGAGCCCCTCCATCACCCAATTTATGTAGATTCATTGTGACTTCTTTGATTTTTCATTATTAACTCAAGTCATGCCCAGGGTGCACCAGTTACCACCTAGGAAGTTAGTTCTTTCTATCCCCACTGATGGCACAGAATAGCAATATAAACTGGTTTTAAAATTTTTAATTATTTTATGGCTAAAAAACCCATCACGATACAGAGGAAGCTAGGACTTGGGGGATTAGGTCCCTGCTCTTCGAGACTGATAAACAAAACCTTCCCCAGTGTGGTCTTGTTACATCCTAGAAGAACCTTGGGCCTTGTTCTCGTCTATCCTGGCTGTTCGAAAGCTTGCTTTACCACCCACAGGAGAAACACAGAAATAAAACTAGCAGGCCCCAAATCTATTGATTAGATATCCACCAGTTATGTTACTGATTACCAGCACCTTAACCTTCAGGCAGGGAAACACATTTCCAGCTCTCATTTAGTCATTTATTTTAAAACTCTTTAATATTTCACGTTTTCTTTCTTTGGTTTTTGATTTCTCTGTCTCCCTCTGTGAGGGTTGCCTTGTGTTGTTATTTGGCAAACAGAGCCTGTTTCATTTGGCCTCTCTTCTGCCTCCAGCCAGAGGGGGGGGAAGTGCTCCCTCCTACATGGGATTATGCAGGGATGCCAAGGGATGTGTGACTTCACCCTAGTCTGGTTCTTCAGGCTTCATCACCACCGACTAGAGCAGTGTTTTGGAATCCCAGCTGTTTTTTAGAATGACCGACAGAGCATTGAAAACTAAACTTACTGTGGAAATCCTTTTGCAATATATATAGGTCTGTCTCCCTTAAACTAGTATGGTGCCATCTGTCAGTTATCACTCCATTAAACTGAAGGAAAGGAAACATGCGGATGCCAGGGCTGCCTGGGAGACCAGTTGAAACACAATGTCAGGGGAGAAGGTCCTAACATCTGTGGGTCTATTTTTTTAAACTCCCAGGTTAACCTAGTGGGCCAGGATTCAGAACTACTAATTTAGAATTTCCCTTCGAGAATAAAACTAAACATAGAATAAGGAATGGAAATCCCCAAAATGGCACAGTATCCGTAACAGAGAGCTGATGGCAGAGAAGGCAGGACTGGGAGTGCCTAAGTATGTCATGGATTTTTTCCACTGTCTTTTCTTCTCTCTTTTTTTTAAAATTTAAATTCAATTTAATTAGCATATCATATATTATTAGTTTTAGAGGTAGAATTTCGTGATTCTTCGGTTGCATATAATACCCAGTTCTCATTACGTCATTACATCTCATTACATCATTCATCTCTATCATCCAGTTACTCCATTTCCCCCAACCCCCTCCCCTCCAGCAACCCTGTTTATTTCCTATGACTAAGAGTCTCTTATGGTTTGTCTCCCTCTCTGTTTTCATCTTATTTTTCCTTCCCTTCCCCTATGTTCATCTTTTTTGTTTCTTAAATTCCACATATGTTCACTGTGTTTTCAAGAGCCGTCGGCCAAATGCATCACTGAGTATGTCTAGAGCTATAAGCTCAGGGTGGCGCGGCAGTCCCCCTGACCCATGACAGAGGGCCTCTTTCACCCAGTTAGGCCAAGTTAAGAGTCATGTGCACTTTGTTCAGTGAACAGTAACTGCTAACTCTGATTCTAGGTTTTGCTTGCTGGTGTGATACTGACTAGACTTTGTCTACTGGGCTCCTTTAAGACAGTGACTCCTCCAGTACTGGTAACATGTCTGTCTCTAGTACCCGGTGCATAACAGCAGCTGAAGATGCGCCTAAGGAACAAGTGAATCAGAGGAGAATGAGCAGCAAAATTGTACCTAGGGGCCAATCCTCTGTTTTGCCAAGTTTTATTATGGTCGCCAGTGATCTGATGTCAGGGCATACCATGGAAATGAAGTAACCCAAATCCTGCTTTATCAGAGTCTTAAGATAAATTATTAGAAAATTATATCCTGATCTTTCAGAAAGTGCTACTTTCTGAAATGATTTCTGTAGTAGCCCTTAATCCAGTGTGCTGGAAACAGCGATACTGGGAAATATCCATTTTTTAAAAAACCAACTTTGTTAAAGATTTCATTTTTAAGCTCTATAACATCAGATGCTAGATGATAAGATATTAGAATATCCATAAAACTCATAAAAATATATTAAGGAGAAGAAAATTAATTACAGTATATAAACTGTTGATATTACATTATGATGAACTTCGCTATGAGACAGTTTTCATGATTTTGGTGAAAAACTTTATAGTCTGAACATAAGGTTTTTTTAAATGATGTTGTTGTCAGCTAGTCAATTAATTCAGTTTTATATTACAAATGGTGCAAGATGAGTCTTGAGCAAAGGTCTGAAAACAAAAGAAGTTGGTCTTCGATGCCCTCCCCACCATAATCATGGGCACTTACATAAGTGCTGATTCTACCATGTTCCCGTATTAGAGGAGGATGTACATGTTGGTGGGGGGGGGGGTGGATTGGAGGAGATCAGTAAAAGGACAGTGGGAATTTTTGAAATGTTAAAAATGGAAGCAGAAGTGCAGGAGATGGGGCAACAGCTCCCGGGTATAATCCTGCCAGGGATGAAACTCCTACATTCTCTCTCGACAATCTAACAAAATTTTCCTCTCTAATAAAAATTTTGATGAACCAAAGTGCCATCATGTACTTTAATTTGGGGATGGTTATTTTGATGGTAATGGTTCTATTGGTGATAATAGACTTAATTACTCCCTGTTTGTAGATACATTCATTTATTCACATCCCCCAATCCCCATTTTACAAAGCACCTCCCCATGTACTGATTTTTCTGTAACTGGCTGGGTGGCTTAAGTCAAGTCTATTTCATGAATTCTCGGTCCACTCAGGAGAGAGATGTGTATCATGCATTTCTATGTCAGGCAAAGGAAATGGACATTCTGAGGTTTTGGCAGATACTTTCTTTCCTCGCTTGGTTAGCAGTCATTACTAATGCCTCCGGTCCTTGTCACCTTCATTTTTACAACACATTAAATTAGAAACCAAAGAAATTGAATACCTTTGTCTGTCCTTGAGTCATCTGAATACCCTGAGTGGCTGGTGGGTGGCATGTGCCAGACTCTGTGATCAGGAGGCCTAGACCTGAGTCTTGATGAATACTGCTTCTCACTTGCAGTGTGACTTTGGGCCGGCTACTTAACTAAGACTCAGTTTCCTCCTTTGTAAAATGGGCACAACCAAACCTCATGAGCTAGTCCTGAAAATTAATAAGACAAAACATGTAAAGCATGGAGCACCTGGGGCCAGGAAAGAGCTGGATGGGGGTTAAGTACTACGTGTAACATCACTTATTTCATAGGCAGTCATGACCGCTTTGCACACATACCTCTGTGAGCCAGAAATACTTATTCAGTGAATTTTCAACTACTTATTAATCATATACTCTGGACACAGGACTGTGTTAAGCTCAAGATTTAAATTGAAACTTGAAGTGTAATTAGGTAGGATTTAGTTAAGTACGTGGAGAGGAAGAACAATCTATACTATGTAATATGGTAACTTCTCACTCCATGTCACTACTGAGCACTTGAAATGCGACTCGTCTCAGCTGAGATGTGCTGTGATGGGCACGAGATTTTGGAAACTTGGTGCAAGAAAGAGAAAATTTAAAATATCTCATTAACAACTGATGATATGTTGAACTGAGAATATTTTGGATATATTGTGCTAAATGAAATACGTTATTGCAGTTAGCTTCACCTATTTCTGGGTACTTTTAAAAAATGCGACTATTAGAAAATGTAAAACTGTGTGTGGCTTACATTATATTTCTAGTAAGAAGCGCTGGGGCAGCCCCTCATTAAAAAGAGAGCAGTGGGTTGGGAAGTAACTCAAAGAACTTACAGTGAGAAAAAGGAGACCGTACTAAAACACAGGAGAAAAGTGTCCACAGTCCCTTTACGACCTGGTTCAGAACACCTGGGAGCTGTTCTGGGAACATACTGAGGTCACCAGTATCTTTGATATTCAGGTGGGATAGATGGAGGGGGTTTTTACAATGGCTGTCCTCTTCTGAAAACCCACCTAAGCAACAGAGGAATTTTCCTAACCATTCTTGGGAACCTAACAGCACCCTGTTTGCCGTCTGCAAAATCAGGTATCAAAATAGCAAAATGAAGGGGAAATTTCTCACTGATGGTTCTTTAGCCTTCAGGGCCTCTTTGTTCAGCAAACATTTTTCTTTCTTTCTTTCTTTCTTTCTTTTTTTTTTTTTTTTTTTTTTTTTTGCATTGGTTTATGTAGTATTTTGGCCAGTAGAGTTGAGACATATTCTGGAGTACTTTGTTGAAATAATATAAGATGTGAAATAAGCTGGAATATAGAGGACTTGAAACCAGAAGAAAAAAGGCACATTTTAAAGGTTTTAGCCTTGTCAAGAAATAGCTATTTTAACTTTCAGAGAGACTCTTGAGCCTGCCAAGAAAAGGAAACAAAATTTTTACTAGCCTACCAGAATCTTATTTTCCTTTCTATAATATGCCTAATTTGAAGTAGCTCTTCTGTGTTCTAGTTCAAAAGCATGCTTTTGTTCTGTTTTTAGTCCCACCCAATAGGTGCACTCCAGGTAGCCTTTCCACTCACAGCCAATAAACACAAAACATCTTGTACCTTCAATTTTAGAAATAAAGAAGGGAAGGATGAAGTTAAGGATGGAAAAGACAGTCCCTTGTGGAGCTTCTTCCAAAATCCTCCAAAAATATGGAGAAGGGGAGTTGGAGTAAACTTTTTTCTCATGTTCTCAGCATTAAGAAATTAGCTTAAATGGGGCAAATAAAAGGAAATAACCTTTGTTTGTCTGTGGGTTATAGTATTTTGAACATCTAGGGAAAGAATGGCCCTTCATTCGTTAAAATATGCGTGCAGTAAATAAGTAATAACATTGTGATTGGCAACCTAAATTTGTTTGTAAAAAGCCATGTTCTTTGAAAATAGATTTTGTGCTGTGCATGAACTACTTGTTTTCATGCTATGTAAACAATAATTCATACCAGAAATTTAATTACCCATGTGTGCCATGATTATTCCAACTACATTAAACCCTGACTTTTAGAAATCCTGCACCCCCTTCTCTTTGAATGAATGTTATCTGGAAATGAAATAGTGTTTTTGTTTTATTTTTGTTTTATCCCCACTTATATTGCCTGATGATACTACCTGGGTACTTACCAGATTTGTGTTCTATGCCAGTGAGTAACAGTTTGGCCAGTCTTCATGATGCAAGTGAGGGTCTTTGCAACAAAAGCCAGAGAAGCAAAGGATCAAAATTTATTCAACTTGCAAAGCAATATGGTGAAGTCACATACCAGAGCCCAAAAGTAATAATACCCATTGCTCTTGTAGTATTAGGACAAACTTTGCCAAATTGGAGTTGCCATGTCAGAAACTGCACATTTGTCTATAGAACACAAGCATAGCCTTAGAATAGCACCTTACTAAAAGAACTCTGGATGTAAGTAGATAGCTGTCACTTTAAATATCATTTTCAATACAAGTCAACTCTTTGCTTGGATCTCTAACTGTATTAGCTCATAATTCAGTTAAGATTTGTTGGGTATTTTCCTTGTACTGGGTGCTCACTGAACTATTCATATACATTACCTCATTTAGTCCTTGCAAAAAGTCTTGTGAGCTTATTCTCTTGCCTTACCAACAGAGATGTCTAGAAAAACTAAATGGCTTGACCAAAAGAAATGAAAGTCAGACTCAAATCCGAGTCAGCTGACCTCATGTGCACTGATAGGCTTGCTGGCTCTGTAGTAGTCCAGGAGCCAATGTGGAAGACTTAGAGGCAGGAGTGCCCCCAGAAGGCAACAGAGAAAAGCAAATGATGCCAGGATTTTCTATTAGGAAATGAGAAAAATTGTGTTTGTGATCTCTGTGGAATATAATTGAGTCTCAGCCCTACAATGCAATCCATTGCCAGTGAGTGCTGGGAATAGCCTAATCAGTACCACCCCAGTGTTAACCATGTCCAATATGCAATGATGCAAAAATCCTAGAGCCCCATCTCTTGTCGAACAACCATGTCTCATGGAGGCGGGGTTTCACCCTCAGGATTTGCTGTTTCATGCTCTGGGTATATACTCTAGATCTCTGCCCCTTGCCATTTTGCATGTTCCTTGTTACAGATCATGTGTCCCATTACTGGAATATGGCTTGTTTTCAGGAACATCCAAGTACTCCTGAACTCTTCATGTGAGCAGCTACAAGATGGCAGTAGTGCATTTTATGATCTCAAGTGCATCTTTTATATATATATTTATCACAGCATCAATTCTATCTTAGCTAGGCCTAGTAACAAAGCTGCTGTCCTCCTCTACTGCTGAAGGCAGCCCCAGAGAAAGTATTATATATAGTTCACTTTGATTCACTTGGCTCAGCTCTTAGTGATATCAGAGCTTCTGGGCTCCTATTCAGAGTAACTAATGGGTGGCTGTGTTCCACTGAAGCTTCAGAGAGGACACGGGACTGCTTTAAATTCTATCAGCTCAACTGCCTAGTGGCCTCAGAAGGGAACCAAATACCAAATTATGTCCTGCTGCTTCCAGCTGCCAGCCTTAAGCATTCCCTAAATCATACCTGCTTGAGATAAAACTCTGAATGGATACATGAATAATTTTACTGCCTTTATCAGTTTCAGATACTGACCCGTCAACAATGTCACCTTCTTGATTCGTAGGTAATGGAGGACACTGTTGAGTCTTTCCAGCTGTTGTCACTGTTATTCAATAAATGTCCCGTTTCACAAATTACAGATTGTTACATCACTGAAAATGCCACCTGCCCCAAAATTATTTTTATCGCTTCTTCTTTTTCAGCTCTTTCATTAATGTCAACAGCAGAAGTTTCCACCTTCATTTTATAACATGGATAAAGGATCTACCAGGTTGAGTTAGGGAGTTTTTTTGAGTTGTGAATCAATTGCATTTTCACATTTTTCTAGGCATATGTAAATGTAATAGAGCCTGACATAGATATATCAGAAATACTTTATATATTTGAATAGTACAATATATTTAAATAACTATGTTAAACACTGCATATATATATTAAAATTACCATTTGAATTGCCTTTTATTTTGTGTTTGCATTTTTGGTTGCTATTTAGGTTGAATGTATTAGAATGTATATATTATGAGAAGTCAGATTAAGAAATATGTTTTCCCTAAACTCCTTCTTTCTTATGTGAGAATATAGTGATAGTCCCTCAGAACTGAACTGTTTCAAGGAACCGAAGAATTCATTTACAAATCTTCCAGCATCTACTTGGTTGCATGATGAAAGAAAGATAATTTTTAGACAGGGGTTCTGCTTCCTAACAAATTAGGTCAAAAAGTAATCTGTATTCAGCCTTAAAAAGAAGAAAATTCTTACACGTTCTACAACATGGGTGGACGTTGAAGACCTTATACTAAGTGCAGTAATCCAGACACAAAAGGATAAATTCTGGGTGATTCCATTCTACTCCAATGAGATACACTGAATAGCCAAATTCATAAAGACAGAAAGGAGAATGGTGGTTACCAAGACTTGGGGGAGCAGGAAATAGGAGGTAGTATTTAATGGGTATGAAGTTTCAGTTTGGGACAGTGAAAATGTTTTGGAGGGAGATGGTGGTGATGGTTATACTTAATGCCACTGAACCATTCACTTAGAAATGATTAAAGTGGTAGATCTTATGTTAGGTATATTTTACCTATACAATATTTTGAAAAGGGGATTCTGACATGGTTTCCCTGTTACTTGAGAGTGTGATTCCATGAGTCCTGAGGGGTTTGCGGACAGAGGGAGCGAAACTGGGGAGGGGACCAAGCACACATTTGACAATGTGCTGTTTGGGGGAGTTTACCTCTTCTTACTTTTTAAAAATTAGCGCAAGAATTGGAAAACAGCACATTTTTCTGTTTACAACAACTCTCCATCATTCCTGACAGAGGTGCTGCGGTTCTGAGAAAGATGATAGAGATACAAAATAATAAGACATTTTTATTAAAAAAATTTTTTTTTTTTTTACTGAAATCTAATAAGGAAAATTATAATGATTTATACTCTTGGCCAAAGTTCCAAAATAAAAGAAGGTTAAGTCACCTCAAGATCACTCAGTAAATAAATGGAAGAGCTAAAAATAGAACTGAGGATTCCCCGACTCTTGGCGTCTCGATAAACCCGCTCACATCCTTCTCTGCAGCAGCGAGGTTGGCAGGATGCGTGAGGGGCTGGCAGCAGGAAGAGAATCTTCCATGTCTTAAAATAGTTTTCGAGTTCTAAAAACCTACTGTGGCAAAGCAAACTCTTACAAATGCTGACTCTGCATCCCAGCCCACCACTATCTACTAACGGAGAAGAAACTTGAGGAAATAGCTGTCTTTTAATAGCCATGTTGTCATTTCTTGATGAATTCCTTCTATCTGGATGCTTAATTGTTTGGCTAATTTTTAACACTATTTTTCCTCTTTTTCTAAAATAACATCCATCAAATTTGCTAGAACTTTTTCGTGCCAAGGAAACTAACAGAAATTTAAACATCAGTTCAGTTTCAGCATATTTCTCTTCAGTTTACTTTAGAAAGCACATATATTTGTTAGATTTCTTTGGACACTTACCCAAAGATACAGGTATAATAATTACATTTCAGTGGAAAAGCAAGAGCTGGGTGCTATCAAAGATAAACAAAGCTGGACATTAAAGCGATGACAACAGATTTTCTTCAGTAATTACTGATAATAGGGAACGGAGATGGGCTCTGCTCCTCACAAGGAAAAGAAGGAGGAGGACAAGCCAGGCTCAAGTAGAGTCAAGGTTAGGATTCGTCCTCTTCCGCAGGGACCAAGGTCCTGTCCTTCAGAATGGTTACAGTTCAGAGGAATGGCTTTCAGGTCCTTGAGGAAGACATTCCTGAGTGGTAGGATATACCTTACACCTCAAAGGGACAGAGGAAGGATTCACAATTGTTAAGTAGTGTTTAGTAAATATTCTAAGGAATGGAGGTCAGGGGCCTTTATCTTCAGGTGTTGGTTTAACGAGCAGTAACTTCTTTTGACAGCCTTGAGCTTTTCCAGAGGGGAACTCTGAAGGAGGCGGGGTTTTCCCAGGGATACCACCTTGGCCTGAGAGAAGTCATGCTTAAGTTTAGTCAGGTGGTTAGTGCTGGGGTTTGAACGGAGTGCTCACGGAGAGAAGTTTTTGCAGTTCTCAGTAGTCATAATACTGTCTCTATCGAAAAGAATATAGTATCTGATTCAGACAGTGCAACAGAAAGCTTCGTTTTAAGCTGTGCTTTAGTTCTTCTGTGTCACATTAGATATGAGAATCGTGAATGAAGTTTAACCTGTCTTAGATTAACACTAGTCATTGGTTGATTGCTTTGGGTTTACTTTAGGATGGAGGGAATGATACTAACTTTTAAACTACACGATAATATTTTTGCATCAAATGCATTACAGTTTTTAGTAAATTCTTACTCCATTGTGCATATTTTATATTTCATTTTTTCAAATAATAGAAAATTATTAACAATATTAACAATAATAACAATAATATTAACAATATTAACAATATTAACAATAATATTCATTGAGTAAAATATTAACAAATTATTATTAATGAATGTTTGTTCCAGTTTCCAACAATTTTTAGTTCACAGGCCAGAATTTTCCTGGTTAAGCAGAATACAAGATTTATTTTGTCTTTCTATGGAAATCCATATAGAATAATGCATATCACAAAAAGGAGAAAGAAATACTGTTTCAGAAATGATACCCTGTGTATATAGCTTTTATAGCAAGTAGAAGACTCTATTATTACCAGACCAAGTAGTGGTACCTAAGAATCAATAGAAAATATCTATAAAGTATGCATTTACTTTATAAGAAATACAGTTGCTACTCAATTAATTTTACATTGTTTCTCCTGTGAAATTTTACATTGTGCAGGCTTTTAAAAATTTGTTCTTTTTCTTGCATTGTGTAATTTTCTTTATAGATATGTATGTAGTATAAAACTATGGTTTTATATTAAAGACATTTTTATTTTCTACTTTAAAAGAAGAGATTTTCTTGTTTCTGATAGCCTCAGAATATATATTTTTCTATTATTTCTCTGTATTTTACAGAATGGAATAAATTGTGCATATTTCAACATCTTCTCACTCATAGCTTCCGGAACTATACCATGTTGGATTTATGGATATGGGTTTCTGTTTTCAAGTTATTCATCACTGAGAGTCTGTTTTTTGTCTTATTCTAAACTTCTCTGAGAAAGATGCTGGAACACAACCTCCCATTCACCTAAAGGATTTGATATCATTCAGTGTGCAGTGGGGAGATTGAAGGATGAATCATGGGAACTTTAAAAGCTGTATTTCCTACTAATCATCAGTGAGAATAGATGCTTCCGTGATGGAGATGTGGGGTCACAAATGTCAAGCAGAGTACTATGAAAATCTTCCCAGGCCTCCATCATAGACTAGATCCCATTAGAATCGCAGGGAACCTCTAAGCACACTGATCTTTTCCTCCTTGTGGGGATTCTTAACAGTTCAAAATACGATATGAGCAAATAAAGTGATTGACATGGCCACCTGGAATAACTCCTACAGGGCAGATCATTAAATTATAACTGATGGCACATATCACTAAACAGATGATTCTTCTGATAATGACAGGTCTGTTCTTAATTAGTTGGTGAGAGAAGGCACTGAACCCAGAAGGCCAACCCACTGAAGGCAGGACTGGGTAAGAGTGGTCCAAGGTTCTTCTTCTTCTTCTTTTTTTTAAAGATTTTTAATTATTTTTTTGAGAGAGAGAGAGTTTGAGCAAGACGTAGGACCAAAGGGAGAGGGAAAGAGAATTTTAAGCAAACTGCTTAGTGCAGAGCCTGATGTGGGTCTTAATCTCACAACCCTGAGATCATGACCTGAGCCAAAACCAAGAGTCATTGCTTAACTGACTGTGCCATCCAGACACCCAAGTGTGTCCAGGATTCTAATCCATTTCATATTACAACATGTATCATAAATAAACACAGTATCATTAAAAGATCTTTAAAGTAGTCACATATGTACTTATTTCCTTAAATAAAAAAAATATTTTTCATGGGGAGAAAAGTAGATAGGTAATATCCTGTAACTATTTTATAGCCCCTGCCTATAAAGCACTTTAATAGATAGTCTGCTTTTATTTTTACAAGTCCATTCAACAGAAGGTTCTATGTTTCTTCACCACCTTAGACACTTCCCTACAATCCAAACCTTGAGGGGCATCTGGGTGGCATAGTCGGTTAAGCGTCTCTTGATTTTGGCTCAGGTCCTGATCTCAGGGTTGTAAGACTGAACCCTACATTGGGCTCTATGCTAGGTGTGGAGCCTACTTAAGATTCTCTCTGTCCCTCTCTCCTTCCTCTCTCTCTGTCTAAAAAGTGAAAAATGAATTAATCAATCAGTCAGTCAATCCAAACCTGGGGTTTCAATCTCCTGGATGCCCCGACATCATCTTCTAGCTCCCCCTTAGTGGCTGCCTTTTTCTAATAGCTCAGCTCCTGTGCTTACTTACAACAAGAGATAGGAAGTGACATTCGGAGAATTCTGGCCTTGAGTTAGCTTTCAATATATTTTCTCATTTAACCGTCACAACAATCTCTGTTTTCTGATGAGGAGACTAAGATTCAGAAAGGTTAAGAACTTGCTCAACATCATGTTGATGGCTTTTGTCAGAGCCAGAGATCACCACCAGCCAGGTCCCTCTGATGCCACCGTGACATCCTACAACCCAAGGTCCGGATACCCACTGATGAGTAAGGGTATATTCAATGGTCTGCTTGGAAAAGAGGGGTTTGGGGATTTATAGGATATTTTTTATTGCTTATTTTTAAAGGGAAAGTCAACATTTATCATGCTTTCTGAAGAATCTGCCTGTCAATGTCTCTAAGCTCTGAGGAAGACACAGAAATAAATACCAAGATACAGATATAGAGATACCTCCCACCTCCCCCCAGTAAAAGTGACTCAATCTCCCCAGAGACACTTTCATATTTACTATATGGCAGCCAAACCTATTTAGTAGACTGATACATTTGGGAACTTCAAGATAGTATTGGGTGTCAAAACTGACATTAATTTTCCAAACCCTAGAATTACTGTGTCACAAGGCTGTGGGAAGCATTGGGGGAAAAATGCCGTTTCCTGTGCTCTGCAGCATTCATTGAGAAAACTCTGGTGAAGAGAATATAGGGAATGAAGGAAAAACAAAGCACAAGCTTAATGTTTTCTTTCCATCTGAACATTTTTAGAATTTACTTAAGAGACATAGTTATGTGTCATTTTATTTTCTACAAGCATTATAAGAATCATTTGTTAACAATTTCCTCTTTCTGTTAATGTCCAGTATGACCTATAGCTGATGGAAGTCATTTTCTCCCATAAGTAAATTTTTTTTAAAGATTTTATTTATTTATTTGTCAGAGAGAGAGAGAGCACAAGCAGGGGGAGCAGCAGGCAGAGGGAGAAGCAGACTCCCTGCTGAGCAGGGAGCCTGATGTGGGACTTGATCCTGGGATGCTGGGATCATGACCTGAGCCGAAGGCAGATGCTTAACCTACTGAGCCACCCAGGTGTCCCATAAATCATTTTTTAGTATGGGCTAAGGGAGGCTCTTTGGGCAAAGGAAGAATAAACAATTTGCTCTTGGGAATTCTTTCAAAAGTTGCATTTCAGTTCAGATGGTATTGGATAACAAAGGCAGTGTGAAGTGGAATTACGAATTTGAAGTACTTACCATCCAACACTAAAACAACTCATTAAACTCCTACTGTTAAAGATTACTTAACATTAACATCCACAGAGACTTTCTGCACCCCCCCACCCAAGTCAATGAAGGCAGTGCTGAGCCACACAAACCAGTGATAAAAGGCTCAGCAGTGACTTGGCTAGAGGCCCAGATGTGGTTCATCCACCGTAAATTTTACCAGATAATCACAGTCAATTCTAAGCACCTTTTGAAAAATGCCCCCCCCCTTTTTTTTTTTTTTGTCTTTGGGCACTCGATATGCATCCAGTTTATCCAGTCAACCTTACACTATTAGGAGGAAATGTGACATCAGTTTATTACATTATTTGAAGATACAATAATACTGGAAAAGAGCTTTGCAGAAATTAACCCCCAATTTAGTGTATGCAGCTGTCTACTAGATTTCTCTACTTGAATGTTTAGCAGGCATCTCAAAGGTAACAGGAAGAAGCAACTCTAGAGCACTAGAGTCTATCCCCACCGCACGCAAACACCCCACACCAGATAAGCATCACCCCGTTTGCCCCATCTTGCTAAATTATGTCACCCAGTGGCTCAGATTGAGAAAGTAACGTGTTATCCTTGATTTTTCTTTCACTCTCACTCCCAGCAGTAGCAAGTCCATCAATTCTACCTCTGTAGTCTACTTTGAATTTGACCTCTTCTCAGTACCTTCTCACCAGTCGCCCGAGGCCTGAGCATCATTAGGTTTTCTGCAGATCTTTAAAATGCATGCCTTTCTCAAGACATACCATCTTTTGGAATATTGCTATTCTGTACTGTTTTTCAGCAAAGAAGGCACATCACAGTGTATCTGCTGAAAAGCTATATTAACAAATATATAAGCCATCTGACAAATATACAGTGTTCATACTGTGAATGGCACCTCTGGGATTGTGCTATGTGAAATCTACAGGATTGTATAGCAACCCTGAATCAGGCAGCCATCATCTGATGCCTAGATTACTGTTAGAGCTACCTTCTGTCCAACTTCCTCTCTTGCCCTACTGCTCTAGTCCTTTTTTCCACAGAGCATTTAGAATGATCTTCATAAAATCGGGCCTCAAATCATGTCCCTTCCCTACTCAGAACCTTGCAATGGCTTCCATGTACACTCAAAGTAAAATCCAAACTCCATTCCATGGTGTGTACATCCCAGTAAGATCAGGCCTCTGCCTACCTCTGCAGTCTTTTCTCTGACCTCTCTGGTTGAAGATATATCAGTATGTATTGCCAGGCCGTAACAAATGGAGTATGTTCTGATTGGTGGTGCTTTTGTCAGGTCACCACTAAATCTTTTAGATATCTACCCAGGTTACCTCTTTTGGTTCTGCCCTCATGGCTCTAGTTCTACTGGTTTTGCTGTTCCCGGAACATACCAAGCATATTTCCATTTGCATTAGTTTCCTAGAGCTGTCTTAAATTACCAGAAACTGGGTGGCTTAAGATAAAAATGTATTCTTTCACAGTTGTGAAGACAAGAAATCCAAAATCAAGATGTTAGCAGGGTTGATCCTTTCTGGAGGCAGTGAGGGAGAATCCTAGCTTCTGGGGGATGTTGACAATCTGGAATTCCTTGGCTTGTAGCTTTGTAACTCTTGTCTCTGCCTCTGTCTTCATGCCTTTGCCCTCTTTTCTCTTTGTTTTCACTTTTCTTCTCTAATAAGGACTTGTTATTGGATCGAGGGCCCACTGTGATCAGGATAGTCTCATCTCAAGATTCTTAACTAAATTTCATTTGCAAAGAATTTTACTCTAAGTAAAGTCATATTTCTAAGGTTCCTGATCGTCGTGTCTTTTGGAGAGCCACTATTTAGTTTTTTGCACAATATAATAGTTCTTTTATCTACAGGTTTTTTCCTAGAATTTCTGTTCACTTGGTAAACATGACACTGCTCCTTGGTTTTATCCTAGTTTCATCTCAAGTGATAATTCCCTATAATTTCATCTACAATAGCTTCTCCATCTCCCACTCATTGCTACTAATTCTCTTATTCTGTTTCTACTTTTCTTCATGAAACTTTAATACCATCTGCCATTTCATCATATATTGTTTGTTTATTAATTATTGTCCCTGCTAACATGTAAGCTTTATGAGGTCAGGGAGTTTGTCTTCATTTCAGTATTACCTAGAGTAGGAGTCCTAAATTATGTCCACATCTGGCCGACCACCTGTTTTTTTTTTGTTTGTTTGTTTTGTTTTTTTTAAGTTTCACTGGAGCACAGCCATGCCCATATGTTTACATGCTATCTGTGGGTGCTTTTGTGCTATAACAGCAGAGTTGAGTAGTCATGACAGAGACCATATGGCCTGTAAAGCCTAAAATCTGTACTATCTGGACTCTTAAGGAGAACTACATGTATATGACATATGTGTTTGGCTTATAGAATATATTTATTGATTTACATTGTCAAAATTTATTTCTAAGCAGAGAAATTAAATTTTGTCTTAGGGTTGATACTCTGAAAAGGAAGATATCTGGGTTCTTTTTTTTTTCTGTTTCTAATTTAGAATAATTTGTGTGGTTAAAAAAGGAAGAGGAAATTCTATTAAAATAAGATTACAAAATGCACTTCTAAGATCACAAATTACTTTGAAGAGTGTGCCACCTTGTTTAATTTTCATAATTACCTAATTAGTTCGGTATTATGGTCCTATTTCACAGACAGATAAAATGAGATCACTCAGCCAGAGTTCTTGCAAGGCCAGAACTCCACCTGGGCTCTAATTTGGGGTTCAGATGTCTTCTGTCAACAGCAAATCCAAAGTCAGCAAATCTAGATGCTTCACTAGGGCCACTTCATGCTCCAGTCTCTGCAAATGTGTATCATCATGAGGCATATCTCAGGCTTCCCAAATCATATGTATCTTACATGTTAGTATAAAACTTAAACATTATAAATTATCAACTATCTCAGAGCATAAGCAAAGCTATGTATTTTTTATACCCCCACAACATCTAAAAGAGTACAAGATACAAACTCTGATATAAGTAATCAGTACTTAGTGAATGAATTGGATTCTGATACCCAATACAAAATAAAAAGGAGTGCTATTTAAAGGCTTTATATTTTTCTTGGAAATATTTGTTCGAAATTTCTATTGGCCATCCAGAGTGTAAAGTAATAGGTATGTGGGTTTGTTAATAATTGGACTCTGTATCATTAATTGCTTTTCCAAGTTCTTTAACCATTTGCTTTAAAAACAAATATTAAATAAGAAGGCAGTAAACATCAGAAAGGATAGTTAAAACAATAACTAGTGAATAAGAATACTAACTTGAATTATTCTCCTAATGGAGCAGAGAGATAATCAGGGAAAACTGTGAGAGAAAAGGCAAAAGATATGGAAGACAGAGTGAGAAATTCACTGTCTGTATAATAGGAGTTTCAGAAGGAGAAAAAAAATGAGATGTAGAACAAATTATTATCAAGCAAAATCTTGAGTATTAATTAGATGAGAAGATTCAGGATATGTTAGAATTAATGAATGAAGAAGAAAGATCGCTATGTCCTGGAAAACTACTGATTTCCAAAGTAAGTAGAGTACCTGTAAACCAATAATAGGCTGCCCGTAAAGGAAAGATAATTGAGCAACAGACATATTTTGATGATGATACATTTAGGTGTTCGCTGATTGGTAAGCTATTTTCAAGGTTAATGATGGGGTCAGAAAGTACTCATAATTATGGTTAAGAATTTGAGTAGAAGAGTGGAAATTTCAGCAGTCATATCATTCTAAAAGACAGGATGGATATTGCTACTCAAACTTAGTCCTTTCTTGTTTTTTATTTAATTCGTGCACTTCCCATAAGTTCAGAGCACTCAGTGCTAGATACTGGTGATATAAAGATGAATAAGTCATACTACTCGCACTCACAGAGCACACAGTCAAGTGAGAGACAAACGATTTCAATAGGCATGACCTGGGAGAGGTCAAGGAATGCTTGTCAGTGGAAGAGCCTTCTGAGCAGGAGATCAGAGACAACGGGCATAGTGGGCAGAAGAACCAGCATGTGTCAAAGTACAAGTGAGTTGAAATGTAATTGTCATAGTCACATTCTCCTTTCCACTTCACCCCTGTACTGTCAGTGTTGCACCACTGAGACACCAGACTAACTATATTTTAGGAAAATTAACATCTTCTTTCATTGTTTCATTGATCTCCTCCAAATGAAGGAGTGTACAAATGAAGACAAAAGGTTAAAAAGGGTAAAGAAAGGAAAGGACAAGCATCTTAAAGAAACTTTTACCTTAGAGAGCTATATCTTGAGTGGAGAGTTTTAATATGAAATATTTTTCCTGTCTAATTCATTCATTAAGCCCCAAGGCGGAAACCAGGCTTACTCTATGGCTTATGTAATGCTGAATTGGCTGTCAACACTCAAGTCATGAATAATGATAATGGCACACAAAAG
The DNA here is from genome assembly GCF_922984935.1 of Meles meles. Lineage (NCBI taxonomy): Eukaryota > Metazoa > Chordata > Mammalia > Carnivora > Mustelidae > Meles > Meles meles. Next base: position 61,471,758 of record NC_060066.1, on the reverse strand, counting down.
CCAGGAAATGAAAAAGTGAAGGCTTTCACTGTAATGTTAACTCATCCAAATTGTACACATATATTATCTTTCAGTATCTAGATAAACTTTCCAGGGTTGTTTTATTATATAAGAAATGTTCAATACCGTCAGGTTAACTATAATGAGAACCTGGGGCACCTAGGTGGCTCAGTGGGTTGAAGCCTCTGCCTTTGGTTAAGGTCATGATCTTAGTTAGGGTCCTGGGATCAAGCCCTGCATTGGGCTCTCTGCTCAGCAGGGAGCCTGCTCCCCCCATCCTCTCTCTGCCTGCCTCTATGCCTACTTATGATCTCTGTCTGTCAAATTATTTTTTTAAAAATCTTAAAAACAAAAACAAAAACAGAAAAACCTATAATGAGAACCATAGAGTTTCACAGTTTGGGCCTTTTCTAAGCATAGCTTAAAGCCTTCACATTGTATTAGCAAGAGGTTTCATATTAAGGAATAAAAGGAGGCTGCCCTTTGTATTTGTAAGTAATTCTCCCCTGTAGAAGCAGGAGCTCCTGTACTATGGAAGCTATTTTTCAGCAAAAGTCATAGGTTTCCTTGATCACCTTTGTACTTTCTCACCAAATCCAGCTTAAGACTAGCAATTCTCTTCCTCATTGTGGGGATGTCTGAAGGGAAAGGAGGAGTTGTTGTTGCCTGAGATAGAAAAGCTAATGGACTGTTTCTCTAAGCATACATGTAGGATACAACCCCTGGCCTCTAAGTGATTATTGGCCCCAGGCTCTGTTGTACTATGGTAGAAACTGCTCAGTATGTTTTCAAATTCACTGTATTTAAAGTAAAGTGATTTTAATTCAATTTTATGAACATTTATTGACCATCTCTAATGTTCTTGTGTTTAAAACATACACTAGTTACAGTACAACACATAGCGATTGAAGCATACTACATGCTCTCACACACACACAAATTGTAGTCTATAGGAATAGTGGACCATTAAACAAGGATGTTGCAAAGTAGTATACAATTAGGGTAGTACAAAATACTTTGAGAGTTTATAGGGAGAAATCATAAAAAAGGACCAAAAGCAAATTCCTAGAAAGGGAAACGTTAAATATAAAATTTTAAAGATGAAGAGTATTTTTAAATCAAGATTTATATATGTAAAATATATTAATCTTGATTAATTCAACCCTAGTTACACAGAAATAAATTTTGAGTTTCAAATATCTTAGGTTGCAAGATTATTCATGTAAAGCTCCTAACTACTGTTCTCGTTATGGAGAACCCATTAAGCAGCAACAACTGGAAATTTTATCCCTAAATTACTTAGGAGAAGAAGAAAAGGAACCATTTATCCATGAAAATTACTTTTAAACTACATTTATAAGATATTCTCCTAAGAATTGTATTTAACTTCCATTGAGAAATTTGTATAATCAATTAACTATAGCAGAAACTAAATGAGAAGAAATTAAAAATTACTTTAGAAGAAAAACAAAAAAGTTTCTGCATCAATAGAAGAGATGTGAGGCATAAGGTATAAACCAGTTATTAATAAGATTCCCATTTTCACTTAAGAATGACAGTCCTATCAAGTTTCCATTTGAAATATTGTATAATTACTACATAATAATAATAAAACCAAAATCAAAATTATATTAGGAGAAATAAAATTCTTTTGCTGTCTTCCTGGATGATCTTAATGGACTTAACAACAATAAAAATATTGTGATTAGGGTACTTATACATAGAATTACAAAGATATAACTAACTTACAAGATTCACATTTCAGTAATCTATAATTATAAATTATCCAAAGAATTTTAATTCTATCAGGCTTCCATTTGAGCCACAATCACTTAATGGCAGAATAGTTAATGGAGAAAACATCAAATTGTTTTAGTCTAAGGGGGGGCAGAAAGCTTCTTGCTCTGGTTTTGGACCTTCGAAAGGAAGCTTCTTATCAAGGTAGGATCAACTTGGAAGTTGACTTGCTTCTGCTTTCAGGTTGTGTGGAGGAAGACCAAATTTAGAGCTTGGTGTAGAGATACCTCTTGTAGCCAGTAGAGGATGTTCTGAGCCAGGGAAGCCCCTCAGTGGCAGGAGAGAATTCCTAGGGAGATTTTGTCCTTACTTTCAAGAATAAGAGAGGGAAAGGGGGTTCTTTTGGGAACTATCTCCTAGGAGCCCAGGGTAACATCTGACCAGGGGGACCATGAGATGGAGAACCAGCATGTGATTTGTGGCTTCTCATTCAGGTGGGAGAGTTGAATCAAAATAAGGTCCCAAGTGCGGTGCAAAAAGCCTGAGGAAAAGTTCTGGCATGCTCTCATGGAAGATCTCCTACATCAGGATGAAGGTGACCTCATAGAGGGATTTTGCCTCAAAGGTTCTGGCCCCCAGTAGAATGGCATCTGGTTCATATAGGATGCTGGAACTGAATCCCTCCACCATCACAACTTTCTTCCATGGGGATCTGGTCTTCCAGAGGATTCCCTGGTGCCCTTTGCAACCTTCTGTCCAATACCCTGTTTCCAACAAAAAGGAGGACATAAGTATACTTTTCAAAATGTTTAAATTCTTTCACAGTAATTTTTTTCCTGATGTATGCCTTGTCTCTCCTTGTGTTATGGAGATTTCTCTCAGCCGATAAGGCTCTTAAACATGAACTTTTCTTTCATGAGCAATAAACTGGCTTTGATAAGAATTTGTGATTCGTTCAGAATTTTCTGAAAGAATTTGGCTTGGATTTTAGAGATGTCCAACCCTTGACATGCATGGATGATCTGATATCAACTTTGAAAAGAGTCATCTCTGTTTTCCATTGGTTATTTGGCAAAAATTCACTTTTTATTTAACATAGTTCAAAAAGGACCTAAAGTTGTTCCTGGACTTCCTGCAGTAGATTTTCTTCTTCTTCTTTTTTTTCTTAGATTTTATTTATTCATTTGAGAGAGTGACAGTGAGAGAGGTCACAGAGGGCCACAGACTGGCCACTGAGCGAAGAGCTCAATGCGGGACTCCATCCCAGGACCCTGAGATCATGACCTGAGCTGAAGGCAGACACTTAACTGACTGAGCCATCCAGGTGCCCTAGACTTCCTGCAGTGGTTTTTCTAACTGCCTTAAGTTTTCTAACTGCCTTCTCTGTGTGCAGACATCTAATACCTTTTAGTTCATTGGTATTTTATTTTCTTCAGTTAATTTAATCTACATTTCTTTCTTAAATATGTACTTTACTCAGCCCTGGCAATCAGTTTCATCAGAACTGGTTTGATTTTCCATTTTCAGGAAGTCTCCTTTTTCTGGTGCATTCTTTTTTCCAATTCCAGGTTTCTATCCTTTCTATCCACCATATTGCTTCTTCAGGAACAGCAACCCAGTTTCTCTTTTTTAGCAAGAGGTCATCCAGAGGCTTCATTTGACTCTCTTTGTCATTTAAACTTGTCCCATAGGCACTTCAGTGTTTTCTGCTACTTTATTCTGATAAGTTCATTCACTCTTGCTTTCATACCTTAGCCTCTTATGAAAGCAGCTTATACTTCTTGAGAAGTAGAATTTTCATCCAAAACATCTTTTAGTGCTTATGAAGTTGTTCTTTATTTTTCTGATGTGTTTTGAAAGCTGTTTTAGTGGCGGCTACTTGAAATTGGATGTTTGTTGATGCATCTTCTAAGGATTGAATCTTTCTCGTAATGTTAGGCATCAGCTCAGCTTTTCTAAATGTTTTTTAAGTTTCTCTTCCTGAAGACTTTTTAAACCTAAGTAAAGAGCTGGGTGCCTCCAGCTCTTGCCTTTCTTTTTCAGTGAGGCTAAGCTTCTCAAGAATTTGATGTCATCTCTCCTGAAGGGCAGAAATTCTAGTAGCCAGGAGTTCTTTATTCTGCTTGCACAGAGTGGTTTTTTGATGCTTAAAAATCCTGCTATGAGAATCAATATCACCACTTCCATGGCAATTGTGGGGCTCCAGACCTGGTCTAAGGGTCCTAGCAGCACTGGTATTTCCTGGCACAGCATTTCCAGGGCTGATCCAGTGCAGAGCATCAGGACTATCTATGGGTCCACCATGGCTTCTGAGGTCACTGCTGACTTGACTCAGCTTTCCAGGACCACAGCAGACTGCAGAGAACAGTAGTGAGCATTACTCCTAAAACCAAACCCTTGATGGACAACTAGCACGGATGCCCAGCAGAAGTGAGAGAGGTCATTTCCTCCCAACCTTCCTCTCATCATGAAATATGTAGATAATGATAGCCTTGTGTGATGCTGGGGACTACGAACTGAGGCTACTAGATGAGTGGATGATGTCTTGGAGCCAGACCAGACTACCCTAGAACTAAGGGCAACAGTGTTAACCCATAACCCATTCAGTGTCATCCCTTGCATACCTTACTGGGGAGGATTAGAAAGACTCTCAACTAGCTAGCATTCCTCATTTGCTTTATTCTGTGGCTCTTGAGCCCTCATTCTGCCCACAGGAGTTATAGAAAACTACTCTTAGGCCTTCCTTAGTCTACATCTAGCATGAGGATGGATGCAAGAGGATTTGGGGTCTTTTCACTCATTTGATCAATAAAAACTAAGGAAGAAACAAGTGGGATTTTCACAGTTCACACATTCCAAGAATGGGTTACCAACTGTGAGTGAAGAACACACTTTTCAGACTCTTTCTGTTTGGTGACATGGAAGTCTTCAGTCTACAGATGGTTCAGAATGACTATCTTAGAGGATATTAGAGTTCTCCCCGAAGTGGCAGGAGTGCTCAGGCACCTGAACTCCTCCCCAACATGTAGGCATTTTGGACATGGGATGATAACCAACATTGATGGGACATTTCTACCACCTAGGTGCTAATTGCTCTTCATGGGTTTGCTCGTAAGGATTTCATGAGGTAGGGACTTCTGTTTTCAGCTCTGGTAGATGGATAAACAAAGGCTTGTAGAGGTTCTACAAACTGCATGAGGTTCACACAAACTAGAAGGCACTTGATCCCAATCCCAGTTTTTTTATAATATGAGACATGGCAGAACTAAGGTGAGGAAATATTCCAAGTAACCAAGCAGGATGTTCTGGTTTAACATGGGATAGCTATTGGATATTGAAATGGAGAATAATGGAAAGGTAATTTGGGGTCATCATTTGTGGAAGATCTTGCATAACAGAGTGGGGGAAAAAAGTCTATTTAATTTTTCAGGCCACGGTCTTGGGAATGGCTCCATGAGCCTGAATATTTCTGAATATGTGTTTGTGATGGTGGGTGGTGGTGGAGATGAGTTTAAGAACCAGTCAATTGGTTTCTAGGTTTTCTATCCCTACCCTACTTGAAGTAGAGCATTTCTACTTTATCTGTATTACATTTTGACATAACACTTATTTTTAAGAAAGGATTCTGTTGCTTAAATATAAAAGTCTCACCAACTACTGTTTTAAACAATGAAAAGTCCCTGGAGATATCTGAGAGGGAAACATGAGATGGGGTGAACTATGGTAAGATAAAGATATTGCTAGAAGGGTCGCCTGGGTGGCTCAGTTGGTTAAGCCTCTGACTTTGGCTCAGGTCCTGATCTCAGGGTCCTGGGATTGAGCCCCACATCAGGCTCTCTGCTCGGTGGGGAGCCTGCTTCCCCCTCTCTCTGCCTGCCTCTCTGCCTACTTGTGATCTTTCTCTCTCTCTGTCAAATAAATAAATAAAATCTTTTTTTTAAAAAAAGATTTTGCTAGAAGATGGATGGAGTAGAGAGATATAAAGGGTAGATCACCCAGAAAGGGTGATTTTTATACTGATAAAACATTAGCTTTCATATTTCTGCTTTTTTTTTTTTTTTTTTTTTTTTTTTTTTGGTTTGGTAAACAAAGACTTTAAACATGTTAAGGTATAGCTTCCAAAAAACAACTACAGTTTGTCCATTTCTCAACACAACTATCAGAGTCTTATTATAATTTTCTTTCCATGAATAAATGGGCCTCCTTTGTGGTGCTTTAGATGAGGCCCTGCCTGAAATGAAATTCTCTTCGAATGCAAAAGTTGGGTTATTTTAGTTTCTTTTATATGTTCCAGTTTTCTGATTTAGGTTAAGGTAAAAAGGAGAGTTTGTTTTCATTACAGGAATTCTATGACTCACCTGGGCTTTCAAAGCTTAGAAGTTCCCAGGAGATAAGAATGAAACTTGCTGGCCTCTCTCTTTCCAGAGTCTGTCTCTTCCACCCTGTCTCAGCTTTGCCTCCTATTTTACTCTCCAGCTTCCTCCCAGATGACGTCTCCACCAGGGATTCTGTGTAGGGCTGGCCCAGAGATTAGGTAGATAGGTAAAGGATCTCTTCATTCCTTCCTTCCTTCTAAGGAAGGAAGAATCCTCCTGCATTTTGTGCTAGGGGTTGATTTGAGGTCAAATGAGCATTCTTTATTTCTGTGCTTGATGATAAGATGGCCGTAAACACACTAGGGAGATGGTATCTCCAAATGCCTATCACTCCTCCCAGCTAAAGCTCTAATACTTTCCATCATCTCTGGTTTGGTTGATGGTCTTATTTCTGAGAGTCAACACAAAATGCCACCTGGATCACACAAAAAGTTTTTGTCTGTATAATCTGTTATTCCAAAGGACAGACTACACTTCTGTATTTGGAATATAAATAGCATCCCTCTCATTCTAACATTCATTCATGTAACAAATCTTTACTGCATACCTACTGGGTGCCAGCTGCTGTTCTGGGTACTGGAGAAATAGCATTAAGGAAAACAAAAATCCCTCTGCACCTGCCACTGCTTTCCAGTAGAGAAAATTAGATAAAATAAATAAGTAAAATCATAGTATGTTAGAAAATGATAACTTCTATGGTTAAAAAAAATAGTGTAGGGAAATTGTTTCAGAATTTTGGGGGTATTAGAGTGAAGCAGGGTGGTCAGAGAAGGGTGTGGGAGCAAACCAGTTAGCATAGGCAGAGGAATAAGGACAAAAACCTGAAGGAGGAGAGGGACTTCAGTGTTCAGGGGTTCTCACACAGGCCTGGGAGGCTGATGTGTGAGAACCAAGGGAAAGGGCAAATGAGGAGTCCAGGAGCACACACAAGGAAACAAATCTGGAAGAACCTAGGACTGGCATTCACTCTGAGCTGGGAAGCCATTGGAGGGTAGTGACAAAAATAATGAGTTGCCACAAACTGATTCACTTTTGAATATGATGCCTTGAGTTGCTATGCTGAGAATAAGAGGAAGGGGAAAAGTAAGACAGAGGGAGGCCTATCCTGTATCAATTGTGATCATCCAAACAAAAGGACCACAGTTGTTGCAGGGGAGATGGTGAGATGTGAGTAGATGCCAGTGAGAGAAGCAGCACTAAGAGAAGACAAGGATGTCTCCAGGCTTTTAGCTGGAGCAACTGGGATGATGGAATTGTCATTCATTGAAATAGGGGAAATATGAGGGGAACAGGCTAGTGAAAAGAACAGAGCAACCCTGTATAATACCCGTTGCTTGTCCGTCATATCACCATTTAAAGAGCTGAAGGTATTGGGGCACCTCAGTTGCTCTGTCGGTTGTGTCTGACTTTTGGTCATGATCTTGGGCTTGTGAGATCAAGCCCCACATCATGCCCTGCTCTTAGTGTGGAGTCTGCTTGAGATTCTATTTCTCCCTTTCCCTCTCCCTCTGCTCCCCACCCCCCAGGTCACATGCACTCTCTCTCTTTCCAAACAAATAAAATCTTTAAAAAGCTAAAGGTGTAAGTCATATTTATGAAAGAAAACATAGATGTGGAATTCGAAATAGAGATTTTTAATCAACATTATAGGCAGGTCATCAGATTACTTGGGGGGAATCTCTAACTATTATATTATATCCTTACAACCTAAGATGCCCTGGCACAAAGTACTCAATGGATATTCTTGAATTCAGTCAAATTTACTATTGTGGAAATTAACATAGGTAGATTTGTTCTTAAATCATTCTTACTTTTATGGGTATTTATAAACTGTGAGTTTGAGTTTGTCCCAGCCAAAAACTTAGTCCATCCGGATGATTATGTTTTATTCAACTTAAAAAAGCAACTGTAGACCCAGCCAAAACAGACTGGTTGCCTCCCATCAAGCTAATCATTAAATACAGTAAAACTCTCCCCTCCTAACCAGCTGTGTACTGTGAAAATAAACTAGTTATTGCAGCGAATAAGGAGGGTGGAGTTGTATACACTCTGAGAGAAGGGGAGAAGGAGAACTGGCTCCCTGTGTCCACATGGAGGTGGTTGGGCATCCCTTATCCCTTCCTGATAGTCTTTATTTATTTATTTATTGGTAACCTAAAACCAGAAAGATGTGTTCCTTTTCAAGATAACTTAAAAAAAAAAAAAAGGATTTATTTATTTACTTGAGAGGGGGAGAGAAAGAAAGACAGAGTAGGAGGAGGGGCAGAGTAAGAGGCGGAGAGAGAATCCTCAAGCAGACTCCCCACTGAGTGTGGAGCCTGATGCAGGGCTTGATCTCACAACCCTGAGATCATAACCTGAGCTGAAACCAGGAGTCAGAGCTCAGCTAACTGAGCTACCCAGGTGCCCCTCAAGATGACTTAAAAAGAAGAAAAAAAACCCTGCCTATGAACATCTTCCACTTCCTTTTTTTTTTTTTTTTTACAAACAATGACAATAATGTTTAATACAAAGAAAAGTTGTTATGCAGATGCTTCTGGCAGACCTTATTTTCTTTCTAGTAGCACATACCTGATACTGTCCGCCTATACTAAAAGATTACATTTTGAATCCCTTTCTCATATCTCTTTCTGCTGCTTAAAAACAGGACCTCTCAATTTAATCCATATATCATCCACCTAAAGAAAATGTGGTTTTTCCATTCTCCAAAGACCGTAAAAGAATAATGATGACCAATGTCTATAACACTGTGCCACAGCACTTTTGAGTACATTTTCTTTTTTCTTTTTTTTTTTTAAAGATTTTATTTATTTATTTGACAGAGAGAAATCACAAGAGAGGCAGGCAGAGAGAGAGGAAGGGAAGCAGGCTCTCCGTTGAGCAGAGAGCCCGATGCGGGACTCGATCCCAGGACCCTGAGATCATGACCTGAGCCAAAGGCAGCGGCTTAACCCACTGAGCCACCCAGGCGCCCTTGAGTACATTTTCAAGTGTAATTTTCTTACCATGATCTTGATTTTATAGATGAGGAAATAAAAAGCTTGGATTGAATTCTGAATGAAAGGTTGAGGAAATAGGGTGCCTGGATGGCTCAGTTGGTTAAATATCTGCCTTGGCTCAGGTAATGATCCCTGGACGCTGGGATGGAGCCCCGAGTCGGGCCAACTGCTCAGTGGGGAGTCTGCTTCTCCCTCTGCCCTTCCCCCCACTCCTGCTCGTGTGTGTGTGCATTCACACTCTCTTTGTCTCTCTCAAATAAACATTTTTTTTTAAACAAGGTAAGGTTACAGAGAAATATCTTATGGTGTTATGCTTTATTCAGTTACTTGTCTGAGATGTAGACAATTTTATATTTTCATAAGTGACTTTTAAATAAGAAGCAAAAAGACTTCTTGCTTTAATGATAACTTTTTTGTGTGTATTTTTCCTGACCCTAGAAATTATGACTACTAGAAATCCTTTTGATCCTTGACTGTTTTTGTTGTTTATTTTGTTTTTGTTTCTTGTTTACCTTTCTATTCATGACATTGGAATAGAACAAAAAAGAGCATAGGTTTTAGAACCAGATGTTTGGATTCTGATACTTTCATCTAATTGTGTATTTGTGGGGAAGAGGTGGTAGAAAACAGAGACAGAGACACACAGAGAGAGAGGGAGAGAAAGTGAGAGAGTAACTGAGATACTTAAATTATCTGAATTCTCTACGTCGTATTTTGCAGTTGCTAAAATTTGCAAGGGTGGGTGGGCTCCTGGGTGGCTCAGTCAGTCGAAAATCTGACTCTTGGTCTCAAGAGTCTTGGTCTCAAGCTCAAGTCTTGATTTCAGTTTTGTGAGTTCAAGCCCCACATTGAACTCTGTGCTTGATGTGCAGTCCACTTAAAAATAAATAAATAGAGGTAATAGAGGGAAGATGGCAGAAGACTAGGGCACCCGTGTTTCATCTGGTCCCTTGAATTCGGCTAGATATCTATCAAATCATTCTGAATACCTGTGAATTCAACCTGAGAGCTAAGAAAAGAATTGCCACAATTCTGCAAATAGAAGGGTGACCACTTTTTGTAAGTGGCACAAAAAACCTTCAGGGAACAAAAGCCACATAGAGCAACCTGAAGCAGCTTACCTGAGCCCAGCCCTCTGGCAAGGGGTGATACAATCCACCCTGGCAAAGACACCCAAAAATCAGTGCAACAGACTCCTTCCCCAGAAGACCAGCAGGAACATCAGATGAATACCAAGTTTGTGGAGCATACAAAACTGAAAAATTCCTGTGCTAGGGGAAAATAGTATATAGAATTCAAAATGTTTTCTCCTGAGTCTGTAGTCTCAGTTTAAAATTTTCTTTTTCTTTTTTCCCGCTTTAACTGCTTTATTTTATCAACTCATTTTTAAGTCTTTTTTTAATTTTTATTTTTGCACTTATATTTTATAGATATGTTCATTTTCAACTTCCTATCACTCTATTCAATCTTATTTTTGTATATATATAAGTTTTTCTTTCTTTACAATTTTGGGATTTAGTGTCTTCTAACAAACAGATCATTATGATATACTATATGCTGGCTAACTGAACAAATAAGAAAACAACAAAAAAACAAAATACACCCAGGACCAAGTGACTCACCCTGTTTGTCTACCTGCAATATTAGTCTCTCTTTTCTATACTTTTTTCCCTTTTGGGGGAGGGGGCTGACCTCTTCGGATTTGTCTAGTGTATTTCTCTGGTGTTGTGGTTGGTATTTTTCATTTTGTTCTCTTGTTCATCTATTCCCTTTGGACAAAATGACCAGAAGGAGAAATTCACAGCAAAAGAAAGAATCAGAGGTAATACTCTCTACCATAGATCTAATCAATATGAGTATAAGTAAAATGTCAGACCTAGAATCTTGATTATAAAGTTACTAGCTGGGCTTGGAAAAAAGCATAAAAGACACTAGAGAATCTCTTAGTGCAGAAATAAAATCTAATCAGGCCAAAATTAAAAATGTGTAAACTTAGATGCAGTCTAAAATGGATGCACTAACAGCTAGGGTAAATGAGAAGAGAGAGTCAGTGATATAGAACAACAAAATGATGGAAAGAAAGGAATCTGAGGAAAAGAGAGAAAAACAACTAATAGACCATGATTGAAGGCTTTAAGAAATCAGTGATACCATAAAGTAAAACAATATTAGAATTATTGAGGTCCCAGAGGAGGAAGAAAGAGAGAGAAAGAGGGACGGGAGGTATATTTGAGCAAATCATAGCTGAGAACTTACCTAATCTGGGGAAGGAAATAGGCATTCCAGTCCAGGAGGCACAGAGAACCTCCCTCAAAGTCAATAAAAATGGATCAGCACCCCGACATAAAATAATTAAGCTTGTAAATTTCAGAGATAAAGAGAAAATCCTTAAAGCAGCTCGGGACAAGAGGTCTTTAACATACAGGGGAAGGAACACTAGACTGGCAGCAACCCTATGCACAGAGACCTGGCAGGCCAGAAGGGACTGGCATGATATATTCAGGAGACTAAATGAGAAGAGCATGCAGCCAAGAATACTTTATCCAGCAAGGCTCTTACTCAGAATGGAAGGAGAGATAAAGAGCTTCCAGAACAAAGAGAAACTAAAAGAATTTGTGACTACTAAACCAGCCCTGCAAGAAATAATAAAGGGGATCCTGTAAATGGTGACAGAGCCCAAAAGTAACATAGACCAGAAAGAAACAGGGACTTTACAGGTAATACAGTCACACTAAATTCATATTTTTCAATTATTACTCTGAATATAAATGGGCTAAATACTCTAAACAAAAGACGCAGGGTATCAGATTGGATAAAAAAGAAAGATCCATCCATACACTGTCTATAAGAGACTCATTTTAGACACAAAGACACCAGATTGAAAGTGAGGGGGTGGAGAACCATTTATCATGCTAGTGGACATCAGAAGGAAGTTGAAGTAGCAATCTTCATATCAGACAAATTAGTTTTTAAACCAAATACTATAGTAAGAGATGAAGAGGGACACCATATCATAACTAAAGGGTCTATCCATCAAGAAGATCTAACAATGATGAATATTTATGTTCCTAACTTTGGAACAGCCAGTTATATAAACCAATTAATAACCAAATTAAAGAGACACGTTGATAATACAATAATAATAGGGGACTTTATCATCCCACTCACAGCAATGGGCAGATCATCTAAGCAGATCAACAAGGAAACAAGGGCTTTGAATGACACACCTGACCAGATGGACTTCACAAATATATACAGAGTGTTCCATCCTAAAGCAAAAAAAATATACACATTCTTCTCAAGTGCACATGAACATTCTCCAGAATAGATCACATACTGAGTTACAAATCAGGTCTCAATTGGTACCAAAATACTGGGATTATTCCCTGCATATTTTCAGACCACAGTGCTTTGAAACTTGAACTCAATCACAAGAAGAAATTTGGAAAGAGCTCAAATACTTAGAGGTTAGACCACTGTACTAAATAATAAATGGGTCAACCAGGAACTTAAAGAAGAATTTAAAAAAAAATTCAGGGAAACAAATGAAAATGAAAACACTACTGTTTAAAACCTTTGGTGCAGCAAAGGCAGTCCTAAGAGGGAAGTACATAGCAATACAAGCCTTTCTCAAAAAAATTAGAAAAGTGCCAAATACATGTAAAGGAGCTGGAGAAAGAACAGCAAATAAAGCCTAAACCCAGCAGGAGAAGAGAAATAATAAAGATTAGAGCAGAAATCAATGAAAGAGAAACCAAAAGGACAGTAGATCAATGAAACCTGAAGCTGGTTCTATGAAAGAATTAATAAGATCCACAAACGCCTACCTATACTTACCAAAAAAAAAAAAAAAAAAAAAAAAAGAGAAAGGACCCAAATTAATAAAATCATGAATGAAAGAGGAGAGATCATGACCAACACCAAGGAAATAGAGCTTTAAGAACATGTTATGAGCAACTATATGCCAACAAATGAGGCAATCTGGAAGAAATGGATACATTCCCAGAAACTTATAAACTACCAAAACTGAACCAGGAATAAATAGAAAACCTGAACAGACCCATAACCAGAAAGGAAATTGAAGCTGTAATCAAAAATCTCCCAATAAACACGAATCTGGGGCCAGATCGCTTCCCAGGAGAATTCTGCCAAACACTAAAAGAAGAACTAATACCTGTTTTTCTAAAGCTGTTTTAAAAAACAGATGGAAGGAAAACTTTCCGACTCGTTCTCTGAGGCAAGCATTACCTTGATCCCAAAACCAGACAACGATCCGAGAAGGAGAATTACAGACAATATCCCTGATGAACATGGATGCCAAAATTCTCACCAAGATACTAGCCAATAAGATCCAACAGTGCATTAAAAGGATTATTCACCACGACCAAGTGGGATTTATTCCTGGGCTACAAGGGTAGTTAACATTCACAAATCAATCAATGTGATACATCACATTAATAAAAGAAAGGACAAGAACCATATGATCTCTTAATTGATGAAGAAAACGCATTTGACAAATTACAGCATACTTTTTTGATTAAAACTCTCCATAGTGTAGGGATAGAGGGAACATAACTCGATATCATAAAAGCCATAAACAAAAAGCCCACAGCAAGTATCATTCTCAAGGGGGGAAACTGAGAGCTTTTCCCCTAAGGTCAAGAACATGACAGAGATGCGCACTCTTGCCACTATTGTTCCACATAGTACAATAAAGTCCTAGCCTCAGCAATCAGACAACAAAGAAATAAAAGGCATTCAAATTGGCAAAGAAGAAGCCAAACTCTCACTCTTTGCGGATGACATGATACTTTATGTGGAAAACTCAAAAGACTACACTCCAAAATTGCTAGAACTCGTACAGGAATTCAGCAATGTGGTGGGATATAAAATCAATGCACAGGGAATTAGTTGCATCTCCATACACTAACAATGAGTCAGAAGAAAGATAAATTAAGGAAATGATCCCATTCACAATTGCATGAAAACCCATAAGATACCTATGAATAAACTTAACCAAAGATGTAAATGATCTGTACTCTAAAAACTACATAACACTTATGAAAGAAATTGTGGAAGACACAAAGAAATGGAAAAAACATTGGATTAGAAGAATAAATATTGTTAAAATGTCCATGCTACCTAGAGCAATCTACACATTCAATGCAATCCCTATCAAAATACCATCAACATTTTTCACAGAGCAGGAACAAATAATCCTAAAATTTGTATGGAACCAGAAAAGACCCCAAATAGCCAGAGGAATGTTGAAAAAGAAAAGCAAAGCTGTTGGCATCACAATGCTGGACTTCAAGCTGTATTACAAAGCTGTAATCATCAAGAGAGTATGGTACTGGCAAAAAACACACACATAGATGAATGGAATAGAATAGAGAACCCAGAAATGGACCCTCAACTCTATGGTCAACTAATCTTCAACAAAGCAGGGAAGATTATCCAATGGAAAAAAGATAATCTCTTCAACAGATGGTATTGGGAAAATTGGACAGCCACATGTAAAAGAATGAAACTAGAGGGGCGCCTGGGTGGCTCAGTGGGTTAAGCCTCTGCCTTCGGCTCAGGTCATGATCCCAGGGTCCTGGGATCGAGTCCCACATCAGGGTCTCTGCTCAGCAGGGAGCCTGCTTCCTCCTCTCTCTCTACCTGCTTCTCCACCTACTTGTGATCTCTGTCTGTCAAATAAATAAATAAATAAAATCTTAAAAAAAAAAAGTGAAACTAGACCATTTTCTTATACCATACCCAAATATAAACTCAAAATGGATGAAAGACCTAAATGTGAGACAGGAATCCATCAAAATCCTAGAGGAGAACAGAGGCAGCAACCTCTTTGGCCTTGGCTTTGGCAACTTCTTGCTGGACACATTTCCAAATGCAAGGGAAACAAAAGTAAAAATGAACTTTTGGGACTTCATCAAGATAAAAAGCTTCTGCACAGCAAAGGAAACAGTCAACAGATTTAAAAGGCAACTTATGGAATGGGAGAAGATACTTGCAAAAGACATATCAAATAAAGGGTTAGTATTCAAGATCTATAAAGAACTTAACAAATTCAACATCAAGAAACCAAATAATCCAGTCAAGAAATAGGTAGAAGACATGAACAGACATTTCTCCAAAGAAGATATACAAATGGCCAACAGACACATGGAAAAATGCTCTATATCACTCGGCATCAGGGAAATACAAATTGAAACCACAATGAGATACCACCTCACACCAGTCAGAATGGCTAAAATTAACAAGTCAGTCAGAAAACAATGAATTTTGGCAAGGTTGTGGAGAAAGGGGAACCCACTTACACTGTTGGTGAGAATGAAAGCTGGTATAGCCACCATGGAAAGCAGTATGGAGGTTCCTGAAGAAGTTAAAAATAGAGCTACTTGACAACCCAGCAACTGCGCTACTAGGTACTTACCCCAAAGTTATAAATATATTGATCTGAAGGGGCACCTACACACCAATGTTTATAGCAGCAATATCCACAATAGCCAAACTGTGGAATGAGTTGAGATGTCCATCAACAGATTAATGGATAAGGAAGATGTGATGTTTTGATATCTCTGATATGAGGAATTTGAGAGGCAGGGTGGGGGGCTTGGGAGGTAGGGAAGGAAAAAATGAAACAAGATGGGATTGGGAGCAAGACAAACCATGAGAGACTCTTAACTTCACAAAACAGACTAAGGGTTGCTGGGGGGTCAACCCCAGGGTTGGGTTGGGTTATGGACATTGGGGAGGGTATGCGCTATGGTGAGTGATGTGAAATGTGTAAGCCTGAGGATTCACAAACCTGTACCCCTGGGGCAAATAATACATTATATGTTAATAAAAATAATTTATTTTTTTTTAATTCTAGAAAAAAAAGGTATAGAGTGTGTGTGTGTGTGTGTGTGTGTGTGTGTGTGTGTATACACATATATACATACACACAATGGACTACTACTCAGCCATCAGAAAGGATGAAATCTTAGCATTTATATCAATGTGGATAGAACTGGAGGGTACCATGTTGAGTGAAATAAGTCAATCAGAGAAGGACAATTATCATATGGTTTCTCTCATATATGGAATATAAGAAGCGGCACAAAGGATCATGGGGAAGGGAGGGAATGCTGAATGGGAAGTCATCAGGAGGGAGAAAAACCATGAGAGACTCTTAACTATAGGAAACAAAGTGAGGATTGCTGGAGAGGAGGTGGGTGGGTAGATGGGGTATTGAATGATGGACATTAAGGAGGGCATGTGATGTGATGAGCACTGGGTGTTAGATGCAACTGATGAATTATTGAACTCTACATCTGAAACTAATGATGTACTATATGTTGGCTAAGTGAAGTTTAAAAAACAACAATCAATAGCTAAGTTAGCTCATGATACGTAATAAGCAAGCCTCTTTATCCTCTTTCTGAGCTTTGAATGTTAGAGGCACTCAAGGATTAGTTTTGGACCCTGTCTCTTTTACCTCTATCCGTTCTCTCTAGGTGACCACATCAATTTCTGTGGCCTTAAATACCATCCATCTACCTATCTGCTTTCACCTCTCAAATTTATATCTTTGGTCCTCTCCAGTTAGATGTCTCACAGTCATCTCAAACTTAACCTGTCTAAACATAAAGTTTTGGCCTTTCCTTTATCCTATAAACCTGTCCTTCCTCCAGTCTTCTCCATTTTAGTGACACTGTCATATACTCAGTTAAGACAGAAACCTAGTAATAGTCTATGATTTGTCTTCTCTATCTCTCTTGAAATACAGCCCACTACCAAAGTCTGCATCCTTCTTATTCATTATATATCTTAAACCTGCTTTTTTCTCTTCATCCCCACCACCCTCCTCACTGTAGCCAAGTCTGAGTCACCATTATTCTCCTCCTGGACAGCTGCCTGATGTCTCTTCCTCCACTCTACATCACTCAAATCCTTTCTCCATGCAGCAGCCATTGAGATCTTCAGAAGATGTAAATCAGATACCATGCTCTTACTTAACACCCTTAAGTGGAGTCTTGTTACCAATAAAGCATAAAAACTCTGTATTCTTTATAATCTCCTCATGAGAGATTCCTCATGATTATGTCCTTGTCACTCCACTACCCTCTGCTCTCATTGACTGTGTTGGGGGATTCCAAGACCACTCTCACTTTCAGTGTTCACTAGAGGGACTCCCAGAATGCTGAATACCTGTTGTACTCATGGTGATGGTTTACTGCAGCAAAAGATAGAGATTAAAATTACCAAAGGAAAAAAGCCTCAAGTCAGAGTCTGGGAGAAGCCAGCGCTGAACTTCCCATTTGTTCTCCCCCATTGGAGTCATGTGAATAGCACTTAATTATCCTACCATGATGTGTATATGTGGCAACATATGGAGTATTGCCAACTGAGCATGTTCATTTTCGCCTTGATGCTGGAGACTAGTCACTTAGGCATGGAGCATCCATGTGGCTGACCTTAGTTAATTAACATCTAGCCTGTTCAGAGGCCCAACTGATAACAGATAACCCAAAGCCCCAATCATAAATCAGATTAACATAACTATCACAGACCTAGGTAAGCAAATAAGGATTTAGAGGAAATGGCCAAAGACCAGACTTTTCTTTGTGATGTGGAGGGTTTGGACAACCTAGACCTGTCAGTTTAAGCCTGTGTTACACATGGATGATCTGGAGATTCCTAGAACAGGCCATGTCCTTTCCTTCTCTGGGTTTTTATACCTGGTATGTCCTCATCCTTAAGGTCCTACATTAGGAATCACTCTTCAAAGAGGTTTTTTCTGACCACCAGACCTAAGTCAGTCATCTCCTTTATTATTCTTCACCTCAGAACCCTCTTGAGATCTTTAGTAATACTTATTTCTAAATGATGATTATGCTTGCATGTGCTTATTTACTTGCTTATTGTCCATCTCCCCAACTAGATTTGAAGACCCACAAGGAAAGCTCTTCCCATGTTTGCCCTATGTGTAGCACCTGGTCTGAGATGTGGTTGTCGCTCAGAGACATTTTGTGAATCACGGGAGTTGTTCTTTTTATATGTGTATTTGTCTCCTTGGTTTTTATTTGTAATTTTAATGAACGTTTTATAAATCATTCTAATCTGTCAGTCAGATGTGAGAATATTCTAGTCAGCCTGTGTGTAACCTCTTGAACTCGTTAGATTAATCTGGCTGGTCAGGCAATTTCTATTTGTCTGTTGGCTCTTCAGGTGTATCTTTGTGAAGCTGCCCACTCTGTGAAAGAGGGAGAGAGGTGGGCCCTGAGGGAAAGCTACTTGTTTCTTCATAATTTTTTTACCAGAACAACAGCACAGCTCAAGATCCACTGCAGCCATTGATTATGTCTCCCTTTGCTTTGCGAATTGCATGTGTACAACATTTACATTTTAACTGAATCATTGCTGGTCAGAAACTTTGAAATAAGTATCATAGCTCAGTTAGATTTTAAAGCATATATAAGATTGTGTTTTTAATTTAACTAAAATACTGAACTAATAATGCTTATGGAAATTACTGAATAAAAACATACTTTTCTCAGTTCAAAGAAACCTGACACAGAGAGGAAAAAGATAAATACATTCAAAAGATTCTGATTCACAGTGGTGTAATTTTAGAAATGTCACTATACTAAACAGTAACTTCTCTCAATTTTGAAGTTTTTAAAAAAAATCTAATTGCCTGTGGCAATTTTCACAAAATTTTTTCTTTCATAGTAATGAAATTATGTGACATGTATTTCATTCAGATTTTGTACAAGAATTTGAGGTAATATGGTACTGTTTTTTAAAAAAAGAGTCTATTTTATGTATTTGAGAGAGCACAGAGGGAGAAGCAGCAGCAGACTCCCCACTGAGCAGAGACCCTGATGTGGGGGCTCAATCCCAGGACGCTGAGATCATGACCTGAGCCAAAGGCAGGTGCTTAAGTGACTGAGCCACTTTTAAATAAAGCACAGTTGTAAAAATCTTCCTTGATTCCATGATTTCACATTTTCCACTTTAAGGGATTTCAAATCTCCTAGCTTGTCACTCAGGGTCTTGGAGAATTAGGAAGCAGTCAATACACATAGCCTCCTTTTCTAATCACAGAGATCTACTCCATACCAGCCTTACCATAACACCTGCTGTTCCCTGTCCTCAAATGTTTTGTAGTTGAGGCGAAGACCCCATTGGTTGAGAATATTGACTTAAACTTCTGAACTGACACGAATGCACCTGCAGGCTAATTAGCATCATAAAAAAAGCACCAGAGGAGCGTGGTGAGGAGAGTTGGAGTGTGGGGAGGAGAGCGGGAGCTTGGGGAGGAAAGTTGGACTTTGGTCTTAGTCCTCCCACTATTAAGCTGAATCACTTGACTCACTGAGCCTCATTCATAAGATAAGGAGATTGAACAAGATAATCTCTAAAGTGCTTACAGCTCTGAAGCCTGGATTCTATCTCCCTAGTGTTGATGGCCTAGAAGACTTCATTAGTTATCAAGAGATTAGACTGTGCTCGACCAGCCAGGGGGCAGTTCTGCCTGCAGAAAAGTGATGACCAATGAAGTGCTTTTATGGGTGGTTACTGTTTTTGGTGATAAATCAACTTAAGCTTCTCTTGACTCTAGTGTTGCTTTCAAGGCTAATTACTATGACAAGGATCTCTGTCTTTGCTAGAATATGATTTTGGAATAAATGCATTGTAACAGAAAGTTTGGGGAGATTTTGAGAACTGTCATTCACTGTAGAATATATAAACTTGGCATGTAACTTGACGGGCTTCCTGTGAAGATTTAATGGGCAAGATGCTGGGCTATTGCTCTTACCTACAGCCCTCTTTCTTTCAGATTCCCCACTCTGACTGCCATCTTTCTAGTTCAGATCCTCATTATCTTTCACCTAGACAATATTAACAACCTGTGAACTCAT
This sequence comes from Meles meles, assembly GCF_922984935.1. Lineage (NCBI taxonomy): Eukaryota > Metazoa > Chordata > Mammalia > Carnivora > Mustelidae > Meles > Meles meles. The sequence continues at coordinate 61,451,730 of NC_060066.1, read as the reverse complement.
CTGTGCACCTCCTCTCCCTACATAAGGCAGTTCTGTACAGAGCTGTCAGATTAATCTTCCTAAAACAGGTATGTCTGCAGAAATAAGTACTAAGTCTTCAGTTTGCTCCTCAAAGCCATAAACACTATAGCTCCAACCTGTCTTTCCAGGCATATGTCCTACTAGTTGTCCACATTTACCCTTTGTTCAGGCAAAATTGGATCACTGCCTGGCCCTAATTATGCCAAGCCTCATTTACCTGTGCACCTTCATGTCCTCCACTAGTTTTTAAAGTCCTCCAAGTCCTTAATTGTGACTGCTCCCATGAAGTCACAATGGATACGACCTTTTTCCTTCAGATTCACCTGTTATTCTGGATGTCTTTCCACCTTCTATTAGTTTGTACCTAAAATAATAAGATTGTGGAATTTCAGAGATGAATAAAACCTTATAGATCTTTTTCATCTGAAAGATATTTTATGCATCCTACAGAATTCTAAACAAGGATGGACTTTGATTTTTCATCACTTTCATTGATTTTTTTTCACTAGAGAGGTATCACTCACATTCCTGAGCTCTTACCATAGTGTTTTGCACAAAAGAGATGCACAATTCATATTTGTTGGATAAATTGGTTGCAATCGTCTCAACATAAAAAACTAAGTATAGATGTAGAAAATCACCAAATACATTTGTTTTATTTTAATTAGTACTGTTACAAGTCTCGACCATGTTGAACACTATAGCCTGTAGAACCTTTCATGCTCTCATTAATTCATTCATCCACCATTTATTGAACAGCTACTCTGTGTTAGACACTGTGTTGAATTCTTATGAGCCTATTTACAGACAAGCATGAAACTTGCTGTGGGACTTGTGACCCAGAATCTATATATAATAAGAAAAATTCCATCACAGCTGAAATACACAAAACTGAGTGTGGTAGACTGTTAGTGCTAATGACTCCATCTTTCTTTCCTCTGTGTATCCAATTTCTTTGTCAATATAACCTTGCAATTTCTCACTTCAAAAGGTGGAGCACATGTCACCACCTCTTGATTATGAATTTAACCATGTGGATTTGCCTTGGTCAGGATAATGTTAATGGTCATGCTCCAGTCAGAAACTTGAAAATATACGTGCCTTTTTTTCTCTTCTCTTACTTCATTGCCATGATCATAAGAACACATCCACATAAAGCCTCTTGGAGGTTAAGACAGGGATAGGTCCCCCATATGGTTTGAATGTGGCTGTCCTTTAGTCAGTTAACACCTAAACATGTAAGCAAGCCCAGCTCCCCTCAGCTAAGCCCCAGACGGACTAGTCCCTGCACACCCATGGGCTAAACGAATAGTTAATCAGTTCCACTGAGGTTCAGTGGTTGGTTGTTATACAGTATTGTTCTGTAATAGATGGCTGATAAAATGACAGGACAGTCCTCAGACTCATACATTCCTTAACAAGAAAGTGACAAGCACTGTAAGTTGTAGTGGAGTTTTGGGGTTTTTGTTTATGTCTTTGTTTATTTGTTTGCTTATGCATCTAAGGGCAGCTGGATCCAGTATTCATTGAATAATCAAAGGTATTCTGGAAAGCTAATTTAGCTACAAAATTATTGTTTTTAATTGAGCTAAATGAATTAGAAAAATAATGGAATCGCTATTTAGAACCATAAAAGATAATATTGAACTGCCTCATTTCCCTCAAGCTCATTAGCATAGACATTTCCTATACAGTAGCAGCAAATTAACATGGGCTATTTCTTTATTCCAGCAATTACCAACATGTTAACATATCTTGAATTATGGGTGGTTTAATAAAATTTGAAGCAATGGGACACTGCTCTTGGAGAGACAATCTAGCAGGGGCACCATAAGGCTTTGGGCAATTTTGATCAGTTAAGATAGTTTATTTTTTTCTCATAATTGCCTCTGTTGCTTATTCACTGATACTATCTTTAATGAAAGATCAGTTTATGTTGTCTCTTGCTTTATTTTTTATTTAATAACAACTGTTTCCAAAGTATCTGAAGTCTTCTGTTTACTGGAAGGGTTTTTGTTTCAAATGCACTGAGCCTTTAGGAGTGTAAATCTCAATCTCAAGTACAACTCTCCCGCTCTTCCTTATAGTGGGGATCTCAGGATCATTAAAAATTCTTTACATTCCTATAATTCTTATACACACTATGATCAGTACATTGCAACTTAAAAAGTAGTAGCATTATTAAAACATCAGAAAATAACAAGTGTTATCAAGGATGTGCAGAAATGTGGACTGTTGGTGGGTATGTAAAATAGTGCAGCCATTACAGAAAACAGTATGGCGGATGGATCCTCAGGAAGTTAACATCGAACTGCTATATGATCCAGCAATTCCATCTCTGGGTATATACCCCAAAGAATTGAAAGGAAGGACTGAAATAGATATTTGTACACCAGTGTTTGTGGCATTATTATTCATAACTGTATTATATACATTCTTTTGGTGGAAACAACCCAAATTCCATTGGCAAGTGAATGGATAAACAAACTGTGGAACATGCATTTGATGGAATATTATTCAGCCTCAAAAAGTTATGAAATTCTGATACATGCTACAAAATGAGTGAACCTTGAACATATTCTGAAAAGTGAAATAACCCAGACACAAAAGGACAAATATTCTGTAATTCCACTTATATAAGTTACATAGAATAATCAAATTCATAGAAACAAAAAATAGACTATTGATTACCAGGGTCTGGGAGAAGTGCTGAATTGCGAGTTGTTGTTTCATGGGTATAGAGTTTGGGATGACGATAAGGTTCTGGAGATGAATGGTTGTGATGGTTTCACAACATGGTGAATGTACCTGAGGCCACTGAACATATCATCTTATCATATAATTTTAACATATAATCTTTTTTTTTTTTCCTTTTAAACGTCCTTTACTCAGGGAGGAAAACATATTTTGGGATATGTACACAATTTTCCACAACAATACTGCCATAAATTTTAAAATACTGTGTGCAAAGGGTGGTAACTGCTTTATGTTCACCCCCTCCGTCGATGCCTTTTAGATGACATTATGCAGAATTGATTCATTAACACTGTAACCGTTTTGTTCTTGGCACGAGAATAGGCCAGTGCTCGCCCTATGAAGCCATGTCAGGAAGTCTAGATTCTTGCCTCAGCTCTGGTGAGCTGAGTGGCCCTGACAAGTCACTCTCCCTGTCTGTACCATAGTTCTCTTTTAACATATAATCATTTTAAGTGATACACCTAAAATGATTAAAATGGTAGATTGTATGTCAGATATATTTTACCATAATGAAAATATAAAGTAGAAATAACTATTAATTAGGAAGTTCATCTGATATGTTGCATGGTTGGTCAGACGTCTGGGCTACCCACCTCCTCAGAAAGAACTAGCATGGTGTGGTATTATACCAATAATGTCAACGGCTATTCAGTCAGATGCATGAGTCCTAAAGCACATCTCTTATGGCTATGGGGCAAGTTAATTAACCTTTTCTTACCCTTAACTTTCTCTTCTGTGAATGACTCTGATGGTATTTACCTAGAAAGGTTGTCTCAAAGAATTAAACATTTTGGAGTTAAGAAGTTATTCTTCACTGACGCTTCGAATTTTTCTTCATTTGGTTTGCAGTACACTGCTTACGTCAACAACATCTTCAGTTGTAGGTTTCCTTAGAGATCAAGGATGTCTCAAGGTCCACTTAAGTTTTAAAAGAGTAAAATGGCATATTGAATCTAGTTACTTCCCATTTGCAATTTTAGGCTTTTGAGGAGTAATGTACAATAATTAGATTTTACAGACATAATAGTTTCTATTCATCAGAACCATTAGCTCATCAGAGAAAAGTTCAGTGTAAATAAAAGGAAGCTTTACAGATATCATCCATGACAAAGATTGTAGTTCTCTTTATGAATAAGGACAATGTGAAGCTATTTGCTTAAATCACCGGTGATGGAAGACATGCCATTTGTGTTTGTAGCCCTAGCATTTGGCACAAAGTAAGTGTTTGATAAATGTTTTGAATGGAAAAGAAAAAACCCTAACTTCTGACTGACTAGAGAAGGATATTTGTAGGTTAAAAACTACATACAATAGTGTAAGAAGATTGAATAGTTAAAAGAATTGTTAGAACAGCTTTTCTGTTGCTGCTCCAGACTGCTGGACGAAGTCCTATCATATAAAAAAAAATGAGGATTTTTTTTCTTGTATAAAAGTAAAAAATGGTATTATATGGTTATGAGAGATCAAACAGCTTCCTGAAACAACCCAAAAGTAACTGCTATGACTCCAGTTTGTTGGGTAGGTTGACTATTTGTTCTAAATTTTAATCATTCCCTTTGCTAAGGTACAGCTAAATGTAGAAATGACTAATGGGGGCTTTACTACCCCCTGTATACATTTTGGAAAATAACAATGTGAGAGAAAAAAAAAGGATTGTTTTCATCACAAAGCAAGGTTGTATATGTAAGTACGTTGGGGGAGAAAAACTTAATAAAAAGTGTTTAAGTATCTTTGCCAAGAATTTTTTTAATCAAAGCTTTTATGTTTATGAGTTTCCTGATGGAAGCAATGAGCACAGTCTTTGCTCAATTTGTTTCAAAGCAATATAGAGGAAAATTGAACAAAATATGCAATAAGAAAAAATTCTGTGCCAGTCCCCAGGGTAGAGCATACTGACAGTTTAATAGATGTTTTCCATTTCCCTGTGTCTAGAGTTCTAGGTGGTTGTAGATCATATTTTACCTTTGGTCCACTCCCACCATTTGCACTGACATTAATGGGAGGCTCATTGCAGAAATAAGGCAGTCTCTAGTCCTATTTTTATATATAGAATGAGATCATTCTATCTGGGATAAGAGTTCCATTGCCCCTCATTACACACTCAAGATGGACAAAAAATGCTAATAACAATTATGTGAGTGCTTCAGAGAAGAATTAAGCCTCAGGAAAGCGTAACTTTGGAAACATTTATTACTTAAAGCCGGGATGTTTTCACTAAAACAGCAATGAACATTCCAAAAGAGTTGCATTGTTTTTGATCACATCTGCCTATCACATCCACCTCCCCAACCTGGTCTTCACATAGGCACAGAAATTCTTTGGAGTTACAGGTGAAAATTGTGGGGGAAATGACAGTATTTCTTTTGCCAACGTCTCCATTGCAAAATCAAGTCAGTAACAGCTAACATGAGGGGCTTGAAATAATTCATTTAAATCATAAAGTTATTGAGGCCAATGAACAATTCGCATTCATCTCAATTCCCATGGGTAGTAAAATTTTTGTACCTCTGTTCTGGGGTTATTAAAATTCCAGAGCATCCCAAGAAGATTCCGTCATATTTCTCCTAGCTTGAGGAAGGTATCTGTTTCTGATCTGTAACACTGTCTGCTTCCTATATTCTTGAGCTCATTATCTCCTCCCATTATCTAAAGTTTACGTAATGGTTAACCCACTATTCTAGCTAGTATTAGAAACTCCTTTGTATTCACACAGGATCGTAATTCCTTAATTCCTTAATTCCTTAAATAGTAATCCCAATGGGAGTTCTGCTGAATTGCATACACTTTTTTTTTTTAATGTAGTAGAATTCACATTTAAGTGTAGTGAGACTTAAAATTTGAGTGGCCAGTATTTGGTAGAGGTTAAGGTTAGTTGGGCAATCAGGAGTCGACCTTAGGATGTTAACATTGCCTTTTATTTCACTGAGAAAATAGAAACAATCGAAGGAGTACTCCCACAAATTCACCACTGATATGGCAGCTAACCCTCTATCTGCATCTGAATCCATATACTGCCCCTTGGCTTCCTCCTCTCACAAACATCACCTTTTCTCCTCTGTGTTGGATCCTGTTATGAATTGACTTGTGTCCCTCCAAAATTCATATGTTGAAATGCTATCCCTAGTGCTCAGAAGGTGCCCTTATTTGGAAACAGGGTTGTTGCAGATCAGTTATGATGAGGTCATGCTGGATAGGGTGGGCCCCTAATCTAATGTGACTGGTGTCCTTATGAAAAGGGAAGATCCGGACACAAAAAGTACTATGAAGATTGGATTTACATAGCCATAAGCCAAGGAACTAGCAGAAGCTGGAAGAGAGGTCAGGAACAGATCCTTCCCTAGCAAGCCGTGGGAACATGGCCTTGCCAACACCTGAGCCTTGGACCTCCAGCCTCCAGAACTGTGAAACGATAAATTTCTCTTGTTTAAGCCACTCAATTTGTGGTACTTTGGGGCAGCCCCCCAGAGGCTGAACAGATCTTGCCCCTTTCCCCACCAAGCTGTTGTCCTGGCCAGCATTAGTAAGTCCTCTCCTCCACTTGGACCATCTTCATTGGTGCACACGTGCGCGTGCTTGCGCGCGCACACACACGCGCACACACACGCGCACACTGTACTCCAGCTAGGGCACGTGACGTCCAGCTGTTTCTTCACTCCCTCTTATGAAAATCATTGAAAAAAAATGTTTTCACTCCCTTGGTCTACCTCTTCTCCATTTTCCTCGAAACTAGCTCCATTTAGACTTTTATCAGAACTGCTCTTGACTGCTGCATTGTCAGATCCAGTGTAAGCATCTCAGTGCATACTCTGCTTAACCAACAGCAGCATTCACTAAGACTCTAGGACACCATTCTCTCCTTGTTTTTCTCCTAACTCACTGGCCACTCTCTCTAAGTCCCCTTACTGCTTCATCCCACTTTTCTGGCCATTATCATTTGTGTTTCAATGATATCTCAATAAAGCTGTTATAAAAATACATCAACAGCAGAGTGCTTCCCATCTCAGTCCCCAGACTTATTAAGATTCTCTGAATCTACATTCATTTTTAGATGATCTTATCCAGTCTCCCTGCCTTTAAATAAAATATCAGTATGCTGGGGCGCCTGGGTGGCTCAGTGGATTAAGCCGCTGCCTTCGGCTCAGGTCATGATCTCAGGGTCCTGGGATCGAGCCCCACATCAGGCTCTCTGCTCCACAGGGAGCCTGCTTCCTCCTCTCTCTCTGCCTGCCTCTCTGCCTGCTTGTGATCTCTCTCTCCGTCAAATAAATAAATGGAATCTTTAAAAAAAAAAAAAAGAAAAAAAAATATCAGTATGCTGAGGCCGCCAAGTTTGTCTTCAACTTGGACCTCACCCCTGAAATCAGTAATTGTGGATCCAACTACTACTGGGCATCTCTAATAAGAATCTCAAGGTAGACCTGTCTTCCCCCAACATCTTCTTTCCCAGTCTTGTAATTGTTAATTCCATTCTTTCTGGTGTGTAAACTAAATATTTTGGAAACCCTTTAACTCCTGTTTTTCTTCTGTCTCACATCGATTATTCCGGAAGATCTGTTGGCTCTACCTTGGGAACATCCAGAATCCAGCCACTTTTCCCCACCTCCACTGCCTGTGCAAGCCACCATCATCTCATCTTGTTTATCATAAAGCCTCCTGATTGAAGGTGAACTGTGTTAATAATTGTCGGGTAGTCTACTCTCCATTTAGCTGCCTGGATGATCCTTTCAAAACAATATAGACCATGTCACTATCTTCAGTGGCTTCCATCTCAACACTCTCCAAAGTCATTATCATGACTGAAGGGCTCCATGAGATTTGTTCCTCACTCACTCTGGCCTTGGTTTTGTGTGATTTGGTTTGGTTTCCAAGCATGCCACATGTGATCCTGCTTCTGGGCCTTTGCACCTGCAGCTTTCTCTGCCTTTGATGTCTTCCTGCTACGTTGTTGCTGCTCTCTTCTTTACTTTCTTTAAGTGCTCAGATGTCATCTAACTGGAGAGCCCTCTATCCCTCTTACCTAATTTTATTTTTTTAAAATTTATATATACTATGGGTATTTTTATTGTATTATGTGATTTTTTTTTTTGCAAATATTTTATTTATTTGACAGAGAGAAATCACAACTAGGCAGAGAGGCAGGCAGAGAGAGAGGAGGAAGCAGGCTCCCATGCGGGGCTTGATCCCAGGACCCTGGGATCATGACCTGAGCCGAAGACAGAGGCCTTAACCCACTGAGCCACCCAGGCGCCCCCGCTAATTTTATTTTTAAAGAACACAAAAAACTTCAAAAAGTAAGGGACTTCCATTTTGTGTCATAGGCAATTAAAACGGGTCCTTCCACACAAATATATATTGAATGCATTACTGAATGATCCAAGGTTAGCCTGGTAAGGTTACACTGCCCGGTAGAGCCTGGTGTTTCTGTACCTCTGATACATCCTCCAAGGATCCCGCCACATATCCCTGTGTGGATTCTTATGATAATGCCCTCTGAGAATGTTTCTTTATTTTCGAGGTGTCTGGGTGAGTGCCCCTCACATGGTAAATGATTTTGAATGACTTAAGTGTGTAGCTGGTTTTTAGGCCTTAGATTTTTAATCTTGAGCTCTAATCCTGAGCAAAATTGATCTTGCAATAACCTTGTTCCATCGAAGATTTGTTTTAAAGAGATTTACATTGCCCATCTTCCTCAACATGATAGCTAAATCATGTTTTAGAAGATCCAGGGGACATGGTGAAACCTCAGTTAATACGCTAAAAGAATAAAAGGAATAGTCCACTTTTAAGGAGTAGCATGGACATTGTTCCTCTTTATATATAGGTTTGCAGAAGTCATTATGAACTTGTTTTTTTCCATGTGTATTAATGGGACATCATCTTTATGTCTGGCAGGAGCCTCTCATTACAGGATAACTAGATTTTCACTGGGTCTTGGTCCACAACACTTTGCACATTACATTAGCATTTCTTGAGCTTTTCCAGTGAAATGCTTCTGGTATCAGAGGATAGCAACATACACTCGCAAAAGTCTGGCTGCATAAACCAAAGGAGTCAAATTCAAAAGTGGTTCATGTTTTATTATAAAAACAATGTGGAATTTTCCATTCTACTCTATAATAAGCCCATGGAGTTTTTATGTTTTGACATAAAATATTATGAGATATTTTAAGTTCAATTATTTACATTTTTTCCTGAATCCTCAAAAGTAAATTAAAGATGAACCATGTTAATCCTGTGGCTTTGAGTAGCCCCTGGTACCTGGCATCATTTTATATCCCTGATCCAGGACTGACTATATGATCTCTAGAGAACAGCAGAATTGACCATCCTTGTTAGACATGGCCCTGACAGCTATTGAATCAATCCAGCTGCCTAGGAAGGCTGTTCTCTGATTGTAGGGCTGTTTTTGGCAGCTGATAACTTCCTGTCTGATCCAATCTTCATCTCTAATGGATGGTGCATCACGGTGTAATGGGTCCTGTTTTATCCATCCTGTTCTGTTAGGCCAAGATCAATAATGCAGCTAACATTCCAAAGGCTCATATTATACCCAAATTTCACTCTTGTGTCACCTCCTTAGCATAAAATTTAGTTTAATAATATTGATTGCTTACTAAGATTTTAACTACCTGGATTTCTAGAGCACTATGGCATACTTTCAGCTTTCATACATTGAAGGGTTTACCCAGATCCGTACTCCAGAGAATGAGGCCTTAGAGGACCCCTGCATGAGCTTACAAGTGAAGGGTCAGAGCATGGAAGAATAAACAGGATGGGCTAAGGAATGGAGATCCCCATGTAAGGAGCCATAGGAGGTCAAAGAAGAAAGGTAAGAGGGGTCAGATTACGGAGGAGTGCTACATCTCACCTTCTCATGTGGCCTTTAATGCCACAGTGATGAATTTGGAATTTCTTAAGTAAAAAAAAAAGTAAAAAAAGCAAGGAGCCTTTGGAAGCTTTTGATCCAGAAAGTAACATGATTAATGCAGTGTCTTATGAAATTTAACATGGTGATCCTTTCAGGGATGCTGTGGAGTGGAACAGGTGAAGCAGGTCTGGGCATGGGGCAAGGAGGCATTGCAGGGTAGCAAAGAGTGTGGATTTTGGAGCTACTTTCTGGCTATGAAGCCTCATGTATAAAGTTAGGATGTGACCCACCTCACAAGGTCTTACTGATGACTAATGAGACAAGAGATAACAGTGTTGAGCTGAGTGTCATGCCAGGCCCTTGAAGTACTAGAGGCAGAATGGCATAGCTTGGGCTCTGAAGCCTGCTGCCTGGGTTTAAATTTTGGCTTAGCTGCTCTGTGCTGGATGGCGCTTACTACATAACCCTTGACTTCTCTAAGCCTTATTACCTCCTCTTAGAGGACAGGGATAATTACAGAGCCTACTTCAAAAAGCAGTTGTGAAGATTAAATATGCTAAGCACCCAATTGCTGCTCTCTGTTTTATCCCCCTGCCCGCTTATCATAGCCTCCAGACTGGGCGCCAAATGAAATCAAAGAGCAGACATAGCAGAGGCGGACAAGAACTGAGAGCTTGTCTTATATAAAGAGTGATGCAAAAATTAAGTCAAAGACAGCCCTCAGAATGGTTAAGTTGGCAGGGAAGAGGAAATCAGGAAGTAGAGTGAGTTTGGTTTGGGGGATGAGATGATATAGTGGGAGATATTAAACTTGAAATAACAGTGTAACTTCCCAGTGGGAATAGTAGAAGAGGTTTATTGTTAGTCCAATGTCAACTTCAAATGATGACCTTGTTATTGGGTCAACGTAATTTATTTTCAGTAAGTTGAAGTTGGTGTTAATATTTTCACCAAGGGATTCTCAACCCAAAGTTGCCAGTTATACTCTTTGAGGGACAATGGAGCTTCATAGTCTTTCCCATGTTAATAATAATAATAATAATAATAATAATAATAATAATAATAATTCCCATGTTAAAAAAAGAATAATGTAGGTGGAGGGGATCATCTGATTCAACCCCCTCATTCTTTGGTTGAGTAAATGAGGATTTACCAAGGTGATTTGCTCAGGGACATACAGCCACTAAGAGGATAAGCCAGATGGGACCCCTGACCCCAGGCTCCTCTTGCTGCTCTTGGGATGACATCTTGCTGCCTTTCATACCTGGCTTTTACATATTAACTCTACTACTATTGGGTAGATGCCAGCATTAAAGAGCAAAGTATTTTTTTTTTGTTTTGTTTTCTTTTTTAAATACCCTAGACTAGCTATATAGATTCTGACTGCTAATTCTAGAGTAACCTCCATCTCAGGTATGGTACTCTGTGACAGTCGATGTTGGGAGAATGGCCCAGTAGAGACTCTGGGCTTTCCCAAATGAGATTTCTTCTCATAAAAAAGAATGCCATCTTTGATCTGGAGGAGAGCTATTTATCTTTTCAGTAGGAGTTCATCTGGCAGCAAGCAGAGCTTTCAAGACAGGAACACATACATGGCCCTCGAGTGATACTTTACTCTTCTCTGGAATGCAGCAGGAGGTACCAATGGCCACAGGAACAAAGACTTACCATTCCAGTGTTGTAATCCCAAGTGAAATGTATTTCTGTTCACTTTTAGAGAGATGGCCCCTCGGGCTCATGAATCCCTCCAAGGTCTGGCTGAATGTTTGTAGACATGGATCAGTTAGGTTGAGTTTTCTAGGAGCCTTTGCCCTTCTGGTTACCACATGGGTTGCTTATGCTCTGCGCTGGTACAGCCTTGACAAAGAAGTCAAATGCGATGGTCTCTTTTACACGATGGATAGAAATGTGGTTCTTTGGTCTCTTTTTGGACCACCTCCTTGCCAAGTACAGTGTTTGTGCCCCTGTAATTTTTAGATCTGCTTCTGCTTAGGATGTAACCTTCTCCTCATCGATGTTAGCAATTATCTCCCTGTTTGTCTCTGCTTTCCAAAAGTCTCCAGTGATCCTGCACCTTTTCTGAGGGTCTCGGAAGCCTGATTTAAGCCCCATAGGTGAAGTCCACATTCAGCACGTTCTACTGCATCCTCAGTGATCCTGCTGTTAGTCAGTCATTCTCAATCTGTCAAAAGGGGCATGCCTGCTCACCCCTTGGAAAGTCAGATTGCAGCTCACTGAGAATGCAGGCTTTCCCAGATTGCAGATATCTACCTGGAGAAATTGAAGATGTGTGGGTCTGTATCTTCTCCCAGGGCTGCCGGGTTTGGCCTGGGGAAAGCAGTACCTTGAGCCACGAGAAAGGCTAACCTTTTAACGAAAGGAAAACCTGAGATGAAAGAGAGTGACTTAAGATCCCTGGTCCTTCAGTTGCTGTTTTTTTGAAAACTCTCTGATTCTAGGGGTGAAGAATCACATTTTAAAGTCTTTATGTCTCATCAGTTAACCCAGACATTGGACTTCAAAGGCTGTGACAAAAAAGGTTTCTATTTTCCTATTTTCTGGACACGTACATTTAGTTTTCTTGAGATAATGTGTTAATGTTACCTGATTATCTGATTTCTGTATGACACATAATTCCTTTTAGAAAATAACTAAGGCAAAGCTTTTCAAATATATATTTTGAGTTCAGGCCATGATAAATATCCTCTGGAGTATGGCTATCTGGTATTTTCTCCTGAAAACTCAACATGACTTACTCAGTAGTTATAGACCAAGGCAACAGAATATCTTATACTTCAATAAATTATATGTATGTTAATGATTGTTTTGTGTTTTCTGGAATTGAGGAAGATCACTGACTACTATTATGAGGAATTTGCAAATTAGCATATGAATACCATCCTGTTCACACAAGAATTTCTGTAAGCTCTAAAGTCAATTTTAGTAAATCCAGAGGCTAGAAAATACCCATTATGGCTCTCTTTTCCCTGTGTCACCTGCGTCAGCCTTGGATTCTTTCTTAACACAATTGCCAAGGGACTCTTTAACATGAGAGCTGAATTCTGTCACCTGGGCAGATTTTGTAAAATACTATCAATGAGAGAAGACTGCTTCCAAATCCTAAAAGTTACTGTTGTTTCATATTTATTGCGTATCCATAACATGTTAAGTGGAGAGAGAATCAAAAGGTTCACATAGTCTAGTACTAATGAAATAATAAGGTGGATGCTTGTGAACATTTATCCTGACATAGTGAAAAAATTCTCTTATCCTTTCTTTTGCAACATCAGGTGTTATGAAGTAAACATTAGGGATATAAAGAGACAAATAACTCCAGCCCTCTGCTGTCAGTGTTGGCCAGTGTCAGAAACTTTCCGTTGCTTGTGACACATTTTTTTCTGTTTCTTCTCAAGGGTTCTGATTATTCATGTATGCAAGCATTAATTAATCCAACAAATGTTTATTGATTTCTAGGCATTGTGCCAGGCCAGTATAGTAAGATGAAGAAAGCAGTAAAAATCCATTTTTTCCATCAGCTTTTTCAGTTAGCATTGTGTGTGTGTGTGCGCGCGTGTGCATGCGCGTTTGAGGAAGGCAGTGTATATAAGCAACTTAAAAAAAAAATTAAGGATCAAAAGGAAAACTAAGTTTTAGGAACACCTAAGATGAGGAAGACTCCTAGAATTTAAATGGAGGAATTAATGACCGGTCCCATTCAGGCTTCCCGGGTGGACCGGCACCACCTCTTGTCCATTTGTGGTCATTCTACCCACTTAACAGCTCTGAGAAGAGCTTCCAACTGGCCTGGCTTAGGTCAGGAGCCCACCCCTTAGAGGTGCAGGTGCAGAGAGCAGGGAACCTTGATTGGCCCTCCACTGGAGCCCAAATAACTCCAAAGGTCTATTACCAAAAGAAGGGGAACAAACTATGCACAGAGGGAGTCACGGGGGTACAGTTCCCCATGCAGTGTGAGGCATGGGTAGGGAGCTGGGGGGCCACGGAGGTGGAGACTTTGGAGAGAAGGAGGAAGTTCGCATAGGAGAAAGCTGCAGAAGAAGGGGTTGGACAGATTGGCCGGGGCCAGATCAGAAAGGACGTTAAGTGGTGTCCCCGTGAGTTTGTACTTTATCCAGTGAATAAGGGTAAAGGTCCAAGGATATTAGCGTAAAAAAATGAGTTTAAAAAGTTACCCTGCTGGTGAGGCCATGGGCAGATTAGAAGGTAAGACCAGGAGCAAGCTCATCAATTAAGAGAAATGGCAAGGCCTATTCTAAAAGCAGCACCAGTGGAGTTGGAAGGGGCCAGATTCTAGAGATGCTTGAACATGTAGGGAATTTGGTGACTGACTGAATGAGAGACAGGAAGGAGAAGTAGAATTCTGAGAGGTTTCTGGCTTGAGTCAAGTGTGTGGTCACTGAGAGAAGAAATGCAAAAATAAGATGCTGTGCTTGTAACAGGTTGACTTGGTATTTCTCTGGGACTTCCAGCTACGACTAACCCAGGGGGCAGTAGTGTATAAAGATTTAAGGATGAGCTCAGAGGTCAGACCTGAAGATTGGGCTGTCGGCAGTCTATATAAGTGTAGTTGAGCCCTTGATGCAGGCAAGACTGTCCAGGGTAAGAGTGAAAAGGGATAAGAAAAGCAAATTAAAGTCTCTGGGAATCGCAATAATTAAGAGACAGGAGGAAGAAGAGAGGCCATGAGGGAAGAAGGAATGTCTCATCTGTCCCTGCCTGACCCCTCCCTACCCTCAAACTCTAAGTAGGTTTGATAAATCTGTAGAGATTCAAATAAACCCGTTTCTCTAAAAAAAGCATGTCTCTAGTACAGTACATCCTGGTACCATGGGGAGCTTTGAATATGTGAGATTTGAAGAGAATATTTGATCAGTGACCAAGAGCTGAAAGCAGCCATTACTAAGAAGGCTTAGAATTTGTTGAGAACTGGACCAACAGAACTGCATTCAGAGTGCATCAGAAAGCCACTGACGAGCTGTGTGCTTCTACACTGACATATCCAGGCAGATGTATTCAGGTTTATTTCACAAGGTCCACCCGACATATTTTAAATGTCACCTTGATTGTGCTTTTACCCTCTGAATAAACACAGCCATCCTTATTCCCTTATACTCGTCATCCTTCATCTTTAAATAACTTACGTCAAAACAAATTTAGGAGGTTTCTAAGCAGTGAAAAAACAATTTCACTAAGGTCAAGGGAAACAGGAAACATTTTTCTGAGGTATGACAGGACTCCATTGATATTCTGAAACGTATGTGTTGGAGTCAACATATAATATGCCCTTCCGACGAATTAGAAAAAAGTTTCTAACATACAGCCATTGTGAAAGGCCATCCTGATATGTACACATCTCAGAAGAGAATGATTCTGGGTTGGGATACCTCACTCTTAGTATCAACACCTCATATTGTTACAATTTTCTTTCTTATGGTGCTTTTGATAACTCATTTTACTTCTTCTGAATTTTAAAAACAATATGTACAAAATGCATTTTCATAAAGACTGGGGAAGTTTTCAGCTAATTCGGTAGCAAGGATTTATTGGAGTTCCCGCTATATGCCATGCCTTGTCCTGGGAGATGGAGGTACCATGTTGAATAGGACCAACATAGCTCCTGTCTTCTTAGCTTACAGTCTACATAGGAAGACATATGCACAGTATTAAAACACAAGAAATGGTGGGTGCTCTGCCATTGCCGGTCCAAGGAGTCATGAGAGCATGTAGCAAGAAGCTACTTGTCGGGGGTCAAAGACAGGAACCCAAGAGAAGGGGTGTTCAAGCTGCAACCTGAAGGTAAGTGGCAGAGGAGGTGGTCAGAAAGCGAAGACAACGGGAACAACAGTGTGAGAAGGTCCAGATGCCAAAGAGAGCGTGTTTGTAGAAACAGAAGAGTTCAAGATACCAGAAGGGGGTCAGTTCTCCTGATGTCAGTTCTTTTTGTTTAAAACTTTGTCTCTAAGATTATATTTTTCCCACCTGAAACACACAATTTCTCAGTGTATTGCTTTGTCAAGACCTTAACCTTTCACATAGCAAAATACTCTATCCCCAAGATGGAGTTTGTAGTGTAAGTCTGTTATATCTGACACAAAGGTCCTGATATTCATCTTCGAAGCTCTGTTTGGGCTTCTCCAAGTTAGCAGTGTTTGATCATTCTTTTGGGGGTATTTCTTATGTGAGAAACTTGAAAGAGAATGAGAAGCAAAGCTACAGAGCTGTAAGGTGATATAGAAAAAAAGCAGTCAATCAATTATTTTGCCAGCACGGTAAGCGACCTAAAAACAAACTTAACCTCAAACATAGTACATCATTGAGTGTCTGGCAGTGACCTCTAAGAAATTGTTTCTTGTCACCAGGTGATAAGTAATTTTCTATGTCTGGAAATGATTGTTCACCCCATGGTAGAATTACATATCCTGGGTGATTTTGTTTAGAAACAGAGCCCTGAGGCACAGAACTGAAAGATTAAACCCATATCATGTTTACACAGATCAATACTTAGAATTAAATGTGTATCCTAAATAGCCGTCTTCAAATTACCTTGCTCTCCAGTACAGTGGTCTTCTTCCAGATTTGATGGCATAGAATAATGAAGATGAGATGTCCACGAGATTCCTGTAGAATTCCCTTGAGTGGTCTGATCCATATGAGTGCTCACCTCCTAAGATTAATTACCCAGGAAGCTTGGTGTGTGAGGTCACTTGGGAATGGTATTGAGAATGATGAAAAGTATCCTCTCTCCCTGACAGGAAGCTGATGGTGTCTTTGTAAATCTTTGAAATGAATGAATAGGATTCATCTCACTCTTTGATATTGACAGGTCTTATAGTAATATACCTGTTCCTGAAAGCAAAAGAATTCTTAAAAACTAATTAATCAATATAAGTCTTTTTGTAGTATTTTTGGAGCATTTTTTGGAAGAGTATTAGTGTTTTTCCTCTCAGCTCTATTGTCATCAACCAGAGAAAATTTTAAGCAATCTATGAGACAATAATAGAAAATTTCCCTCACTAAAACATAATTTTATTTTGTGTGTGTATCATATTTAGCCTGTTTTCAAGCTTGACCTGTCATCTTTCTCCCTCAGTGAGTGATGAGAACGCTGTCTAAGGAGATTTATTCTTTGTCATTTCCAGCCAGTGTGCTGCCTTGCGGGGTGGGTTGTGGGGTGCATATGATTTTCTCTGTGTGGAAGGGTTGCAACAATAGAACTCATTAACAATAGGACCACAGTGATGACCATATGAAAATAAAGCATGGTCTAAGTATTGTGCAAATTAGGTCTAAAGACACAAACTATATTATTCCAGATAATTTAAAGGTTGGTTCTTTCAAACAAATTTTATTTCAGTATTTCATTTTGACCTTCGTCAGTTTCATTTTGATCTCCAGTGGTGATGGTTCTACAACATCATATTCTAGAAAGCTATTATGGCCTTGGAAATGGAGACATTGGTTCACATTATTTTATCTGAATATCTTTTATTTTTTTGTTGTTTGTTTGGGTTTTGTTTTGTTTTGTTTTGTTTTAAGGCCAGTAGAGTTGCCATATGGAGAAGGTATGGAACAACTCATTTTTTATTTTTTTTTAATAAAGATATAATGTATTATTAGCCCCAGGGGTACAGGTCTATGAATCGCCAGGTTTACACACTTCACAGCAATATCTGAGTATCTTTTAAAATACGATTGCTGATGACCCCTCCACATCCCATGTCACACAAGCCCAGAGATAGCCTGCCCTGGGTACCTGACAAGCAGCTGTGGCTGGGAGCTAGATTTGTCTATGCCGGGGGAGAATGGGAATTCCCATGTCGGGTAGCTGGAGGACTGTTGACCACAGAGAGCGAAGCAGGCCAGAGTCTGTGATAGGAAGTACAGAAGCACCAGGAGCCAGCTGAAGGCCTGGTTACTAAAGACGGAATCACAGTCTGGAAGCCTGGGATGTAAAGCCCAAGAGATGGCTGAGAGCACCACTCTTCTGGAAAGGGGATCCTGTCTGTCCTCCACACTCACACTGAAATGATCTCTTTAATATACCCATCTGATTTTCATTCATCAACTTGAAATCCTTCATGGGATTTCAGGTTCAAAAGTCTTAAGACCCTTTTTGTGATTCTTAGCTTGTCGTAGTTGGCCTTTTTTGAACTTGTGTTGGTCCTGCGTTCTGACCTTGTTTCCTATGGATCCCTGGAGGGCACTCATCCTCATAGTCTGCAGAATCTACACAGATTCCCCAAGTAACACATGCTCAATCTTTTTTTTTTTAAATTAAGTATTTATTTGAGAGAGAGAGAGCACGCCCAAGCAGGGGGAGGAACAGAGGGAGAGGACCTTCAAGCAGACTCCCCACTGAGCATGGAGCCCAATGCAGAGCTTCATCTCACAGTCCTGAGATCATGACCTGAGCCGAAACCAAGAGTCAGATGCTTAACCCAACTGAGCCACCCAGGTGCCCCCATCATTCTCTTTCTAACCTCCATGGTGTTCTTTCTGCTGGAAAAGACTCCTCTTGGAGTCATCATGTAGCTAATTCCTATGTAATGTTCTCGAGTTGGTTTGTTGAAAATCATCTCCCCACCCCACAATATCTAACATATGCCTTTGTCATAGTATTCACCACATTTTGGTCTAATTGTTTATTATTTTTACTACACTAAACCATAAACTTCTCAAGGGCAGAGACCAGGGCTCATTGTACTTTGCATTTCAGTGGCTGGGAAAGTGCTTAATAAATACTTAAGTAAATATTGAATAAGTAAATTAATTAACTACTATAAAGTATAATTACCATAGGAAAAAAGAGAAAGGGGGCAATTTAATTCACTCATTCTTTAATTTGTGGTGCATTACATTTATAAGTAACCTTAACATTTTGAGTCAAGATAGATGTATAAATGGCTATAGAAATAAACTTATAGAGAGTAGATTGTCCTTTAAAATTTAGTTATGTCATTTGTGTAATTGTTCATCGATACATACATGTCAAATATCTATTGTGTCACAGCAGCAAAGTGTACATACTATAAAATTCACCTACTTTAAGTGCACGTATCAGTGATCTTTTTAATGTTTTACAGAGTTTAGCAACAATTACCATGTCCTAGTTCTAGACATTTCCATCACCCCAGAAGAAAGGTTGTGCCCATTTGCAGTGACCCTTCATTTCCACAACCAGCCCTAGGGAGCCACTAATCTACTTCCTGTCTCCATAGATGTGCATTTTCTGGACATTCCCATAAAGGTAATCATACAGTATATGATCTTTTATATTCGAGTTCTTTCACTTGGTGTCAATTTTTTGAAGTCTTTCCATGTTGTGTAGATTATATCAGTGCTTCGTTTCTTCTTTCTTACCGAACAGCATTCCACTATAAGAACATACCACATTCTGTTTACCTGTTCTTCAGTTGATGGACATTTGGGCTATTTCCCTTTTTTGGAATAATATGAACTTTGGAATTGAAAAAATTCTTCTTACTACAAAATCTGTCTTTTCTATTTGGTAATCAGACTGGGACCAACTTCTTTTATTTGTGACACTGAAATAAAACTATTCTTTTTCCTGGGATTATTTGTTCCATTAACAAATCTGTGTTAAATCTTGCTCTAACCATGAACAATTCAACTTCTGAACAATTTAGAGCCATGTAGTCATAGTGGATACTGTAAGAGAGAGTTTTCCAAAGCCAGCCTGATATATTTTCTGAATTCACTGAGCTTTGAAAGAAGCGAAGGACTTCATTTAAGATCGCTCACTCCCGTGAATGGCTGCTGTTTAGAAATGATATGAGCGCAACGTCTTGATTCCTTCGTCTACGTAAGAGGAACCATGTGATTTGTTAATTACTGTTTCTTCTCTCCCGAGAAGCAAATCGCTGTCATTACCAACTGTCATCAATTAAGTCAACTATCATCTCAGTGTCTGTAGACCAGCTGAAGATCCCTCCTTTAGGGAAATAAAGCCAAAAATAAGTTTTCTCACTTTACAGAAAGTCTTCCTGCCTTTTACGTGGTCCCCACACATGCCTGCATCTCTCATAGCACTTTGCACTTTCTGTAATTCTCAGTTTGTCACCCTCCCTAGACTTGAACCTTCTTGAGGACAGCAGCCAAGTCCTCCTTGGCCAGGGCCATCATTTCTAGAAATGCCCAATTTCAGATTTTGATGAGACTTTTAACAATTTATCACAATTATATGTGACCATTTTATTTCATGGTGACACCAAGTGGATAGCTTGCACTTCCTGAAATTAAAACTATAAAAGGATACAATGACTATTTCTTTAATTCAGATGCCACGAAGCCTCCACGGCCATCTGTTAAGTATCTTAACACAGCAGGTAAAAGAGGAATTTCACAAATACCCTCACATTTTAGAATCAGACAAGAGCAGTTGACTGTCACATTTGCAAAAGCTTCTGGTTCCATTCTTCTCAAAATGAGGACAACTGAATTTGTAGAAGGAGTCTTGAGGGAAGCCAGATGCTTGTCCTATTTGAAAGATCCATGGCAGACCTTGAACTTGCTACATCGATGGAGCTGCGTGTCAAGCCAGCTTGGTGCCTGTTTCATAAGATGGGCTGGTGCAGCTCCCCTAGGCTAAGGGGGCATGCAATCTGTTTCCCTTCTGAAATAAGTGTTTGTATAACTCGATGTTTTAAAAAATAGACTTTGTCTTCCTCAATGCCTGTCGTTCCCTTTAGTACTCTAATTTGAGCTCTAGTGGCAGACATCACTGTGCCTCCCTGTGTACCTAACCTTCTCACAGAATAAAAATGAAGTGTCATAACTGAGGACACTTTCTGTCACTTTGGACAAATAATCAGTTGACTTAAATCCTCTTAACAGCCAATGCTGAAGTTGCAGCAAAAAGGAAAGTCTTACATACTTGAACTAATGCCATTTTACTGCACAATGGGAGACTCCTTCCAGTTGATAATCGGTTTTAGATCCTGAAATCTCAGAAGTAGTAAGCCTTATAATTATTCTCATGAACGTAACCGGTAGTTTTTATTCATGCATAAGGAGCTAATCTGTTTGCCGCAATAATATTCAGCCTCTGCAGGTGCCACAGGTTAATTACACGCTGTAGCACGTGTAGAGCAGCTCACTAATCATTGATATCCTTGAAATTCTCAAGTGATTCTCCGGGGAAACCTGCAAGTTTCTTGATTCTCTGGGGCTGATCACCAGGGAACCTTAATGGCAGCTTATACTGTTAGGATGTCATCATCTTCCCACTAATATTTTCATGCTCGACTCTGTCTCATTTTTATGCCTGCCTTTTTTCTTCTCCCATTTTGATATTTCACATGAGATGACTACAGATCCCTAACTTCCTATTTTGGTGCCACATAAAGTGAATTGTTTGTCTGAGATTAAATAAACACAGAAATGGAAAGTGGGCATTCATATATTACTGTTTCACCATGTCTGCTGAATCTCATTATAAAAATTGAAGGGTTGTGTTTGTATGTTTAGTTTTTTAAATTTGTTCTTCTAGTAATTGATATGTATTGTGTTGTATTTTATAAGAGTATCAATCTGTGAAGGATTGGGGTGGGGAAAAGCAGATCCTTTCCCCCAGACAGTTTAAGAAACACTACCCTGCTCTAGCAACACCTGATTGGTGGGAACAATTGACAGGTCCCCATGTTACCCCCAACAACATGGTTTGTTAATATTAGTGAAAGTGAATAGGGAAGTTCTTCACCTCCAGTGCTCTGTGTTGTCTTCCATCTAACGTTATGCCAACATCCGTGCTATGGGAGAAAGAGACACTTGGGTCTTGAATTTCAGGCTTGTATCCACCAGAATGCTCCCTGTGCATAATGTCAACCCATCCTGCACACAGAATCTCACAAACTAGCTAAAACAACTTTCTGTTTATTGCTAAAACTATGTTCTATATTACTGAGGTGTCTTTCTAAATTGGAGGTTATTAGTACTTAATATTGTATGTCACTGGTCTTAAAAAAAAACGATGTCGTTCCTAAATTGGGTAGTTTCCATTCAAAACTATGAACTAAGAATAAGCTTCAGCCTTTGAAAAATCTCAAGTCAAGTCAGTAGTAGTACTGCTGGTGATATGAGTCGTCTGAGTTTTGTTTTAAGGGTTTTTGCTAATGGTGAAATTATGCAACTTGCTTTCGATAATGAAGAAAGATAGAATACTATGTTTGTTATGATGTTATGATATCATTATCACTGACACCCCTCTCTCGGTCACCATAATTAGCTGCCTTGTCTATTTTGAACAAATGAGCACTTGAGTACCTTTTGCACTCCCTCCTTCCATTTGTGGCTCGTAGACTTTCAGTTACAGCCAGACTTTGGATGATGTCTGCGTGGTTCCGTTTGCACAGGAAAAGTGGACAGAGGCTGGAGGGATAGACTTCCTACAGCACCTTTCTCAACCTTGATTTGTTTCTGTCCTCTGCGCACAGTGAGACCACTTGTTGGAGGCCTCGAGACCATTTTTGCGAAAGTACCACGGTACCACCGAGTGTAGTCTCTGAAAGTACACGCTCTTGTGAGAAGCTTCGTCCTTTCCGTGCCCTTGTACCAGGTTCTCTGGGACTAGTTGAGAGAGCATGTCATACGAGGAGCATAAATCCTACTGTCTATCAACCTGCATGTCCACCCCACCGCCAGGGAGAGGGTAAGCTCTGTTCTAAAAAAAGCAACAGCTGCCTGAACAGAATGTCACTCACTGCCTGGGATTGGGCCCAGGCTCAGAAATATATAGGCCGTTCATAATATTCCAGAAATACACAAAGAATGACCTAAAACTTAGCCAGTTTAGCCTTATCTGCAGAAGCCTGCTCCTCCCAGTAGTACCTGGGCTCAGGTTCAGAGTAGATGACCCCAGGGAGAAGAGAATGGAGATGTGGAGAAAAACCAGAAGATCAGGGCAGGGAGAGAGTAAGGATGTCCCTTGTCTCTGGCCTCCCTGGCACACCTGAAGCATCAACTCTGTTTACCTAAAAATCAGCAAACTGGTCCCCGCCGCTGTGCTTCACAGTCCAATATTCTGTTTTTCATTTTCTCGAACAGCAGGAAAACTTGCATTCAAATTGACCATCATTCCAAACGTAATGTAGGATGTTTATCCTGAAGATGCAATAATACATGTATGTTGGGAGAGAAAATGGAATCGTGGTATTTAGTATGTGCATTTTTATGTCCTCTGTTGTCCTTATGAGAGGAAGAGGGATAATTGTAGCACAACTAAATTATGAACTATTAAAGGATATGGAAGTCCTTTTGGCCTAATTTAATTTTTGTTTGTTTATTCTGCAAAGGTCATTTCTTAAAATATCCTCTTGCAGGCATGCAAAGCCCTTTACTTTGCATAAGGTGGCTGGGAAGAACGCTGGCTTTTGCAGTCAAATCACCACGTTTGCATGTGTGCCACATCTGTTCCCTGTCTACATGTGTGCCTTCCTTTGTGTGTCTTCTACAGTAGGCCCTCCACAAGACTCAGAAAATGCCAGGATTTATATATTGTGTGGATTTGTTCCATTTATGTGTTCCTGAATTTTGAAGAGAAACCTGCCCGAAGCCATCATTCTAAAGACCAAAAATAAATCTGTCACGTAGCAGCAGTTTTTAAATAACAACATTTTTTTAATGGGTATGGAAAAATTAGATCAAAATGTTCTACAAGATGACAACTCCTATATAGACAGACATTAAAAAATAGTGTTTTCAAACCTTGTGTGATATAACAAAATAGAGGGTATTTTATACTGATTCATAAGTATGAGCCATTCATAAGTGAATTCTTTTAAGTAGTGAGTACAGTGTGTTACCTACATTATCAGGCTGGATCAAGCACTAAGTAGTAATATTAGCTTTTTTTAATAAAAAGCATTATAACATCTGTGTATCCATCTTTTCTCATTAAAAAGATAAAATATTAGTTTTTTAGGGCACTTGGGTGGCTGAGTGGTTTAAGCTTATAACTCTTGGTTTCTCTTGGGTCACGATCTCAGGATTCTGAGATCAAGCCCCATGACTTGCTTTGTGCTGACCAGGGAAGCTGCTTGAGATTCTTTCTCCCTTGCTCTCGCTCCCCTTCTGCCCCTCCCCCCTACTTGCACCCCTCCCCCCAAGCTCTCTCAAGTAAATAAATCAAGTAGGACTCCTGGTGGCTCAGTTGGTTGAGCGATGCCTTCTGCTCGGGTCATGATCCTGGAGTCCTGGGATCAAATCCCGCATCGGACTCCCTGCTCGGAAGGGAGTCTGCTTCTCCCTCTGTGTCATCTTCTATCTCTCGTGATCTCTCTCTCACTCAAGTAAATAAATAAAATCTTAAAAAAAAAGAAAAAAGAAAAAGATCAAGTATAAGCTTTTGAAACAAAACTAATATTTTGCTTGTCCTCTTCATTGAGCTTTGTGTGTATGTGTCAGGTTCTTCGACTGATATTTTCCCCCTCAGAACAAGGACACCTCCATCTTCGTGCCAGTTAAATCTAGTACCTGAAGTCTATAAAGCTTAAGAGTTCACATTGCCTTTATGAGCCTGTCTTTCCTGGTCTGTAAAATGGGTTAATAATATGCCCACTTTCTAGGGAGCTTTTGAGGAATAGATGATATACTCAGTGTTAAGTAAATAACACAGTCTTGGCCTGAAGTCTGTGCCCAATACATTCAAGTCGTCATTATTAGTTACTAGTTAAGAGCTTTCGGTCTCTTCTACATCTCTGCGATTTCTCCTCTCCCTTTGAGAGAGGGAAACGAGGAGATAAAAATTTCACCTTTTAACAAAAGTAGAATATTTAATGATGTTTCTTCTACCTGGAAACTTCAACCCTGGGAGCACCAGGAATCATTTTCCTTAAGACGATAAAATGTCTACTTCAAGAAGTAGGGACCAGGTATTCAAGGACGGCATTTACATAGAGAATGACAGATTTTCCTGTGTGCACATGATTATGAGACTCTGGTAAATGTTTTCAAAGATGATGGATTTTTTTTTTAAAGATTTTATTTATTTGACAGACAGAGATCACAAGTAGGCAGAGAGGCAGGCAGAGAGAGAGCAGGGAGCCCGATGCGGGGCTCAACACCAGGACCCTGGGATCACAAACCGAGCCGAAGGCAGAGGCTTTAACCCACCGAGCCACCCAGGTGCCCAAAGATGATGGATTTTTAAAAGTTAATCAAGTAATCTAACAAATGAGCTTTTTTTTTTTTTAAATAGGAGCCTTCTTAATCTTGGATCTTAATATTGGTTGCCTCCTTTAACTAATCCATGGAAAGATCTTCTGTTCACAGGGAAAGGTTCCTTTAAGCAGAGCCATCCGCAGATTAAACGAGAGCATTACCAAATACCCTTTGTTTTTTGTTTTTTGTTTTCTGGCCCAATTTTTCTATTCTTAACTAATTCAACTCCTCTGATGTACTTCCTAGAACCGATTTTGACATATCTGTAACCCCTGTATGAATCACAGACGGAACTTTGGTCGTTGTTTAACACAGACAGCCAAATCATTAAAATAGTTTCTTTGTCCTAATTGCTTAATACTTTCTGTGTCTGTTATGTATTTTCCAAGACCTCTTACAAATTAAGTATTAGCTGTATGAGGTGACACATTAAATTAGTGACAGAGAGAGGACATAGATTGGGTTGAATCGTGGTCCTAGTTTGTAGTCAGTGAACCACGCCGAGAAAGTGATTTTGCTAAAGTGATTTAGTAGCTGACACTTGCAGAGTCATCTGTCCGAGGTGGGTTGGGGTAACTTTGTCAGAAGACCAGGAATAAATCTGACGGTTTTTGAAGTTTCCCTCCCTGCTTTCCTACCTTTATTCTTTCCTTCCTTCAGTAAATATTTATTAAGGGCTTTCTCAGTGCTAAGTGCGTTGGCAAGAACCCAGGGGTGAATCGGACACGGATCCTGCCCTGAAGGAGTTTATAATCTACCAGGTAGATAAAAGAGGAATAACTAGAAGGCATATGGAAACGGCATGAGAGGTTGTCTAAAATGATAGGCTAATTCGTGAGAAAGAGATTATTTCAGTTTTTGGAATTAAGGAAAACATTAATCTCTTGGAAAACCTGATAAAGGGTATAGATCTTTCTCCAGAACAATATTCCTCCCATTGGCATGTAATTACAAAGAGTTTATGGAACCACTGGAAGTATGTGTATGATGTATGGTGTGTGTATGTGCTATATGTGTTATATGTGTGTGGTATGCATGTTGTGTGTGTGTGGGCAGTGTGTGGTTGTGTGTGTGTATGTATTTGTGTAGTGTGTGGTATGTATATGTGGGGTTATATGTGTTGTGTTTGGATGTGGCTATTTATAGTGTATGTGTATATGTGTATATGGTATGTGGTGTGTGATATGTGGAGTATGTATGTGGGCAGTGTGTGATTGTGCAGTGTTTATGTATGGGGTGTATGTGTGATTTATGTATGGTGTGCATGTGTGTGCAGTGTATGATATTTAGGGTATGCATGTGAGCACTCTGTATATGTACAATGTGCACTGTATGTATGTGTAGTGTGTGTACAGTGTGTTTGTGGGTGTGTGTGTGTACAATGTGTGGTATATGTGCAGTGTGTAACCTGTGGATATGTGAGGGGTGTGTGTGTGGTATATGCATATATTTGTGGTGTGTACATGGGTGTGTGCAGTGTGTGAAGTGTGTATGTGTGTGTGTGTGCATGTGTGTGGTGTGTGTGGGTGTGGTATGTGGGGATGTGTGTATGCAGTGTATGCACAGTGTGTAGTATATGTATATGGGAGGGGGTGTGGTGTGTGCATGTGGCAGGGAGAGGGAGAGGGAGGTTCTAGGCCCTAGGTTAAGAATCACTGACTTAGAGAAAGCATTTAATTTAGCCTTCCAGTCAGGGTAAGGTTGGCTGGGAAGACATAACGGAAGGATCTTTGGACAGAGGCAGCAGCAAGAGGAATCCTGGAACCAGGGAAGCGTGGTGATCATAAGGGAACAACCCATTCTGGTCTTGGATTCTGCTTCCTTGTTTGAGAACCAGTTATCTGCATAAATCATCCTGCTACACTAGGGACCTTCATGGGCCATGGACATGCTAAAAGTTTCTGATTTTTATAAGATGTTTTCTTTTCACCAATCATATTTTCTCTCAACTGAGAAGGGTTTAGTTTTTTTCTACATATTGGCCTATCCATGAGTGAAGCAAGTGAAAAAACAATAGCTTTGTATATTTAAAAATCTTTCCTATATCGATCTAAAATGGTGGTGTCTTCCCCTGAAACTTCAACTGTCACACTTTCTATCCTCCCAGTCATTCATCTGACAGCCTAAAATGTATTATCTTAGCAAATTACTGTTGAAACAGTGTGAACATCACTGCTGCCTTGTTATTAACGCTTATTACACTATCCTTGGGTATTACTGGGGGGTATTTCAAGGTCTGTATTCAAAATAAACAGATTAGTACAGCGGATAACTAAACTAAATAAACGATTCCCTTTCCATAGCAGCTTTCTCATCTTAGAAAAAATAGGGTAGACCCAAATCCTACAGTGGCAGTGCAAATGGACTGAGGTCATACTCTCATGGTGCTTATGTGAGCCTCAGACCCAGAGTGAGTGCTCAGCGGTGTCAGCTATAGTCCTCATTGTCATCGTCACTGATATTTTACTTTTACCGTATGTATTACCTACGTCTTTTCAGTACTTGATTCTCCAGCGAAGTACCTTGCACATAGTACTCAGCACAGATTTTATGCAGGGAGTCATCACTCCCTAGGAATCGGATTTGCATTAGAAATAGAGGCCACTTAAAGTCAGTCCAATTCCAGAAAATTAAAACTTACAAAACAGACCACTTGGGGAGCAGTTATTGATATATCTCCTGTCTGTTTGGACTGCTATAACAGAATAGCATGAACTGAGTGGTGTATAAACAGCAGAACTTTATTTCCGAGATCAATATGGTGACTGGTGGGTGCCGAGATCCTGGTTCATAGACTCCCGTATTCTCGCTGTGTCCTTACGTGGCAAAAAGCACCCTGGAGTCTCTTTTATAGAGACATCCATGCCATTCCTGAGAACTCTGCCCTCCTGATGTCATCGCTTCCCAAAGACCCCACCTCCAAATAGCATCACTTGGGGTATGAGGTTTCAATATATGGATTTTGAGGGGGGAACCAAGCATTCAGTATACAGAAACATAAAAAAGTGATTTTTTTTTTTAACATGAGGCAGCATGTGAATAAAAACAAGAAGGTACTGCAGATTCTTTAACCAAGTTTTAAATAGCTATCGTTTCCAAAGTGTGATCCCCACACCAGCCGCATCAGCCTCACTTGGCAGTTGTGAAAGATGTAACTGCTCGAGCCTGGAAACTCTCGAGTTGGAGCTGGGCATTCCAGGTTTTAACAAGCCCCCAGGGGATTCCCATGCACGTGAAGGTCTGAGAACCGTCGCTTCGATGCATTTCCAATTTAAACTAAACTTCTTTGTGGACCAGGCGCTGTCATTTGCATGTTAAAAACACTATATTTTGTGGAATTTGAGAAACAAGGCAGAAGATCATAAGGGAAGAGAGGGAAAAAATGAAACAAGATAAAACCAGAGAGGGAGACAAACCATAAGAGATTCTGAGTCTCAGGAGCAAACTGAGGGTTGCTGGAGTGGAGGGGGCAGGAGGGGTGGAGTAGCCAGGTGATGGGCACTGGGGAGGGTATGTGCTATGGTGAGTGCTGTGAACTGTGTAAGACTGATGAATCACAGACCTGCACCCCTGAAACAAATAATACATTATATGTTTTTATTGTATTTTATTTTTTTATATCTTTTCAGTGTTCCAGAATTCATTGTTTAGGCACCATACCCAGTGCTCCATGCAATATGTGCCCTCCATAATACCCACCACCAAGGCTCACCCACCTCCCCACCCGACTCCCATCCAAAACCCTCGGTTTGTTTCTCAGAGTCTACGGTCTCTCATGGTTCGTCTCCCCCTCTGATTTCTCCTAACTCACTTCTCCTCTCCATCTCCCCATGTCCTCCATGTTATTCCTTATGCTCCACAAATAAGTGAAACCATATGATACTTGACTCTCTCTGCTTGACTTATTTCACTCAGCATAATCTCCAGTCCCGTCCATGTTGCTACAAAAGTTGGGTATTCATCCTTTCTGGTGGGGGGTGTAATACTCCATTGTATATATGGACCATATCTTCTTTATCCATTTACCTGTTGAAGGGCATCTTGGTTCTTTCCACAGTTTGGTGACTGTGGCCATTGCTGCTATGAACATTGGGGTACAGGTGGCCCTTCTTTTCACTACATCTGTATCTTTGGGGTAAATACCCAGTAGTGCAATTGCAGGGTCATAGGGTAGCTCTACTTTTAATTTTTTTTTTAAAGATTTTATTTATTTATTTGACAGAGAGAGATCACAAGTAGGCAGAGAGGCAGAGAGAGAGGAGGAAGCAGGCTCCCTGCTGAGCAAAGAGCCCGATGTGGGACTCGATCCCAGGACCCTGAGATCATAACCTGAGCTGAAGGAAGCGGCTTAAACCACGGAGCCACCCAGGTGCCCTACTTTTAATTTTTTGAGAAATCTCCACACTGTTTTCCAAAGTGGCTGCACCAACTTGCATTCCCACCAACAGTGTAAGAGGTTTCTCCTTTCTCCACATCCTCTCCAACACTTGTTTACTGTCTTGTTGATTTTGGCCATTCTAACTGGTGTAAGGTGGTATCTCAATGTGGTTTTGATTTGAATCTCCCTGATGGCTAATGATGATGAAACATTATATTAAAAAATAAATAAAAAAAAATTTAAAAACATTATATCACCATTTTCTTTACATGCATGATTTACGAGATGAACGGTTGCATGAAAGCAAGCACATCTCATAGCAATGGAAGTCACTTAGGGATCAAGTTACCTGTTGGTAACACCAGCTTCCAGCATTCTCACTGCCCTACATCCCACAGCGTGTTGATTCTGTACAGGTGCAGTAGGAGGTATGGGATGTGAACATTCCACCTGCGCCTTTTTGTAGGTTTCCTGTAACATCCTCCTACTTACATTTTTTTTTAATACTTCTCAGACTAGAGAAGAGGATAGGATGGAGTAGGCAGAATGAACCTTCAAGGGACCTTTTCCAATGCTATTCCTAAGAATTTATCCTAAGGAAATGCTCATGGATATGTTCACATGTGCAGAGATTCAGCTACAAGGACATTCACAGAAGATGGTTATCACAGCAAAAATGAAACAAAACAAAACAAAAAACTGGAAACACCTAAATGTCCAGTAGTTGGGGAAATGGTTAAATAATTTATGGAACACAGAGAAAAGGGAAAACTATGCAACAATTTAAAGTGATATGGACCTGTAATTTATGAAGTAAATAAAACTTGCAAAGCAGTACTTTTTCACATAGACTATGTATATATAAAATATCATACATGCAGGCATCCTACATGTTATCCAAATTATTAACAACAATTACTTCTGGAAGTGATATTATAGGTAATTGAATTTTTTCTTTCTGAGGATGTCTATTTTCTAACTTTTTGACAATGATTAGCCTAACTTGAGTACAAAATATCCACCAAACTACACAGCATTAGACAGACTTTCATCTTGACCTTTGTTATTGATGATGAGGTCACAAGGCCAGTCCATACTGTATCAAAACACGATCTCATCAGTGAGCAAATATCACTGAAACATAAGTGAACATCCCTGGATCACATTGGAGGCACTCACTGAGCCGCCGCCATCATTACCGATGAACTTGGTTTCTTCCCCACACTTCAACTTGTCGTCTTCCAGGAAATTCCTCCACTGAGACCCAAACAAGACTTTTGGAACACAGACAGAAACATGCATCTTCAAATGACACCAAACAAATTGTGCCAACAAGATAGGGCCAGTACCAGTTCCTATTGTCAGTGTCCTAAAATTATGCACACAATCTGTTTGTGGCCTGCTTGCAGGTCTAGCTCAGGGAGAAGTCTGATTTTGTTTTTGTTTTGCATATTCTCCCCCAGAGCCTAGAAAATAGGGCATGCAGTCAATTACTTTGCTCGTGGCCGTTGAGAAACTTTGGACTCCCAGCACATCAGAGAGGAGGTGAGGGCTGACCTTATCAGGCCCTCACTGTCTCAGGCACCCACTCTTAGAGGGAAAGAAATGATGTGGAGAAATTGAACCATGAGGTGCCATTTGTTTAATTTAAAATCCTGCTTCTGTCAAGACTCTGCTAGAAAAAATAGTGAACTTAAGCTGTTCAAGTGTTACGCTCTATTCAGCCTGGTTGGATACAGCTCTGGATAAGAGTCGTGAGGCAGATCTGTTGTTACACCTTAGAAGAGGGTTAGGAAGTCACTAGGAGGGCTTGAGAACAGGTTTAGGGGACAACTTCAGGGGTCCTGTAGGTCTGTACATTTCCAGGCATTCATTCCCCCAAGCCATGGTGCCCTGCATTTGGACTGTTCCTCTTCCCAGTGACCTGGCCCCATTTCCGGGCCAGTGGGGAGCATTAAGGAACCACTTCCCTGGCCTGGTTCTACCAAGGAAGCTTTTAGGTTTGTGTCTTATCTTGCTGGGGCAGCAATTGAGAGCGCTTATGTAAATATCAATAAACACTCAATCATAAGGCCAGTGAATTCAAGGCTTTTCTCTTCTAGCTGCACCATTTTCTGCACGGTTCCAAGCTCAGTTACGGTCCTGTCAAAAAGAGAGAGCTTAACCATTGACATGCACAAGAATGGTAGAAGCACTCCTCTTGTTAGGAGGTGAGGGTATGGAGCCCCAGCTCCCAGGGAGCATCTTGAGGTGGAGATTCAAAAGTGCTACCTCAATAGGAACTGCCCCTGGGCTCCCCACCTGTGGGGGAGGGTGGAGAGCAAGAGTGGGCAGAGAAAATAGAACTCCACTA
This sequence comes from Meles meles, assembly GCF_922984935.1. Classification (NCBI taxonomy): domain Eukaryota; kingdom Metazoa; phylum Chordata; class Mammalia; order Carnivora; family Mustelidae; genus Meles; species Meles meles. The sequence continues at coordinate 61,420,158 of NC_060066.1, read as the reverse complement.
TCACCATCATGACCTCAACTGATCCCACAGGTTGCTGGAATGACCCTCCAAAGTTGCCTGCAGTTGGGATGGTGGGGCTGGGCCTTTATACCTCTGTGTTGATCACTCCTTGGATACAGGTTCTTGGGAAAGAGACATGACCTTGGGCAAAATGACTCTAGAAAGGTTCTCAGCTGAGAGCTGCTGGCTGCCAATCCTTCCAGCATCTTCGAGGATGAGGGCTTTGGTCATGAGGTCAAAGTCAGGGGAAAGCTGGGCCATTCTCCAGTGTTCGATACTAAGAATACCCCCCCAAATCTGAATGTAATATGTAGTTAAAGTAGCTTATGGGGGTAGTTCTGGGATAAGAGGTACAGTTATCATCGAACTCCCTGAAAACTACCCATGAAAACAGTGGAGGCTCAGAGAGGAAGCATTGGATTGAACAGTTTGTTGTTCATGCAGAACAGATAATATTTCCATACATCATCCTATTAATGCCATTCTAAAAAGTATATTGCCTTTGATTCTATGCTTAAAAACTTATAGTAGATAAATTTTCAGAACTAGGCCAGAGACTGATGTCTGTATTTGAATTCTCAGTGTATGGCTACCAGAGGGTAAGCATCCCACATTTTACAGCTCAAAATCCATTCTTGGATAATGTCAGTGACCATGAAAAACAGACCTTTGCTACTAGAGTTAATTGAGGGAGTTCAGATCCAAATTACTTTATCAGTCATTTAGTCAATGACATTTATTGAGCAAGTAACCTTTTATATAAAGGTTTAGGGCACTACCAAAGTGGAATGGAAATATTTACTAATATTTGGCTCATTCTTCGTTGTCTGCAGAATATTTTAGTATAATATTATCTCACTTAATGAGTTGTGTTAGTGTCCCCATTTTATAGATGAGGGAAGTGAAGTTCAGCAAAGCAAGCAAATTGCCCAATTTCAAGCAGGTAGTGACAGGTGGTATTATTACCTTACCTTGCTAGAAATCTGCAGGCAGAAAGGAGTTACTGAGATGGCACAATTTATTATATCTCTCTTAGAGACAGGGTAACAGAGAAAGCTGGTGTGTGTGTGTGTGTGTGTGTGTGTGTGTGTGTGTGTGTGTGTGTATGTGTGTGTAAAGCATCTAGGCAGTCCTGGACTTAGGGTATCAACAGAATGAGGAAGCACTGGGTCTCTGAAACAACCTTAGCCATCAAAAGGATTCTCCTACCAGCCCCCCAAAATATGGAGTGGGCTTCAAGATAAATCAGGAGTTACTCTTTTGAATGATCTCTCTGCAGATGAACACTCTAGCCATGACCAGATTTACAGACGTGAGAGGTAACAAAGCCAAAGGTGATTTATATCTTAGCTGGTTCAGAAGGACTTTTTTCATCTATATCAGTGAATCCCTTTGACATATTTTCTCAATTCCTCACTCTGTCTTTTACCTAATCATCTGTGGGGACTGAAGCTCGAGCCGTTTACTAGCAAAGTGATTTAGCTGTGGATGTGCTATCCCTGGAAAGTGTTTCTCTAGATGGCCCCTTTTTGTTGCATATAGCATTATAAGGTTATCCAAGTCCTACTGGTTATACTTTCACTGGATTTCATAGGCAGGAAATAGCTCCCGTTCACCAATTCCATCGAGGAATTCCCACACAGAGCCTAATCCAGTTTTTCTGATATAATGTAAAGATAGAATAAAATGCATTGTTAGAAGGAATTTAAGCTAGGTCTTCCTATTGGAGAGAAGGGAAGAAAAGACTAAGAGCCTCTTAGATGATGTGAAGAAATTAATCTTACTGGTAGGTAGTCATTCAAGTTTCAGCATGGATGGATATGATGTGATGGGCATGTTTCTCTTACCTGCTGTAACACTGGGTGTGTTGTGGCAGGATGACTTAGGAGACTGTAAGAACCCACTAGAACTGAGATTTTTTTTTTTTTCTTGAGGTTGGAAGAAAGCAATCAAGTCAGGCAAGCCAGAGCGCCCATGGGTGTCTGTAGACAATGTAAGATCCAGACAGATGTAGAGGAGGGATCTTAAGAGGCATCAGAGTTATTTTGTCTGGTGTGTGGAACATGGGAGTGAGGTATTTGTTACTAGTACAGCTGACAGCAGATAATGGCACACAAGTGTTCTCAATGGGAGAAATGAGAGTGCAGAGAAGAGGTTCAGTCTTTAAAGACCCAGGCAGATTCAGACTAAGAGGGACAAAGCAAGGGACCCAGTTCCTACCTGGGATACACTCTGTGGGCTCGGATGAAGGATTGGGGCAGACAGTTCACTCCTAGAGCTACAGGTTCCCAGTCAGGGGGAGCCAAAAGCAGACTCAGCTGGACAGGAAGGGGTCTAGATGGAGCCTCCGGGAGGAGAGTCTTCCACAGCCAGGGCAAAACTGAAAGACAGACACACCCCCTTCATTTGATGAAAGCTGAAGGTGAGCCTGGCTGGATGGGGAGCAGGGACTTGAGAGAACATGGGAGTGGCTGGATGCTGAGCCTCCTGGAAATGGAGAAGAGAAGGGTCAGGCTGAGAACTTCTGTTTAGGGAAAAGGTGAACACAGTGGTGTCCGCACTTCCATAGTGTCCAAAAGAGAACTGACAAAACCTTTCACAGGCATCCAGCCCAAGCTAGAGCCATGACTGCATGTCTGATCGGTATGGGATGAGGTATCTGTTGAAATCAGTCTAAGAGCCTTCTGAAGGCTCTGATTTTACTCTTCCCTCACTGGCTAAAGTTGTGAGTTTCCACAATTTGAAATAATATGTAGCACTGATCCAATAGCTAAATATTGATACTTGGCTATGGATCTATAGATGGAAGTCCATCAAGGGTTTTGGCTCAAACCACTAAGGTAAAAAAATAAGCATAGTCCACCAGTGACCCATGTTGAATAAAACCCCTTTCTGTAAGGTAACTGTTAAATTCTTCAGTCATCAGAATTGCTATGTAATTACCTCAGAGAAGTGAATTACCAATTAGTGTCACGGCTGTAGGTTTGTCCTCATGCATGTAGACATAGGGGTTTATCATTATTTGGGTTTTTAAACTATCTCCTGAATCATACTGTTTCTGTCTCTTACTGTGCTGTGATAAACACTCCAGGAGTTAGGAAAATAAACATGATCTGTCTTTTCATTGTTCCCTGAATAATAATAATAGAAGTGCATCTAGTTTTTGTATAATAAATGTAGGGACCCTTTGAAGGTGAATCTGTCTTTTCATTTTTTCCTGCATAATAGTAAAAAATGCTTCTAGTTTTTGTATAATAAACCGAAGGATGCTTTGAAAGTTGCTACAAGTTTGTTAGAATAACAATTTGGTCACACCTCTTTATAATAATGTACTTCTCAAAAATTTTTTAAGAAACAAGACTTCTTTGCTATTGTGTTGCCACAGCTCCAGTGTCTATCAGGAATCTATGTTTATTTAGGGTGTATGCTGCTCGTTGCCCAGCTGGTTCTCTGCTGAGTCACGCTCCCCTGGTGCCATCTGCTTCCCATGGTCATCTATAGGGCTTCTTGGTTTAATGCCAACTTTATACCCCTTTCTGCCATTACCTGGTAAATGTTGGTGCTTTCTGATTGGTATTTTACAGACTAGGAAGGGACCTTGAAAGGTTGTTTAATCTCAGACCTTGCCTTCAGAGAGAGTCAGAATGAAACCATCCCAGAGAGGGAAAAACCTAAATTTCAAAGACATCCAAAGAAACTAATTTCACAGCTTTCTTTATCAAGCCACTTCAATATTTTAATAGACAATAACCTTCATGGACAGAAAGTGACTCTTTTTCAAAATCTCTAATTTAGGTTCCTTATGCTGTAATTTAAATTCTCGGGAGCCCAGGAGGAATAAAGAATGGTTGGTTGGATGCCCTTTCTATTCTGAAGGAGCCTCCTAATTGTCTCTGTATTACTCTTCTCCTTTAGCTACCTGATCATTGATCTTCAAACACTGCTTTTTTGATTGGTTTGGTTGCTTGGGTGTTTGTTTTGTATCTCCATTCCACAGATTGCACAGTAGAACAAGCGGAGGTATGCTGTGTTGTGATACAAGCTAGAGAGTATCAGAACAACTGCCCCACTCCTGCGAGCCTGTGCTGCATGGGCGTGTTAGTTGTCACACATGCCTAAGTGTCACCAACATCCAATGCCCTGTCTTTTTTTTTTTTTTAAGATCTTATTTATTTGACAGAGAGAGAGAGCGCGCACGTGCCCACTCAAGTAAGCACAAGCAGGGGGAGGGGCAGAGGAAGAAGAAGCAGACTCCCCGCTGAGCAGGGAGCCTGATGTGGGGCTTGATCCTAAGACCCTGGGATCATGACCTGAGCCAAGGCAGATGCTTAACTGACTGAGCCACCCAGATGCCCCCAATGCCCCATCCCATCTTTATCTAGAGCTCAAGAACCAAAAAAGGCACATCTTCTAAGAACATTTAATGAATAAGGTTTCGCTTTTTCCTGTTTGGGATTATTTTTCTCCCATTTTCCAGATCATCAAGATGTGGCGAAGGATATATACCTTTTCACATTCAAATAAACTATCCATCAGGGCGTCAGCCAGCAGGAAAACAGATCATGCAGCACTCTCAAATTGGGGCAATCTGAGGACAGCATAACAAAGGGATCAGTATATCTTTATATCTTTTTTTAAAAAAAATATTTTATTTATTTATTTGACAGAGAGAGAGGTCACAAGTAGGCAGAGAGGCAGGCAGAGAGAGAGAGGGGGAAGCAGGCTCCCCGCCGAGCAGAGAGCCCGATGCGGGCTTGATCCCAGGACCCTGAGATCATGACCTGAGCCGAAGGCAGAGGCTTAAACCACTGAGCCACCCAGGCGCCCCTATCTTTATATCTTTATATCTATCTTTATAGAGGTAGCGCAGAGGGACGGGAGCCCCTGGAAGTGTAGGACTCTGTTCCCATCTTGAGGCCTGAAGAGTGGAGAAAATCAGAACCCAGACACAGGGGCCTGTGTAGAGAGAGCCCCTGACAGGAGTGGGGTCCCTGGATGAGGGATGTAGTCACAGACCACTGTGACTCTATGGCCCACTGCTGCCAGCCTCCTGCCAGGGTGCCCCATCAGACAATTACAACAGGAAGCATGGGGTTGAGGGAACCTTTTGCCATAGTCCATTTTAGTCAGCCTTTCAGGGCCCAGGGAAAAATGGAGAAAGATGGAGAGTGCACCTGTGGGCAGATGAAAGACTTTCAGCATTGACGGGAAGGAGAAATTTGGCCTTTTATGAAAAGTGAGAATGTGGGTTTCTCTTCAACTTAATTTCCTCTTTCTTTGGAAAGTACATTATGTGAGCAGTGTGACTGTAGAAGAAACAGCTAAGTGCTAGTGGAGATGCACCTACAACTTTGTTCTTATTTGCTGAGGTCATCTAAAATGACTTGTCCTGTACGACAAAGAATCAATAGATGTGTACGGACTGGAAGTTGCCATTGATTTTGGGGAATGCCATCTTCTGGTGCATTATCTTAGAGTTAATGCTTCTCTTATCTAGGGTTGGAATAAGCCCCAAATTTCTTTGCAGGCTTCTTCGTATCAGTGTTAAATACTCAAGACACTTTGCCCTTTAAGTGTGGAAAGAGTGATTATTTCTCAGTCTTTGACTTCAATATCTTCACAGATTTGTTCTTCTTGCTCTCCCCTTAGTCAGGAAGCAAATACAGACTTGATTCATATCAGAATTTTATGTATTTATGTGTATTTCCCAGTTCCTACTTTTGGACTTCTTAATAATGTCTTTCCTCCTTTACATTCCATAAAAGTGGAATCAAAACATTTCTGGCAGTCTGACGTAGTTTAAAGAATGAGAATCTGGCATAAGGTTATGGTTAGCTCTATAAATTCTTGTCCATAGACTTAATGACATGAGAGATTTTAGAAATCAGACCCTCCCAGGATCGCCTTTCTACCTTGTGGACATTAGTGACCTAATGTATAACCTGGATATCTACCCTGCCAGGTGGTTAAGGAGCAGCTAGTGAAAAATGGTAGGCACTGAACAAAGTAACACTTCATTTACCTTTTAATAGTATTGCCTTCTCCAAGTATTATTATTATTTCCCATCCCTTTATGTATTTCCATCAAGTAGCCAGTGGTTTGAGCTTAATATGTCCAGAACAGAAAGAGGAATACTATTCTTTTCTACTGGAAAAAAGAAAGAAAGATAGAGAGAGAGGGGAGAGAGAGAGAGGGAGGGAGGGAGGGAAAAAGGGAGGGAGGAAAGCAAGGAAGGAAAGGAGGGAGAGAGGGAAAAAAGAAAGAAAAGGAAGGAAAGGAAGGGAAAGGGAAGGGAAGGGGAAAGGAGAGAAGGAAGGAAGGAGGGGAGGAAGGAAGGGAAAAGGAAAGAAAAAAAAAAGAAAAGAGACAAGGAGGGAGGGAAGGAGGAAGGAAGGAGAGAGAGAAAGAAAGGAAGGAAGAAAGAAAGCAGAAAAAGAAAAATCTCCCTAGTCTGTATCACTTCCACTGTAAAAGAAAACAGAATTTAAATTTTTATGGGCATGCAATAAGGACAAAAAAAGATCCCCCAAACAAAATTTTAATTGTTTAAAATTTGGGCAACCTTCCTAGATAACCAGATTCTTTCAGCTATCTTATCAAGCATGGCTCTTTTTGATGATAATAGAATCACTCAGTAAGTTGCATTGTACCCAGAATGTTCTAATGTTTCTTACAAAAAAGACTCCTATAGTCCTATGAGTGCTCAGTCGTGAGAAGAAATGCCGTTGACCCTGGATGAAGCTGTAAAATGGAGTCTTTGAATCTGCCACCTCTTGCTCTGTTAATAACCCAAGTCCTAACTGTTCATGGCTTCTGTTTGCACTTACCTGTCCAGGGAGTCTATCAAATCCCCTCCATACCATCAGAACATCTTTATCTTGAGTCTCAGTGGTCTCAGGACCATTAGTTGGCAGGTGTTTGAAGACAATAATTAATTAATTTTAATCCATCCCCAGATAACTTCCCAAAATTTTATAAAGGACTCTGAGAGACACTAATGCAAAAGAATGTTAGCAATTTGAGGGCAGTTATGTCTTTTAGCTCCTTTCAAATCACATGCCCCACAGGATGTAGCTAATACTGTGCAGTTCTACTTTGTCTCTTGTATATTATCTTTTGGGTTTCGTAATAACTCCCAGACAAGAAACCAGTACTTGGAAGTGATAATGATTTATCCTAAGACACAGATAATTTGAGCCAATAATGAACTGATATGGGGAATATGGTCTTAATTATTGTGTAAGCTTTGCGTATTTTGAACTGTAAGGAAAAAGGGGAGAGAGAGAGAGAGTGTGAGTGTGTGTGTGTGTGTGTGTGTGTGTGTGTGTGTGTGTGTGTGTGTGTTGAGAAAGAGCAGAAACTAAAGGAAAAATAGATGGGAAGAGTAGTGGAGGCTTACCTATCTCAGCAATGGTGAGAGTTGGCCTCTCACTGAGCTGAGTTATCAATGGCCTCACAATATATCAGAGCCAACAGCATACTGAATCCACAGAGTATCCTTTGGTATTGTAAGGACACTCCATATGTCATGCCGTTAGTTAGATAGAAAGAAGAATTTCCTATTAGAAATGTGATTATGTATCCATATGTATTCCTGGTCATTTCTAGATTCTAAGAGACTAAATTCAAAGTATGGTCTTCATCAATGGATTAGAAGGCCTCTCAAGACAATTTAAGCAGATGGAGAGGTCAGAGTGCTGTTTCTTCTTCATGTATTCATCAGCATTACGGACTTCATAGTATTAGGATGGGCAAGTCATGTTAGTAACCTAAAATTACTAGTTTATGGTAGTAACAAAAAGTGCCAAAATCTCAGTGGTCTACAGTGACAAAGATTTGTTTCTTGCTTGTGCTGTGTGTCCATTGTGGTCAGCTAGGGGATTAGCTTAGCATTATCTTCCTCCAGGATCCAAACTGATAGAATAGCTACTTTCTGGGAAGTTGCTGGTCCCATGTCAGAAAAAAAAGAGAGTTGGGTAAGGTCTTGTTCCGGCAACCGATTGTTCTGGCCCAGAGGTGATACCCTTTACAACTAATTGGTCAAAGCACATTGTACAGCCCAGTACAACTACAAGTGGGCTAAGAGATACAGTCCTACCATGTGCCTAGGAGGCAGAAAGCCAGGAATATTTGTGAACAGCCCTAATAACTGTCCTGCTGCTTATGTTTATCAGCCTCTCGGGGAGGTGTCCAGGCTTAGTTTCTCTTCTGGCTGTCTGTACATTCAGATTGAAGACTCAGATACATAAACTGGCAACTTCACTAGCATTTCATAAGGTCTCGAAAAAGAAGACCACACAAGGGGAACTCTAACTTATTCTAAAAGAGTCCCAAGAAGCCTTATGGAGGAAATCGTATTTATCATGCAACCTGAAGTGTGAATGGACTCTAACTAGGCAAAGAAGTTTGGTGTGTCTCTCACCACTTTATCTAGCATAGTACTGAAAGTCCTAGCCAAAACAATCAGACAAGAAAAAGAAATAAAAGACATACAAATCAGCAAGAAAGAAGTCAAACTTCCACTATTTGCAGATGATGTATATTCTATATGGAAATCTCAAAGACTCCACCAAAAGAATTACTAGAACTGATTTGCAAATTCAGCCAAGGCACAGGATACAAAGTCAATGTACAGAAATCTGTTGTAGTTCTATATACACCAGTAATGAAGCAGCAGAAAAGGAAACCAAGGAATCAGTCCCATTTACAATTGCAACAAAAACCGTAAGTTATCTAGGAATAAACCTACCTAAAGAGGTAAAATATCTGTACTCTGAAAACTATAAAACACTGATGAAAATTGAAGATGACACAAAGAAAGGGATAAACATTCCATGCTCATGGATTAGAAGAACAAATATTGTTAAAATGTCTGTACTACTGAAAGCAGTCTACACATTTAATGTAATCCTTGTCAAAATACAACCAACATTTTTCAAAGAGCTGGAACAGACAGAATCCTAAAATTTGTATGGAACCATAAAAGATCCCAAATAACCAAAGCAGTCCTCAAAAAGAAAAAGCAAATCTGGAGGTATCAAAATTCTGGACTTCAAGTTATACTACAAAGCTGTCATGATCAATGGAAGAGAATAGAAAACCCAGGAATGAACCCATAACTATATGATCAACTAATCTTCAGCAAAGCAGAAAAGAATATCTAATGGAAAAAAGACAGTCCCTTTGAAAGGGTCTTGGGAAAACTGGACAGCAACATGTAAAAGAATGAAACTAGACCACTTTCTTACACCATACACAAAAATAAATTCAAAATGGATAAAAGACCTAAATGTGAGACAGGAACACATCAAAATCCTAGAGGATAACACAGGCAGTAGCCTCTTTGCCTCTGTCATAATAGCTTCTTTCTAGATATGCCTCCTGAGGCAAGGGAAATAAAAGCAAAAACAAACTAAAGAGACTACATCAAAAGAAAAACCTTCTGTACAGTAAAGGAAACAATCAACAAAAGTAAAGGGGAACCTAGGGAATGGGAGAAGATATTTGCAAATGGCATATCTGATAAAGGGTTAGTATCCAAAATATGTAAAGAACTTATAAAACTCAACACTCAAAATTAAATAATCCAGTTTAAAAATGGGCAGCAGACATGAAGATATTTTCCCTAAGAAAACATACAGATGGTCAACAGACACATGAAAGATGCTCAACATCACTCATCATCAGGGAAATACAAATAAAAACTACAATGAGATACCACCTCACATCAGCCAGAATGGCTGAAATTAACAATACAGAAAGCAGCAGATGTTGGCAAGGATGTGGAGAAAGAGGAACTCTTACAGAGTTGGTGGGAATGCAAACTGGTGCAGCCACTCTGGAAAACAGGATGGAGGTTCTTCAAAAAGTTAAAAATAGAACTACCCTATGACCCAGCAATTGCACTACTGGGTATTTACCCAAATGAAACAAAAATACAGATTCAAAGGAACATATGCACTCCAACATAGCAGCAGTGTCTGCAGTAGTCAGCCAAATTATGGAAAGAGCCCAAATGTCCATCAACAGATGGAGATAGATACATCACACACACACACACACACACACACACACACACACACACACACACGAGTAGAATATTATTCAGCCATAAAAAATGAAATCTTGCCATTTGCAAGGACATAGGTAGAGCTAGAAAATATTATGCTGAGTGAAATAAGTCAGTCAGAGAAAGACCAATACCATATGATTTTACTCATATGTGGAATTTAAGAAACGAAACAAATGAACATAGGAGGAAGAAAGAACAGAGTAAAACCAAGAAACAGGCTCTTAATTATACAGACAAATAGGGTTATTGGAGAGGAGGTGGGGGTGGGTGGGTTAAACAGGTGATGGGTATTGTGGAGGGCACTTGTGATGAGCACTGGACTTTGTATGTAGGTGATGAATCACTAAATTCTACACCTAAAACTAATATTACACTGTATGTTAAGTGAATTTATTTATTTATTTATCTATTTATTTATTTACTTTTAGAGAGGAGAGAGAAAGACAGAAACAGAGAGGGGGTGGGGAGGGGCAGAGGAAGAGAGAATCTTAAGCTGGGGGCTTGATCTCACGACCTTGAGATCATGACCTGAACTGAAATCAAGAGTCAGATGCTTAACCAACTGAGCCACCCAGGCGCCCCTAAATAACTGGACTTTATATAAAAATTTGGAGAAAGAAAAAAAAAAAGGAGCCTATGGGGGAAAAAAAAGGTTGGTGTGTGGTACTCCTGAAAAGGGAACAGCATATGCAAATACCAAACATTGGTCTCCTAAGGGGATCATTTAAGAATTAAATTAACTTGACTTTTGTCCTAATTGATTATTTATGTATTACTTATAATATTTTCAATATGTGTTCAACTATGCTTTTATAATGATGACTCCTCCCCATGAAAGGAAAAGCAAGTAATTTGTAATTGTGTTTCATTCTGTAGACTCATCTAAGCAAGTTCAATCTAGAAGGGGAAGGGGGAAAGGAAAAGCAGGGAAAGAGGAGCCCAGGGACACCTGGGTGGCTCAGTCAGTTGAGTGTCTGCCTTCAGCTCAGGTCAAATCCCAGGGTCATGGGATCGAGTCCCACACTGGGCTCCTTTTCAGGGAGGAGCCTACTTCTCTCTCTCCCTCTCTGTTTCCCAGCTAGTGTGCTCTCTCTCTCTCTGACAAATAAATAAATGAAATCTTTAAAAAAAGAAAGAGAGAGGAGCCCATTTTTGAAGATATGCCAAGTGCCACATGGGGCTGTAAGGTCCACCAGGTCTTGCTGGTGGAATGGGTTGTAGTGTTTCATTCACTGATTCTTACTTTGCAGTGGCAGCTTTCTTATCTCCTTTTATCCTGTGATACACATTTTGCTTGAAAACCTTTGGCCTACTGGCTGAATTCAGAAGGCCAAATATTTCCCTAGACTGATCCTTTGACCGGGGCTGACATTGAGTTGGATGAAGTGGTTTTCTTCTGTAACAATAATACAGCAGGAGCTATCACTTACTGCATGTTTATTAAATACTAGAGATGGTAAATATCAGAGATGCATTATAGTTTATGTGCTTTAATATTTTAATGTTTAATAACCACTTGGTCAGGAGATTATTCACTATGGCAGTAAATCTGTAAGATGAGTATTATTTTTGTAGGGGTTCCCCCTCTTTTTTTTTTTAACAAATAAATAAAGTGAGATTCTTAGCTGGGAATATACTGGCAAGGTCATAAGTTGAGATATGTTTTCCCCTATCTTTCAGTAGATTTGATCACCTCAAATGTTAAGATGAACATTATAGCGATGAAAGTAGTATGAGAAATGAAATATGGGACAGGCATCAGTGTTCATTTTCTTGAATGATACATTTTCTACCTGGAATAATGCCCAATGTTGGGAAATAAATGGAATAGTCTCCTGAATCACTGTTTTGGATTCCTTTTGATTTTACCCTCAAGCTCTGCATATCCCAGGGTATCATCCACATCCAAAAGGAAGAACTTAGCTCCCAATAATTTCTGACACTCTAATGGATGCATTAGGAACACATGCCCTTATTCCCCAGTTCCCTGGAACTAAAGTTTTGGAGGGAGTTTGGGCATAAAACCATCTAATTTGTTAATCTTTTTTAAAAAGATTTTATTTATTTATTTGACAGACAGAGATTGCAAGTAGGGAGAGAGGCAGGCAGAGAGAGAAAGAGGGGGAAGCAGGCTCTCCGCTGAGCAAAGAGCCCAATGCGGGACTCGATCCCAGGACCCTGAGATCGTGACCTGAGCCGAAGGCAGAGGTTTAATCCACTGAGCCACCCAGGTACCCCTAATTTGTTAATCTTTCAAAATGTGGAGGATAATGACATTCCTTTCATCTCAGATCTCTTCTGCTGAGTTTATGCTATTGTATTTATTACTAAATACATTTATTTAGCAAACACTGGTTTGTTTTAGAGAATAGTTGTGGTTTTCCTATTAAAATATATTTTCTTTAAAAAAAAAAAACTAAATTATCCCTTAATTTTCTATCTGCCTAAGTCATTGTAAATGTCCTCCCACAGATTTCATTTTAGTTGAAAAGTAGAAAGAGACCTTGGGGCCTGAGGGTTAAATCTTCTCTCCTTTGCTCCTGCTCAGGCATTTTATAATCAGGGAGAAGTCATGAGTAGGTGGTGAGAGCTGGCATCTGTAGGAACCTAATGGCAAAGGAAGGAGGGAAAGACAGACAGATGGAGGGAGGGAGGGAGACAGGCAGAAGGGAAAGAGGGAGGAACAGAAGAGCAAAGAAAAGAAGGAAAAAGAAAATTAAATTCTAATTGAAAATGAGCCAAAAAGACCGAAGGGAGACCCTAGGAAAATAAGTTTTATTAGAAAATTTAGCAGGAAAAAAATGGTTAAAAAAAGAGTAGAAAAAAATGGCCAGTCTTTCCATTCTATATTCTGAAGGAAATATTCAGAGACTCCGAAGCATTCAAGATGGTGGTCTTTGATGTTGAAGAAAAATGGAGGCCAAACTAATGAGTGACCAAGGCTGGGCTATTCATCTATTTTATCTTCCCACACATTTCACAGTCTGACCTTGAGAAACTGTGCCCTAAGCCACATATTCTCTTTTTAAGTATATTTTTATGCTACCTTATTCTCCAGAAATGAGCTTTCAGTTATTGAACCTCTAGACACCAGTACTTAGTCATTTTCACATATCTCTTCCCTGTCCAGTCATGGGTCCTGCTCTCTCAAACTTAGTAATACTTGGTGCTTTGAAGAAGATACATTAGCTGCCAGGTTTTCTGAGACTGAGTTGAAGGTGTCAGAGAGCAGAAGATAACTATCATGTATGGATGACCTTTATCCTTCCTAATTTTTTCTCATCTGTTGAAGAGAAACCCTCTCTGGATCCTTGCCCTTGCTATGGTGCTGTAATTCTTCCCCTAAAAATCATTTCTCTTAATTTCCATCAGAGCATGTCTTTCATAGCTTCTTCAAACTCATCTTCAAATCTTCAGTTCTTCCTCCAATAGCCCTTCATGGCCAAGCTCATCTCTTCCCAAAACCTTTCCTACTTCTACAGACCCTCTGCGCATCATATTTCGTGGTTTCCCTTGCTGTGCTCCCATGATCCTTTATACTTATCTTCTGTAGCCTTCCCCACACTCTGTTGTACTTAGTTCTTTTCATGTCTCTCTCCCCTGTTCAATCATGGGTCCCATTCATCTTGGCATCCCCAGGGCCCAGCACAATGACTGGCACATAGTAGGTGCTTGATAAAAACTCATTGAATGAGTGCATGATCATAGGTTGGATTTGGTCATTCAACAGACATTTATTGAGCATCTCAAATAGTATATTATATGGCCCACCTTAGGTCCTATCAACCTTCAAGTAATCTAAATACTTTTTTTTTTTGGTAAATATCTAATGACTTTCCAAATAATTATAAATTTGCTGAAGATTTTTTTCTTCTGTTTCTAATAAGTCTTGACATAGTGTTTTGTGTTATCTAGATACAGTAAACCTAGTTGAGTAGGGCCTTGTGTAGAAGAGAGAGAAGTGAAGTTTTATTTGACTTTAGCCTCAAAGTCACAAAGGACCCCAAGTTTGGACTTCATTATTATCTCCAGGCAGGGCTATGCCTACATTAGAGATACACTGAAATAATTGAAAGAGAGGACATTTATCATCCAGCTGTAAGCCTTTTATCCCATTCTTGTCTCATACTGCTTCTGATGTGTATACTGTAATTCTTGTGACCTTCATTTTAGTATTTCTTCATGGGGTCCTCTCTCAAGAGAGACCTACACTACATAATCTAGAGTTTAGTGTCTTTGCTGGTAAACCCTTCTAATGAGTTACAGTGCGAGAATCAGTTTGATATGGTCTTTTCTCTTTTAAAATAGAAGTGTCAGGAGGGCAACCGCCTTTTCTCTTTGTTTCACCCATACTCTCATTTCTAGGATAAGGACTCGCAGTTAATAGTTTCCGAATATTGTTATATCCCTGCTACTTAAAAGAAGGTGAGACTAAGGTCGTGGATGGGGTAGATGTCAGAAAAGAAAAGTGTCAGAGAAGTGCCTGGGTGGCTCCGTGGGTTAAGCCTCTGCCTTCGGCTCAGGTCATGATCTCAAGGTCCTGGGATTGAGCCCCACATCGGACTCTCTGCTCAGCAGGGAACCTGCGCCCCCCGCCCCCCGCCCCTGCCTCTGCCTGCTGCTCTGCCTACCTGTGACCTCATTCTCTCCGTGTCAAATAAATAAATAAAATCTTTTTTAAAAAAGTGTCAGAGACTGAGGAATGGGAGGGCAACGCTGGTTCAATGGTCAGTAAGAGCCATTCAGCCTTGGTGCAGGACTCTGCCTTCCTACATAGGAGGTAACTCAGACTTCACCTTGTGTCATCATTCCTACTGAACAAAGGAAGGCACGGAAGCTGCATATAGCAGAGCTGGGACTGCATCAATCTCTCATTTAAAGCCTTCTGTTCTGCTGGCTCCTGCCCTGTAGCAAACATGCATCTTCATCTCCGGCACACCTTGGGCAGTAGAAATTTGAACCAATGATTTTTATGTCCCTTCTCTGAGCTCCAGACCCATGTATACTACCATCTCCTAGATAGATTCCTCTGAATTGCCCCAATATATTCTCTCCACCTTATGCTAAGTCTATTTCCAGGGTTTGCTGTCTTAGTGACAAGCATCCTGGTCTTCACAACTGAGCAAGCAGGAAATCCCAGGACTCTGCTCTCTCTCTTTTTTTTTAAGAGTTTATTTATTTGACAGACAGAGATTATAAGTGGGCAGAGAAGCAGGCAGAGAGAGGAGGAAGCAGGCTCCCTGCTGAGCAGAGAGCCCTATGTGGGACTCGATCCCAGGACCCTAGGATCATGACCTGAGCCGAAGGCAGGGGCTTTAACCCACTGAGCCACCCAGGCGCCCCAGGACTCTCCTCTCAAAGCTCCCCTTACTGAGTCTATGGAATCTACCATCAGATCCTGTTGATTTACCTCCTCATTGCTCCCCAAATCTGACCACACCTTCTCTACTATCATCACCTGCCCAAGCTCCCCAGGCAGCCTATCACCATGGCAACATTGACTCCTCGTGAGCCAGCCTGCATCCACTTGGGCCTTCTCTCAATCCACTCTACACGCTCTTGGCACAGTCCCTGATTCACAGTAGATGGTGATCAAATAAGTGGACAAAATGGTCCTCAAATGTTTAAAGCAGATTTTGTTCTAGATATTTACACTCTAAGAAGATCTCTGTTGTTTCAGAGCAGTTAAGTCAAATTAAAATAAATCTGTCTATAGGGAATGTAGTCAGTGGTCTTGCAACAAGGTTGTACCGTGACAGATGGTAACTGCACTTGTGGGGAGCATAGCAAAATGGATAGATTGCTCAAATCACTAATGTTGTAGACCTGATAGCAATATAACATTGTGTCCAGTGTACTTTAATAATAATAAATAAATAAGCCTGTCTAGATATGTCAACAATGTCAACTAAATTAAATACGATATTATTAATTAAATTTAACCAACTCTTTCTGTACTTGCAGTAGAAAATGCCAGATAGTCTACATCTGCCAAGGCTGGTTAACACCTTCCTTATCCAGTTGTCTAAAAAACTTCATGTGTTAGAGAGCTCCATCATTTTCTCACCAATCAATCCAAAATTGACTGCCCCAAGTTCTGCAAAGAGCCAGCTTCATTTCTTCTTTTGACATTACTGATATTGTAGAAAGCACGTATCAGTGCATGGAGAATTTATATTTGCCTGAGAGGGCCGAGAAGCATTTAACTTGACTATTTCCAGTCATGTGGACTTTTTGTTTTTATTCTGTTTAATTATAAAATAATTGGTTAATTAAATTTTCAGCTGGACTGAGAAGTACGCAGAAGGGTAATTCCTCTTCAGTTGTGCGCTTTCTCTGCCTTGCTTTCAGGGGAACACCTGATGGTTGCATTAATGCCTGCTGAGACCATGCTTTGCATGATGTGTTTATTTGAACTGGAACGTATTTTTGAATGGGGTAAAACTAGAGATAAATAAACCAGAAGCCTTAATATCCATTCAAAAACCAAGCCCTGCTGTCCCAAAGGAATTGATTATTCTGATTTCTTCAGTGTCCATTATGATAACAGTCTCCTTACTGACCTCCATTTATG
Source organism: Meles meles (assembly GCF_922984935.1). Taxonomy (NCBI): domain Eukaryota; kingdom Metazoa; phylum Chordata; class Mammalia; order Carnivora; family Mustelidae; genus Meles; species Meles meles. The sequence continues at coordinate 61,403,511 of NC_060066.1, read as the reverse complement.
TGCCCTCCTCTCAGCCTCGAGGAAGTACTGAGATCATCAAGATGCCATTGTCAGCATCATGGCCTCCCTGGGGCCGGAAGACTTGTAATCTAGCACCTGGGAAACCCAATGGGCTGTGCCTTCCCATTGGTAGCCACCTCGGCGTCCCGGGTGGCAGTCCCACCTCTGCCTAATACTGAGGCCCTGGCACACACTAAACCTTGGGTACAGATGGGATCGCTCCCCTGTCCTGACTATCCAGGAGCCCCAAGCGCAAGAGGCCCAGCGTGGTGGTCATGTTTTCCAATTTAAAATCAATTGAACAAACGCTCTTTTTTTTTTTAATGTATTTTTTGCAGCGTAACTATTTATTGTTTTTGCACAACACCCAGTGGTCCATGCAATACGTGCCCTCCCTATTACCCACAAATGCTCTTGAAATGGCAGAACTTCCCATGCCCACCCTAGGTAGGACATTTACTCATGGAACATTGTAAACCAGATTTCTCTCTCTGGCAATTATCTAAAGAGTCACTTGGGCAAATTAGGAGTTCCTCCTTATCCTTCATCTAATCACAGTTTTTGCATGTTGTGCCTGAGAAGGAGTACTCTCTGCTTCCTTTATTTGGGGGCTAAGTACCTTTCCCTTACAAATTAGAGCTTTGCCTTTTCTGCTCCCAATTAGCCTCTTGACCTTTTCCTTGCTCTGCCTTCTTGTCATAGTGTTATGGCCCTGTTTCATAATCTTACTTGAGAATATCTCGTGTCATTGTCTGCTTTGTATTTCTATTGTGTGCCCGCAGTTCTGTAAATTAAATATGAGTGCATGGTTATGGCCAGGAAAATCAATCTTTAAACAAATTAATATTTCAATGCCAGTTGTAGAGCTATTTCCCCATTTAATGTGTGCCTTGGCTTAGAAGTGGAAAACAATGAATGTATCATTTTGGAAAAACTTAAATCAAAATGCAGACAAAGAAAGGAAGCCAAATATGCCATAAGATTCTGAAACTGAATGTGAGAGGAGAGCTAATGCCTTAATTTGTGGAGTCCAGATTTTTTAGGACAAACGGTGGCACCCTTATTTGATTTCTTTCCCGGCCATTTCATTTCCATACTATGGAAAGCAAAATGTGAATCACCATATCCAACCATGGGTTACCAAAAAATATATAGGCTGCCAAGTTAAATTTGAATTTCAGGTAAATAACATTTTTTAGTATAAGTGTGTCCCACATATTTTTGGGACATATTTATACTACAAAATATTTGTTGGGTGTCTGAAATTCAAATTTAACTAGTGTCCTATATCTCTGGGTTTCTGCTAAATCAGGTATCCCTACCACATAAGGCAGTTGTGAGAAACTGAGAAATAAAAGCAATTTCTTAAGATAATACAAATGAAAGAATCTAGCATAGTACCCAATACACAGTAAGTATACGGCTTTCTCTTTCCATTATGAGGAAGTCATAGGTTATCATTCTGACAAAAATTCTTTATAATTGAGAGAAGTGGTTTGGGTTTGAGAACTTGGCTGTTGCTTTTCTCTTCTCTTTTTTTTAACCCTAGAGATTTCACAGTTGCTTCCTCTAAATTGTTTAAGGTTTAGTTCTCTTAACACCTCTAGAAAATCAGTCACTCTTCTCCATTGAAGGAAACCATGTTTTAGAAAAGAAAATTACACTTTTCGTTGTATCACTGCTCCACCCCAGATTATTCCAAAATTAAAATTTAGGCAAGAAGTATTAAATATTTCAAAATTTTCTCTTCTTCATGGTACCTCAGAACAGGGTGTCTGTGGTGAATAGCATTTATTTTATCTTCTTTCTCTAATGAAGGGTATTTCTGTTGTCTCTGAAATAGTTCTAGTTACTGAGCCAGCAAGTTGATTACTAGCAATTTCAGACAAGAACAGGGATTCCAGTGATGGGACCAACAAAAGTCAAGTTCAGTCCAGTAAATTTTGAAAACTGAACCGACAGAGAAGAGGGCTCTCTGTACAGCTGGTAGGAATATTATAAGCTTGCTGGAAGGCACATTGGCAGTATGTATAAAAATCATGGTTATGCATCCTGCTGAAATGAGCTGGCTCTCTAAAGGACAGAGGGAATCATAAGCATGTTCAGCTCTCATTGTTTGTTTACTTGACCCCCAAATCCATCCCTCATCCTTCTGCTCAGACTGTCAACTCCTTGGGAGCATACATTATTTTCTCATTTTTGTTTATTGTACTCATGGTAACTTACACATAATAAGCAGTTAGTGGTTATTTGTGAACTGAGCTCATTTTGAATGAACTGAGGATATAATTGGTTATCCTAAATTAATTTGGGGGAAAGCCTCTAAAAGAACATACTCTTATCCAGCAATTCTCTGAATTCATGCCAAGGAAAAGGGCTTTTATCGTTAGAGAGCTATATGTCCAAGGATGTTTATCACAACCTTATTATAGTGATGCAAATTGAAAACAACTTTAGAATGGGCTGTGAACCATATTGTGTCCCCTGCCCCAAATTCATACAATGAAGCCCTAACTCCCCCTGTGATGGTATTTGAAAGTAGAGCCCTTGGGAGATAATAAGGTTTGGGTGAGGTCATGAAGCTCTCTCATGGTGATCCCATGGCCGCCCTCATGGCCATATTAGTGCTCTTTAAGAAGAAACACCAAAGTTTGTTCTCTGTTTCCCTCTCGCTGAAATGAGGATGCAGTGAGAAGGTGTCTGTTTACCAGGCAGCAGGAGAGTCCTTACCAGAACCCCACCATGCTGGCACCCTAATCTCAAACTTCAGCCTCCAGAATTGTGAGAAAATAAATCTCTGTTGTTTAAGTCACAGTCTCTGGCACTTTATTGTGGCAGCCCAAGCAAACTGAGGCAATATCCAAAAATAGGATATTGGTTAAGTTAATGATGATAAATCCAAATGTAGATTTTGTGTACTCATAATCATTCTTTAAAAGAGTTATGGTAGGGGTGCCTGGGTGGCTCAGTCATTAAGTGTCTGCCTTCGGCTCAAGTGTCCTGGAATGGAGCCCTGCATCAGGCTCTCTGCTCAGCGGGAAGCCTACTTCTCCCTGCCCCACTCCCACTGCTTGTGTTCCCTCTCTCTGTGTCTCTGTCTGTCAAATAAATAAATAATCTGAAAAAAATAAAAAATTTTTTAAAAAGACATGGTCTAGGAAATTTTTCATTACATTTAAGTGAAAATGCAGCCTATAAACAGTGTTACATGTGGTGCTATCTTTATAAAAACTAACACACATACTTGCATATACAACATATACAAACTTTTGAAAAAATGCGAGGTGAGATGCTAGAACATGAATAAATAATTGTCTCTGAGTGATTGAATTGCGGGTTAATTTTGCTATAATTTTTTCTTTGTGTTTTACCATATTTTACAAGTTTGGGGTTGTGAATATATTTTACTTTTGTAATCAGAAAAATAAGAGATTTCCTTTAGTTAAGGAACTGATACCCACCCTGGGGAATGACATTAAAAACGAAGAGGGAGTCTGGGAGATACTTTCTCAGACCTGGATGTGGGTCTTTCTCCATGATGGTTGATGGCTCTCAGTTGAAGCCAGCAGCCTATTAAATGTACTAGGCAACATGAACACCACCTAATGGAAACACTCTATTTTCCTCTTTCTGCTTTTTATCTCATCACTATTCATTGCCAGAATTCCTGATATTTGTGTTCATTGGATGAAAAGACTTCTAAGCGAAAAAGGAACAGGAAATCTTTAACAAGTAAGGACAGAAAGATTTTTTTTGTTGTTGTTTTAATGAACTAAAGAGACCTTTAGAAATTGAAACAAAATGAAGAGAAATGTTTCAAACAGGAACTAGTTGCTTCAAAGGTAAGACTTGGCTTCTCTACACATTCCTAGGGACCTATTTTAAATCCCCAGTGCACTCACCCATTTGCTTAATCTGTGCAGAATTTGAAAATTTTTCTAGTTATCAGATATTTTAGCAATCACACTGCAAACTCAGTTACAGGGGTATGTGCTTTATCTTTCTTTGGCTATTACAGTAAGCTCATTAACCAAGACTTCTGCTCCCTTCTGTGGCTTCTTTTTATGGTACAGCTTATCATAGAGCATCTATGTAACTGTGTTCACTGTTACAAAATGGAAACATTTTTATAGCTTAGATTCAAAAGCCAGGTAAAGATGCCAATCTTTTCATTTACTGGGTGACCTCCAACCCTTAGCACAACTATGAGGTCCTTTTTTCCTGGCATCTTGTTTGAAATATTGGCAAAATCTGCACCTAGTTATCAAGGTCACTCCTGAAACCTGCTGTAGGGTAGTAACCCTTGTTCTCTTGCGTCGTCACAGCTGTGTGTGGTGAGCAGAAGCCTGAAGGCGTGCCAGAATGACACAGATTATGTGTAAATGGCTGGTGGCACACGAATTCGTAACAGACCCTCCCAAGGAAGAACAGACGAGAGATCATAAACTATGACTGAAGGACGTACAACAGAACATTGAAGACGGGTTAGAACTGTGATATAAGGAGGGAAGAAACAGGATTCTTTAGGCAGCTATTTTAAAGCATAACTTTATGGAGTGCACATGCATAATAACCTTAGCAATACTTTTTAAACATTTTTAGACTTTATTTAAATACCAAGATTATTTATCCCAAAATACTGAAAGAAAATTAAATAATTGGGGAAGCATGAAAACTGCAGAAAACAGAACATGGTCTCTTTCTTGAGGGAAGTTGTGACTGTCGCTCCACCAAACTGTGCTGCAGTTGAGAAACGATGAAAAAGATGTCAACTCGGGACGCCTGGGTGGCTCAGCTGGTTGAGCCACTGCCTTCGGCTCAGGTCGTGATGCCAGGGTCCTGGGATCGAACCCTGCATCGGGCTCCTTGCTCGGCGGGGAGCCTGCTTCTCTCACTGCCTCTGCCGGCCACTCTGCCTGCTTGTGTGTACTCTCTTTCTCTGACAAATAAATAAAATCTTAAAAAAAAAAAAAAAAAAAGACGTCAACTCTGCCAGTTCCACGGCTTTCAGAAATGTCCCCAAAATACCCTGTTCTCAAGCTGACTCTGTTCTCCTGACATTTCTGCTCTCTTTTTAAATCAGGAGAAAGGAAGTAAACCCTAATTCCAGGTATTATCGACTAAATATGTGGGTAAAAATCTGTGTGATTTATAGTGATTTCATTAAGCCTGGTAGTGTGACCCTCAGTCATTCCTCACAAAGAGGCTGATCACAAAGTGTCATAAATGGCATTGTTCCCTATTCCTGTTAAGACTGATTTCTGATCTTGTTTCCGTGGTCTGATTCCCTGCTGTTCTATTAATGTACTGTGTTTTAAGAGCTAGATGAATGGACAGTCATTCAAGATTAGTTTAGAGAAAGACAGACGTTTGATTGAACAAACCCTTAATGAACACCTGCATATATTGCATTTCAAGCCTGTGTTCTTCTGGAATAAAACACATGCAGCAGCCCTTGAAGTCTGTACAGTCTGGTGGGACCAGCAGAGGTAGACAAATATACATGATATCATGTATAATGAGGTCCATGCTGAAATGGAGGTATAAAAGAGCACTGCGGGGAAATTAATTATACCTTAGTTAATAATAATTATTAGTTTTTTACCTGTGAGGTAAATGGGCAGGGGGAGGGGAAAGGAATGCAGAAGAAGTTACAGAAAATAAGTAACAGTTAAGGAAGACCTGAAAGTCTCATCAGTTTGCCAGATCAAGTGTGCAACAAAGGCATTGCAGGAAGAAGAGCAAACTGTCTCTTTATACCTGATGTGACTCTTCAGACAGTTTGAGGTGAATACCATTCCATCAGCCCATTTTCTATTTTTAATTTGCACACATTTCTTTGGGCTTCAGCTCCAGAATTCCAGACACAGAGGAACCTGACGGTTAAAAAAATGACTCTTAACTGCACACAGATAGGGAGGCCATTATCCTGACCAGCCATGGATACCCTGTTTCCTTCCACTGACAGAGATAAATGTGTGGTGAATTACTACCCATCAGAGCCTCACGTGACATCAAGATACTCTAGGAACACTCCCTTTCCTGATCATATTTCTCGGGAAGAAAAATTTTCATGAATTAAAAAAATGTTCAATAGCTCCATCTCTTATGAATGTATAGATCTTAATGAAGGGCAAAGCATAAATTTTAATATGGTCATTTCAGGAACCAATAGGAGAGAATTTTGCTGCTAGTTCTAGGACTGCCTCTAATGTTTTTGATGTTTTTTAATCGGGAACTCCTCTTCCTGCCCTTGTCATCATCCCACTGAAGAGATGCCCCCAGTTCTGTCTGCTCCTGAGAAAGACCCTGTGCTATACTTTAGTAGCAGAACTTTGAGATTCCCTAGGCAGTGGGGAAGCATTTAGCATAATTAAGGCTAGCTAGACAGCAGAATATACTCACAGTTTGCTTTTGACATATCTTTCCTTCAGACTGCCCTTAATTTGAAGTAGTCAACCACCATTCCAAATGCATTGCAATACATTTTAAATTGGATGTCTACAATAGCTTTTGATGAGATCTAGAATGATTTGTATTAATTTCAAGTGAAATGTCAATTGAATGCTATAGCCATATTAAGAGAGAATGGAGTATATAATGCTCAGCTTAATGATTGATTAGATTTTACCTGTTGTGATTGGCCTTTTTTGACCCAGCAAAGTCTTACTGAGGCAGTAATTCACGAGCTAATTCATTTGTCCTGGTTCCTTCCCAATCAGTGTCACTTTTCAGTGTTTCCTTCCCAATGGACATTGAAATTTGGGGGGGAAAAAAGCAATTAGTTCTATTTTAGATATATTTATTTTCAATACTGAACCTCCAAAGGTAAAATGGCAGAGTTAAATCATTTATGTAAAATACAATATGTGTAGAGAGAAAGAATATATCATATCTTTTTTTAAAACATCAGAAACATAGAGTTATATCCAAGCCCAAGGTTGAACTTCTAAAGACCAGCCAACTTAGCCCATTTTTAAAAATCTTATTATCAAGAAACTTTTAAGATAACAACAAACCACTTTGGGCTCTAAATGATTGGGAAATTTCTTTATTTTTTTTAAATTTTTTTAAAATTTTTTAGCTGAATGCCAATTCTTTTTTTTTTTTTTAATTTGTTTATTTTCAGCGTAACAGTGTTCATTGTTTTTGCACCACACCCAGTGCTCCATGCAGTACGTGCCCTCCCTATTACTCACCACCTGGTTCCCCAACCTCCCACCCCCCGCCCCTTCAAAACCCTCAGGTTGTTTTTCAGAGTCCATAGTCTCTCATGGTTCATCTCCCCTTCCAATTTCCCTCAACTCCCTTCTCCTCTCCATCTCCCCATGTCCTCCATATTCTTTGTTATGCTCCACAAATAAGTGAGACCATATGGTACTTGACTCTCTCTGCTTGACTTATTTCGCTCAGCATAATCTCTTCCAGTCCCATCCATGTTGCTACAAAAGTTGGGTATTCATCCTTTCTGATGGAGGCGTAATACTCCATCGTGTATATGGACCACTTCTTCCTTATCCATTCGTCCATTGAAGGGCATCTTGGTTCTTTCCACAGTTTGGCAACCGTGGCCATTGCTGCTATAAACATTGGGGTACAGATGGCTCTTCTTTTCACTACATCTGTATCTTTGGGGTAAATGCCCAGCAGTGCAATTGCAGGGTCATAGGGAAGCTCTATTCTTAATTTCTTGAGGAATCTCCACACTGTTCTCCAGAGTGGCTGTACCAACTTGCATTCCCACCAACAGTGTAAGAGAGTTCCCCTTTCTCCACATCCTCTCCAACACACGTTGTTTCCTGTCTTGCTAATTTTGGCCATTCTAACTGGTGTCAGGTGGTATCTCAATGTTGTTTTAATTTGAATCTCCCTGATGGCTAGTGATGATGAACATTTTTTCATGTGTCTGATAGCCATTTGTATGTCTTCATTGGAGAAGTGTCTGTTCATATCTTCTGCCTATTTTTTGATATGATTATCTGTTTTGTGTGTGTTGAGTTTGAGGAGTTCTTTATAGATCCTGGATATCAACCTTTTGTCTCTACTGTCATTTGCAAATATCTTCTCCCATTCCGTGGGTTGCCTTTTTGTTTTGTTGACTGTTTCCTTTGCTGTGCAGAAGCTTTTGATCTTGATGAAGTCCCAAAAGTTCATTTTCGCTTTTGTTTCCTTGGCCTTTGGAGACATATCTTGAAAGAAGTTGCTGTGGCTGATATCGAAGAGGTTACTGCCTATGTTCTCCTCTAGAATTCTGGTGGATTCCTGTCTCACGTTGAGGTCTTTTATCCATTTTGAGTTTATCTTTGTGTACGGTGTAAGAGAATGGTCGAGTTAATGATCGGGAAATTTCATACCAAAAAAAAAAAAGAGTCAGATGTAGCTCTTCTGACTAGAAGAAGCAGACTCCCTCTTGATGTGGGCCATATCCCTGTGACCAAGAAGCCCTTTCTCTCTCCCCTCCTATCTGTTGTGTGCCAACCCAGTTTTCTACAATACTGCTGCCAGAAATGAGATGTGGATTTTTGGTGATTCTGATGCAATGATCAGAACCTCATACTATAAAGAATAGGGTTATAAGGATGGATTGGATGGAAGGGTCGATGAGTGGGAAAGGAGACGGTAAGAGGAAAACATCTTGAATTGTATGTATATTATCCTACATTTTTAGGGAATGGAACGTTTCACTCACAAGAAAGTCAGTAGAGAGAGAGATCAGTGAAGGACTGTTCATTTAAGAATTAGCATATGGGGCGCCCGGGTGACTCAGTGTTTAAAGCCACTGCCTTTGGCTCAGGTCATGATCTCAGGGTCCTGGGATCGAGCCTGGAGTCAGGCCTTCTGCTCAGCAGCGAGCCTCCTTCCTCCTCTCTCTCTGCCTGCCTCTCTGCCTACTTGTGATCTCTGTCTGTTAAAAAAAAAAAAAAAAGAAAGAGTTAGCATACAGGGACACCTGGGGGAGTTCAGTTGGTTCAGTGTCTGCCTTTGGCTCAGGTCATGATCCTAGGGTTCTGGGATTGAGTCCCACATCAGGAGGGAGTCTGCTTCTTCTGCCCGTTGCTCCCCCTATTTGTGCGCTCGCTCTCATTCTCTCTCTCTCTCTCTCTCTGACAAATAAATAAATAAAAATTTTTTAAAAAAGAATTAGCATACAGTCAAATGCACTAAAGACAAAAACCCATATGGGGCAGAATTTAATTTTCTTTTGAATGATTGGGAAGGCATTTCAGAACCTTGCAATCCTCATTTTAAGTATCAATCATCATCGTATGTTAAACATGTAAGTATCTGCCAGGAGAGTTCCCCCATTAACCAAGTGTTACTACATTTTTAAAAATACCTCACAAATGAGATGAAGACAGACACTTTGTAAAAATGCAGCAGTTTAAGAGCGGATTTGAGCAAGGCCCCTTGCTCAAGGATAAACGTGGCCAGGCAGTACGGCCCTACTCACGAGTGAGAGGCCGTGCTCGATTTGAGGGTGAGCACATCACTTAACCTTTCTCAGCCCGTTGGCTCTCTGGAAACATGGGGTGAAAAGGTCAACTCCTTTCAGGACAACTGTGAGAAAAGAGCTAAGAAGAGAGAAAAATACATTACCAACCAGTAAATATCACAGAACTTCTAATAGGAAGTGTTCCGGGTTTGAACAGATCATCGATTTTAGCATCTGATTCTTTGTTGTCCTGCCTGGGAAGCTGGGTGCTCGCCGTGGCTGTCTTGTCAGGCCCCGGCCACTTGGCCTTCTTGGAAACTAGCGGCCTGAAGAGACAGTCTCAGCTGAAGTCACATGGCATCTCGTAGCACCCGGAAGGTGAGCTAATTTGTCTTCACAGAGAGGAAGACGTTTTCACAGTCAGATCTGAGTTCCTGCTTGATTCCCCTTCACATGCCAAGAGGGTGTGTCAGTTGGAAGTCGCTGCTTCCGTGCTCTCGTGCTCTCGGAGTTGCTTCTGACTCCTACAGGCTGTTTTGTTTGCTTTCACAGGAGGTGGTTTTTGTTGTTGTTGTTGGTTTTTTGTTTTGGGGGTTTCATTGTTGTTTTTTGGTTTTGGGGTTTTGGGTGGGGGGTTTTTTGTTTGTTTGTTTCTGGGGTTTTTTTTTGGCCTTGGGAGTTGCTTCTCTACTTGTTCCCACAGTTGCCCATTCAGGGGCAGCTTACTCTATGTCAGGCTGCAGGTCTTCTGTTGGACAGTGCTACTCCTTAGCCAAAACCTGTGAACGCAAGAGTTTCTGAATCTGTCAGCTCACACTCCAGACCTCACAAGTGAACGCGAGGCAGAGTTTGCTTTGCGTTCCAAGCTGTGGTCCTCTAGCTGGTCTTCACTCTGACCTGACTCCCAGCTGGGACGCAGCCCGTTGCTTCCAGGAAACATTTGGCAACCTCATGTTGGTCACTCTTCCCTTTAGACATTTGCACGTTATAAGAAAGTATGACTCATGGATTTGAGATGCCTACTAAAGAGCTAGATTATTTTCAAAAGGTTTTGGTCACAAAGGCTGATTAACTTAGGTAGGACTTAGAACCTCCTACCAGGCCCCTTTGTATAGTCATGAAGATGTTGAAGCCGGTGTTGGTCATTCTGTGGACTCGGGAGAAGGGATGGGTTACAGAAGAGTGACTTCATATATTGACTGTTCTTCGACCATGTGTGAGACTAATATTAAACATAATGCATCCTGTTAAAGATAAGACAGAGAAGAGCATTTGATCCCTCTCTCAGTGAAGCCAGACTGATTACCCATCCTAGGTGCCATCCTGGGCTGATTCCCCAGACTCAATGTGATACCCCTGTCATAAGCTGTATCAGCCTGGATGTCTGCCTCCCCAACTAAAAAGTAAGCACTTTGAGAGCAGTAATTGTATCTTTGCATCTCTTGCACCAGAACTGTGCCTGGTGTGTTGAAGGCACCGAAGAAATAAAAGCATGAACAAATAAACCTATAAAAGGAAGAATAGGGAGGGGGAAATAGAGATGAAGAGATGGAATAAGGAAGAAAAGAAGTGGGGATTTCTGCAAACGCTAAGGCTATTGTTATTTAGCAGGGACAGATGTTCTATCACGAGCTAAAACTTCATTCATTCCCTTTAAACTGTGTGTTGCCATGGAGTATTCCAGGTTTTAACGAAACTGTATCCCTTTATTTCTTTACTTTTCACTTAGAGTACCTTTTTTAAAATACAAGTCGGCTGGGCTCAAGAATCTGAGTTTTGGTGTGAGGTAGGGAGTGGGAGGTGGCCAGTTGGCGTACACCTGACACCTGCATGCGTGACCAAATGGGCAGCTCCGAATAATGGCTGAAAGCAGGTTTGGGAATCTGCTCTCCTGCTAATTAAAATGTGTACCCATGGGCAAGTTATCCAAACCACCTTTTCCTCGTAGGGCTGTCTGAGGGCTCAGTGAAGTCACGTGTTAAAGCATTCAGTACAGTGCCTAGCACCTTGTACACACATTCTAAGCATCAGCCCTAAAACGCCCTCCCTTCCCAGGCAAGTGGTTGTTAGAACAGCAAGGTGGAGAAGCGTGCTAAGCCGGTTACCTCGTGCCGTGGCTTCTGATGTAGCCCAGTGTTTAGTGCTCATGACTTGAAGGCACCTGCTACAAGCGTTGAATGCACCATAGACACTGTTTAAGGAGTGGAGTAAGGAGGAAGGCAAAGTGGTTGGAGGGGGAAGCCTGCCTGACATTGAAGTGAACTAAATCTGTGCAAGTGGCTATTTTTGTCAGCCCAACCACAGTGGGTGTGTGATGGGGCGTCTACTTTTGATCCAGCTCTTTTTATAGATGCTGATTTTTCTTAAAGGCGACTGTCCTTTCCCGGCATGCTGAACTGATTCTGAAGACTGCTCATGGAGTATTTAGCATCTGCAATCTGGAATAGACAACATTTAGATTAGTAATTAGATACTCCTTTAAGATGTAAAAACAGTCTCATTATCAACTCTAGCACAGATTCAGCATGAGGGTGTTTTACCCATCAAGACTGCAAAAACAGCATTACTGTTCAAAAAAGTGCTTCGGACCAGCAGCGTGGGCTCAGCCTATCCGGGCAGCTTTGGTGAAAACAAGAGCCCACATCCACACCACAGCAGCCTATCTGCTTTATCCTTTCAGCTTCAACCATTGCAAAACATTTCCCCATTATTATGACTCAGACCGGTCCACCTCGAGTTCCCGAGCTTCCCGGGAGTGTGTGTCTATGAAGTCACAAAGTGTCTGATACAGAAATAGGATGTCTGTGTCATTTGGTGCTTTTAAAATATATATATATTTTTTAAAGAATGGTCTGAGCATTCCCCACACGTGTCACCATCCTGAAAAGTCGTTGTTCAGCGCCTGGATGCAACTGTGATCATCCCAACACTTGGACCACAGAATCCGTAATGCAGTGTGAGTGCATCGAGGTGTGTGTGTCTCTGGGAGAAGAGGGTTGAAAGAGACTCGGTGCCATTGCCTCTGAGACTTGGGTACCAAGTATCTAGACTGGATGGGTGACCTCTTCAAAGAGGAAATCAGTGTCATTCTGTTGGAGCATGCTCTAGGGGGTTACCTGGCTGTGGGCTGCATGCAGCATTTCCCGGTCACGAGGAAGACTTTGAATGGTTTCTGAAACGTGGACTTCTTTCTCCCTTGTACTTTCCTCCCAGAGCCAGGCAGGTGGTCCATGCAAGCTTGTGCTAATGAATTAGGCAGCTTGTACCGTACAGAGTGCATTTTCATTACCGTGAACAAAGCAGGCTGTGGGGGAAATCTGATAGGTGGCTTCCACTCAAAGGACAAGATGCATTTATCTGAAGGCAATTCAGTGGTTTATAATGGACAGCGGGGCCCTTTTGTCTCCTTGTCACAATCTTCCTGTGAGCATCATCATGATTCATAGTCAAATTATAGTCACTTTCTACCACCCCAGCTATTTAAATCACAGACTCCCCAATCTATGATCTTCACAATTTTAAATAGCATCCAGGAGTGCAGTTCCATTTTTAACACAATATTTTGCATTTGTACAAGTAAGAATTGGTCACCAGGAAGTGACTTTTGATTATTTCTTGTACTTCGCTATAGATAAGTATTGAGGCTTTTACAAGGACTTTGATTACAAGCGGTTGGAATCACATCATTTCCCAGCAAGACTTATTATTTACTCATGAAAGTCATTGTGAGTCTTACCAAAAAAAAAAAAAAATGGCAATAATTTCTCATTTCTCACAAGAATCTGTACGTCAGCTTTGATACTCAGCCTGGGTAAAGGTCTCCCACACATAAAAACAATTAGGTTATAATGTAACGAGCTATTGTCTGGATGAAGGATTCTCAAAATTTGCTGCATGGAGAGTCATCCAGGGAACTTGATGAAAATTCAGAGACTGAGGACTTCACCAAGGCTGGCCTTTGTATTCCTTATGGTCCCTGCAGGTGCTGATACACATTAGACTAAATCATTTCATTTCTTTATTAAGGAGAGGAACAACCTGAGGCTGTCTTCTGGGAGCCGTAATGGCACTGTTGGTCTAAGAATACACATAGGGTATGCATGGTATGCGTAGTAGTCATTTACTAAACAGATTGCCAATCCCTTAAGCTCCTGGTTTGCTCAAATGCCAATAAGATTGTTCTTAGTGGATGCTATTAGGATATATTATAGAAATTGGACAGAGCTAACTTGAGTTCAGATTTCACAGAAATTACAGTTGCCATGGAGTATTCCAGGTTTTAACGAAACTGTATCCCTTTATTTCTTTACTTTTCACTTAGAGTGCCTTTTTAAAATACAAGTCGGCTGGGCTCAAGAATCTGAGTTTTGGTGTGAGGTAGGGAGTGGGAGGTGGCCAGTTGGCGTACACCTGACACCTCCATGCGTGACCAAATGAGCAGCTCCGAATAATGGCTGAAAGCATGTTTGGGAATCTGTTTATTCACTGCTCCTGCTTAGAGAATATCTGTGCTAGAAAATAATTTCCATGCATCCATGCAGGACTGCGAACTTTAATTTACAATTCCAAAATCCCGTTGAAGACTGAAAGATTTTGGACCAGAATTCGCTTGACAACAAAATTTGGCTTAAACTGACCTGAGGCTATTAATAGCCCTTGCTTATTTTATAATTACACAGTTTAGTGCAAATATTGAAATGTTTCAGTGAAGAAATATTATTCATTTGGATTCCCCAGATATAATATATATAATATAATATAAGTAATATAATACCCCCTTTCATCATTTAGTTTTGATGCCTTTCATCATTTAGTTTTGTTTTTTGAATTTTGAACTACATTTGGCCCCTAATGTTCAAATATGAGGTTGCAGACCAGATTTATATTGATGTTGATGATAGAGAACTGGGGACTTGACTGATACCGTGGCTCAGTCTCAAGAGTTATTCCTGATAAAATTTAACAAAATAAGATTCACTTATTGAAACTTGAAATTGTTGAAAATGATCAACTCTTCTTATTTAAGAACCATGACAAATGTCAATGCTCATTCTCTAGCGAGCCGTGCATTGTCCTTATAATTCTCTGACAAAATGCCCTGCTTGAAACAAACAAACAAAAAAAGAGTTTTTTGGATTTTTAGATCCATCTCCGCCAGTCTTCTCCTTTTTCTCAGACTGAACTGACAGCATGTAGGGATGATATGTTTACATTAGCTTAGAGTTTAAGACTGAAATTTGAGCTGGAGGTAAATATGATGAGGAAAATATGCCAAATTAATGACATATATAGTTAGATATTTCTGGTTAATGTCAGAGATGTCTTGGGGAGAAAGCTGCTGCAGTAGACTTCAGATTCTGGGAAACCCAGTTATCATTCCTGCTGCAGCACGTGCAACTGCTTGGAAGATATGCACCCTTGAAAGTATTTTATGTGTATATGTATGTTCCTATCTAATATTTATTTGCATGCTTTTATTTAAACTTATATAACTTATGTATAACTTAAACAGTTTTACAGTTGTGTAATATTTGAAACACAGTTGCTATTGTTCTTTAGGGTTTTTTTCATTATGGTTGTTTATGCTTATTTATATGATACAGCATACTGGAAACCACAGTTACTTAAAATATATTTTATAACAGTAAAAAAATATTTTTCCTCAGGATATTTAAGCCACTATTTATGCTTTATGAAAGAATCAAATGACACTTCCAGCTGATTCCTAGCACAAGTTTGGGTTATAATTACATTTGCAAGTAATCTCTCAACTAGATAAACAACAATGTGCTTGCTTTACAAATAAGGACTATTAATTGTGATTTATAATATCTGGATTTTGCCAACTATATTAAGTAATGAGTGCTCCTTATGGACAAAATCAATTGCCTGTTCTGCTAAAATCTTGGCTCTGGTTCAGAGTCACTATGGGACAAGGTTACACCTTCACAGCTTGTAAACATGCCTACTTAGCCAGTGTTCATTAATGCAAATTATGCATTAGTTGAAGACAAATGTTTTCAGTAACAGTATTTAAAGATAATATAGATCTTTTCTGTGATGTTTTCAGTAGATAACCAGATTCAGTGTTTAGTTTCAGCTGTTACAACTGCCAACTTTATAGCAGCATGGAAGGTGTGGTGACCTTAATGTTGAGTCAAAGATCAGGTCCTCTGCAATAGGATGGGAAGATTACTAAATTAACTAGTACTAACTAGTAGTTGGATATGGAGATGGGGGTGAGGACTGATAGCAGGTGAGGAGGACTGTTCTGCTCTAGGTCAAAGAATAGAAAATAATCTGGATTTCCTTTTAGAAGAGTATATAAATCTCAGTACTTGATTATTACATAGCTGTTAGCATTTGTGTTTCAGATTCCTACTTTTGGTGACATTTTTACTGAAATTTAGAAATGCCTGTATGAAGTGCTTCTAAAAAATTTGAATGAGATGAGGGATTTTCCTGATTTTCAAAATGGCGGCCCTATGCCCACTGTAGACTTGCACCACATATATAGAATCAAGAATTTTTAGACTATTAATACCCAAACTATATCCCCTTACTCAAGTTGACAAACTCTGAATAATTACAGTCTTCAGAGATTCTTTAAAGAGTTCTCAACTTGAGGAGATCTCTGAGGAATGGGGATGCTTTCTGTATGTATGAAAATTGTATATTTTCATGGAAAACTGTCCACAGTGTCCATCAGTCTCTCAGAGGCTCCATGACCCTGTAAAAACACAGAAGAGCCCTCATTTTAGAGGAAATAACAACGTACGGTTCCTATACTCACAAGCTTGTATCTTTCTGTTTCTCATTAGAACTTTGGACCAACTTGTAAGGCTCGCCCTGTATTCTGACCCTGGGCAGGAAGTCCCTATGGGAGTTGATCGTCACATTGTTGCTTGATTGCTCATTCTATCAGAAGTGACTTCTGTGATTGTTTCCTGGTGCTTAAAGTGCAGTTGTCTCAGTTGTCCCCTAAGGTAGCACCTAGAAGCTCCAAGTCTGTTTCCTCCTTTCTCAGCTCTGTTTCCTTCTCCATTTCAGAGCCAGCCCCTGGCCACTGCCTACACAAATACATGGTGGTGGGTATTCACAAGCAGCCCTGTATGCCCTCCACCAGTCTCTGAGAGAAAAGCAAACCACCCAGCCCACCCTTTGCTGTACTGCGGCGACTGTACTCAGCTGTCATATGGTGATTAAAATTAATTGGTTGCTCTGGCATCATTTTGCAACTTAGTACCAGGGCAAAAAAGTCAAGTCCGTGCATCCCTGGCAAAAGAATAACACACTGAATCTAAAAACTAAGCTAAAAATAGTTTTATCGTATTATGTTATATCTACGTTCTAGCCAGACAAAGAGTGTTTTTTTTTTTCCAATAGAGACATCTGAGAACATTATGGCAGAAGATGCAATTTTCATCCTGATATCATATTATAAATAAAAGTAAAGCATGGAACCTTAAAATATTGTTTATGGATAACCATCCCTAACTTTAATATTTTAACAAAAATTATTCACATATTCCAACTATACCACTTGTTGGTATTAAAAGATTCATTTCTATAAAAATTTGTTTTCCAAGTATCAAGTGATTGGTCCTGGCTTTAGAACATATGGTGGGACTTAGTAGATAAGTTTATCTCACCTATCTCTTCTATGATTTCATAGGTATCATCCCATAATCACTCCACCCTATTGTACTCTATAATTTCTTTTCTTCTAGTCCCATCTTTCAAGCCTATGGAAGAAAATCTACCTGCCATCTGCCACCCATTACCACATTGGAATTCATTTAACAAATATTTATTGACCAATCTTTTTGTGCCTTGGTTTCCCGTTAAGCACTAGGGACACAAATGTAAATAAAGTACAGATCTTCATCCTCACTTTAAACGCTGGGGTAACAGGGAAGTAAGCAAATACACAAGAGGTTTCAGTACAATGTGAAATTGCTCTCGTGGTTAAATACAGACATCAATGGAAGCAAATAGGAGGGGCACAAAAGTTTTTAGAAATTAGAGAAGACTTCCCAGTGGAGTACACTTTTAAATGGATGAGTAGGAATTAAGCAAAAGTGAGTGGGAAGTGCATTTCAAGCAGAAGGAATGGCTTGAGGTGCAAAAAAAAAAAAGATAAATCTGGAAAATTGCATATAATTTGGTAGAGCTGAGGCTTTGAGTTCTTGAGATAAAGTGCCAGAAGATGAAACTGGAAAGATAAGCAGAGAACCAACCAGAAAGGGTTCCCTAAAACTGTAAGGAATTTGGACCTCATCCTGAAGATTAAAAAAAGGAAAAAATAGGAAGGGTAATCAATCATCAGCTCTATCAGTACCTCATAGTTAATCCTTTTATTTTCTTCCTGATTGTTTCATGGGAATTTTGTCTCTCCAACTAAACGAAGAGAAGAACCTCATCAAAGTGTGCCTTGTAAAATAGTGCACACAAAACAAACATTCAACAAATAAACAAACTGATTGATTGATTGGGACAGTACTGCTGCTTCTAGATAACTCTACTTTGGGCCCAGCTCAGTGATGTTATGAGTACCCTTTTGTTGCAAATACTCATCTTCTAAAGGTTTTCAACTCTGCCCTTAAAACAAACAAAAACCTGCCTTGTGAAGTCATGTTTTTTACCTTCTATCTAAATGTGTTAGATATTGATATTCTCTGAGGCTGGATAATATTGAAATGATGGATTCGTTTAGACAGAGTTGAAATCAGCCTACTTGTGTGATATTTGGAGCTGTGTCCAGCAAACAGGTACTATTTTCACTGACACTGACCCAGAAGTGCAAATAGGATATCATTTTCTGAAACAGATTTAGAAGCAGATTTAGGCCTAGGAGATAGAAGTAGGGACTTCCATGCTGAATACTCGGGCTCGTAGAGGCCCTAGATCAAGATTTACCTCCTAACTTAGCTAATAGTGCCTCACGTTCTTCAGTAAGAAATTTAGACCACTGTCCTCTACCACCAAGTGTCTATGGCAGGGAAAATCCCCTATTTAAGCCTTAGCGCTCCTTTAGACCTAATACCAATATGCTCGTAAAACCCTATTAAAGAGCAGTTTCTCCTGAGGAAAATATGAGGCCCATGGACCAATGGCTGCAAAAGAAAGGGATAGAGCAGAAAAAAAGACTCATATCAAAAGCACACACTTGACCCTCACCGTGGACTTGGCCAGCCCCTCATTGTCCTTTCAGTGCTTGCATCTGAATTACAGCTGAAGAAAATCCCTCAGCCTGTCTTTAAATCCGAAACACCAGTCTTAATTCTCTCAAGATCTTCTGTTTGTCGGTTCTTCCAACCAAATAAGACATCTTGGAATGTATGTGACTAAGTATCTGTGAATCTAGACAGGTGGCATTTGTAGCAGGAGGGGAGTGAGTTCTAAATTGTTCAACGGCCTATTGCATCTTGCATATTACAACTTTATTCTAGATATTTTAATTGACGTCTTCGTTCTCTTACTGGTTTTAATCAATGTATTTTTCTCTTCTCAAGACATGTTCACAATACTTTTTTTTTTAAGATTTTATTCATTTATTTGACAGAGAGAGAGAGAGATCACAAGTAGGCAGAGAGGCAGGAGGAAGCAGGCTCCCCGCCGAGCAGAGAGCTCGATGTGGGGCTCTATCCCAGGACCCTGAGATCATGACCCAAGCCGAAGGCAATGGCTTAACCCACTGAGCCCCAGGTGCCCCCACAATACTTTTGATTACTAAAATAGAGAACAAAACAAAACAAAACCCTAATAAATGAGAAGTTTCCTTCTGGTCAAATACAGTCTCAGGGAATAAATCCCCAAGGGGATCTAGAGGGAAGGTAATGAATGGAGGTCTTTTGAAAATAGGAAAATTACTATTTAAAATAATCCTGTCAGTAAAGTTCCCAGTAATACAATATGGTATTATTATTAATTTTTAAGATATTATTTATTTATTCATTTGAGAGAGAGAGTGAGTGAGAGAGCGAGCATGAGGGGGATGAGGAGCAGAGGGAGAAGGAGAAGCAGAATCCCTGCTGGGCAAGGAGCCATATGTGGGGCTCTATCCCAGGATTCTGGGTTCATGACCTGAGCAAAGGCAGATGCTTTACCGACTGAGCCACCCAGGCACCCCTTGGTATTTTTTATATTTAAATTTTATATGTTTAAATTTTATATGTTTTCTGTATCTCCCGCAGAGTTTTGGCTAAAATCTGACAGTTCATAAATGCTAACTTTGATGACATTGATTTGTGAGGAAGAGGACCAAATTTAGCCCCCATCTTTCCAGGCTTTATTTTGCTGCTACCTGATGAACACCTGGTTTGTGCAGTACTCTGGTTTCTAGACATACCACGTACCTACCATCATACTTGGGAACTCTGCTGTTGGAAACTGCCTTCTTCCTCTTGCTGCCTGCTAGATCCCAACCCAACCTTTGTTCCTCAGTTAAAAAGTCATCCCTTTCTTAAGTCTCCTCCAGAATTAGTGGCTCTCTTGTCTATGCTTATATTTCCAGTTGTTCATGTTTTTGCTGCCCTGTTTTCCCGTCACCTCATGATTATGGTTTTGCTTTAGGTTTCTTAGATTTTGCCACAGTTTCAAGTGTGTTTGTTTATCATTAATCCTCAAATCTCATTTCCTTCTCCTGTATTCAGGCTTCCTTTTCTTGATGTACATTCTCTAATAATTCTTTTTCAAGTACAGATCTGTAGTGATAACTCTCACGGTCTCTTTCTGAAATGTATTTTTCTCTCACAGCTTGAAAAATAGTTTAGCTACGTCTTTGCTTAGGATTCCTAAGACCATAAGGGTGATATAAATTAAGACTTTACACCCATGATGGGTGCAGCCTGGAGATTTTTATTTATCCCAGGAGACACCTCCCACCCTACCCTTCCACATTTCAGAGCTAGGGGCAGAAATGAGCTGGTCTGTTGCCTGTCTGGCTCACTGACTCTCTGCCTCCCAGCAGCCAGAGGCATCCAGATGGCCTCTGACTTCCCACACCACAAATAATTTAGCAATGAACATCCTCGTGCGTGTCCTCTCTGGTACTTGTGGCGGAAGGATGCTGCTTCTTCTCCTTTGCATGGAAGGGGCATTCCCCCGCCCCCCCCCCCCCCCACCAGGGTTCTGGCTTTTGTAGGGTTCTCTTTCTGGCTTCTGTTCACAACTATACTTGTGGAGGAGGTCAGGGTCTGTTCAGTACATAGTGGAGCCTCTAGTCAGCTTGTGACTTTCCCAAGCTGATGATAACCTCTTCTTTCAAACTTGGCTCTGTAGTTTTCCAGAAAAGATGGTTGCATTTTAGTAGCACTTACAAATGCTTGCTGATGGAATCAGGGCAGAAGCTCTGCTAGCTCAGTCCATATGTTCCGGGGACTGGAAACATGGTATGGGCTATGTGTCACTCTGCCATGAGCACCTTTCAGACAGATAGCAAATCTTAGCCATACTTTATTTTTAATGAAGAGCAGTCTATGTCCATAAATATCTGGAATGAATAAATGAGGCCATGGGTACCAGATGAGACCTGGGGCAGCAGTGGGAAGGGGAACCGTGGGGAGGTTTGTCACTTACAAATATTAGAAGGAAGGCCTCAGTCTGCTCATTTCTAAAATGAAGTCCTTGAATTGCACCTAGCTAGAAGGTCTCTTGTAGCTCTGGCATATTCTAAGAAATACAAGATACTCCCTTATGACATCAGGCATTAAAGTTGCCTGTCTACAAATGTGGCAGGATCCTAAGTCATTATGGCCCAGTGAAAACACATGACTGCTCTTTTTCATGTCATCCCTAGCAATGACCTGTACCTTTCTAATAATGTGGAACATTTTTTTTAATTGTATCCTTTTATCTAGAGGATAAATATCCCAGGGAGGTGGTGTTCCATCTTTCAGATGGGATGCCAATTTCCCTTTAAAAACACACCCTCCATTTCCAAGGGTTGTATTGGATGCCACTTAAAGAGGAACTGCAACTGGTTAAATTTAGGGTGTTGAACAAATTCCAATCCAAGAATATTCCTTGGCGCTGGGCCTATGGCATTTTTAAATGATTCAAAATTGGATAAATTTTAATTTATTTTAATTCTTTGCCTTCTGTATTTTTTTTCTTCTGAGACAAGCAACCAATCACTGATTTTTATTCTGTCTTTAACACCAGAGCTAAATTATGACATATTGTATACACACTATCACATTCCCTATCAATTTTACTTATGATTATACAAATCCAACTATCCTTTAAAAGTTACCCATCACATCTCATGAAATCTCAATAAACATGTGCCCTAAAAATAATATAAGAAAATAATCATACCATAAGTCTTCCTTCCTTACTTAATATGACCTTATATTTCCTGGTGTCATTTTCGTAAATGTTGAAGCCCTGTGAATCTTATTTTCCTATACACTTTTTTCCCAGGGTTTTTGTTTTGTTGTTGTTGTTGTTCCTTTTGCCCCTACTTTATGTTTCCTGGGAGGCAATGTTAATTTTTAAAAACAAGAGAAAGAAAGCAGATCTATTATATCTTGCTAAGACTATAGGAAGCAATTTAGGAATCAGCCACGTAGGGTACAGTTTAAAGTCTGGGTGGGGAGACATCTGGGAAGCAGGATGAAAAGGCCAAGGGCATGATCTTGAACCACACAGTAAGAAAGCAGAAGAAGCCACAGAAATGGCTGGAGTTCTCTCCTTTTTCTGTGTGTGCCTCCATTTCTCAGGTTCCTTCAGAAGGAAGCCAGTCTTACACATTTCCCATAGTTCTCACACCCCCTGTGCCAGTGAGCGCACCCAGGGGATTCTTCATCCTGTCATTCATTCACTAAGAGTTGCCAGTTACTCTGCTGTGGGCCCAGAATACGATGTAAACAAGCTATACAAAGTCCCTGTCATCTGTGCTTCTGCTAGAGTTGTGTGTGTGAAAAAGATAGCAGCAGGAAACGGGATGGTAAGCCCATCCGTAGTGTAGGGAAGACAGCATCGTTCGCACAAGTGCTACGAAAGGAAATTCACCAAGTCCTAAGCTCTGTGGCAGGGCTGAGGGTGGGTGGTGCTTTGCCAAGTTGGGCAGGGGATACCTCTGGGAGGAGACAACCTTGGAGATGAAATGTGTGTGCTGAGAAAGAGTCACCATGGCCGCTGCTGGGAAAAAGCAATTCCAGAAAGAAGACAAGCGCCAAGAACCTGAAGCGGCAACAAACTCATAGTGGCTAGTGGCTGAGGTGTAGGAAGAAAGCCTGATGCACAAGGACAGAAAAGAGTCACAGAGGGTCAGCCAGTGAGGCCCCTTTGGCCAAGAAATGTGTTTGAATTTTATTCTGTTCGCACTCAGCTCACAGGCGAACCCACTTGATCCTGTCCTCACACCAAGGCTGCTCCTGTCAGCCTATCCAGGTATTAGGTCCTGTTTGACCAGAGAGACAGGCACAGCTTTCTCTTTCACCTTCTGAATTAAATATGCGTATCGGGCTCCCTCCCCCCACCACCCCCGACTCATCCCAAGAGATCTGGTGCCAACCACCCACCTTGAGAAAGAAACCAGGTATATCCTTAGCAAAACTGGAGTGAAGTGAGCAAGCTTAGAAACTGCACTAATAAAATAAATGTAAGATAAGGAATTCCTGTCCTAAAAATATGTCTCATGTTAATTAGGAAGGTGGGAAGAAGAGAAAGAATGACTATGGGTATTTTAGGGCTTCTGTATTCCTAGATGCCCAGAGGTTAAGGACCCAGTTCCTCACAGACTAGTTTCGCTTCAGAGAGCCGTCACAAGTTTGGGAATCCTCAGGGCCACCCTCGCTTCTGGCCAGCTGGCTACAAATGCAGGCATTCGCACTTCCCTGTCAGGTTTGATAATTCACCAGAAAGACTCGCAGAACTCACTAGAAGCACTGTGATTATTATTACGATTTCATTAGAGCAAAAAGATACAAATTCGAAGAGATACCAGGGCAAAGTCTGGCAAGATTCCAAACGTGAAACTCCTGTCATCATTGAGAATGCATTCTACACGCAGAGAATTGCCAACCAGGACCACTCACCCAAGCTTCAGCGTCCAAAGCTTCTATTGGGGTTCCATTAAGTAGGCATGACTGATCAAGTCATTGGTCAGGAGGCTGAACTCCATCTCCAGCCCCCTTACCCTCTCCAGAGGTTGGATCTGATATTGTCTGGCGCAAAGCTTCCACCTTCCAAACACGCAGGTGGTCTTTCTGGCACAGCCAGCCCCCATCCTGCCTCTCCTCGTTAGCGTAAGCTATCAGGTGTGGTGTGAGGGACCCACCATGAATGACAACAATGACACATTGCTCAGGAAATCCCAGGGGTTTAGAGGCTTTCTCCCAAGAACCAAGGACAAAGGCCCCTCAAATTCTTTATTAGACACTTAAAGTCTCAAATCAGCTTTGCGATCAGTTCCCTATTCTGCATACTAGTCCTGAGGACAGTTTAGATTGCTTGAGTAAGGAAGAAGCAGTGCTCATAGCTGGAATGTCTTAGTGGATAAGAGCTAAGGGATTGAAGGCATCATTACAGAAGCATTGCAGATTCATTCACATGGCCACCTCTAGGCCTCACCCTTCTTTTCCAAGCAGCATTTCTGTGTGCTTCCTTCCTAGCTGACAGTTGTCACAATTCTACTCGATCCTCTACTGATCACAAGTTGGATTTTTGCCCATAGCTGGCAAATGTTACATTGTGCAAATGACATAACTATTATGAAAAACACAGAGGAAAAGGCAACGACCCTGGCTCGTCTGATTGAGAGTGGTCATTAATAGAACTTCGATGTCCTTAACATTTAGAATCAGAGGCTGCTGTCAACTTTTCAAAATTTTCTTTGTCTACCGGCAAAAAAGCAGACACACACACACACACACACACACACGCGCGCACAACTGGGTGACTCAGTGGGAAGATGATCTAAAAAACTTTGTGTCTTACTGTGGAATGAGCTGGGAGATATGTGCCCTTATGTACTGGTTTTCAAGGTGACGTTGAGCAGTGCACAGAAACTCTACCTTCCGCATTTCCCAGCATGTGTGACAGCTATGAGGTATTACTTCAAAATGATTACACCACTCTTTGAAGGAGCTGGAATATATCTTTCTATGATTGCCGGGTCTGCTCTGACCTGAAGAACTCTGCGGAAGATGACAGTCACATGACAGCTGACTTATAGATGGAAAGCCACAAAATGAATCACCCAAATGCTTCTAAGCATTCTGTAGACCAACCATCCAGAAAACTGAATTTTCTTCGAGCTAAATTTTATTATCTTGGATCCTCAGTTTAATGCCCCTCTCCACTATTCCAGTCCCTTCCAAGTAAAGGTTTATTTGATCACAATTCCAGTAGAAATGTGATATTATCTTAATGGGTTAGTGAGGTATTTTAAAGGGTACCTGGGATTCGTTTAAATCAGGAACGGTAGGACACCCAGACATGGAAATGATTGTCACGAAGAAAAAGATTACTTAGGTTCTGATTTTATAAACAAAATCCTTTGAATTTGTAAATCCAAAGACTCTGAAACCACAGTAAGAAATTGAGATATATTTTTGAAAGAATATGGAGGTTATTTCCAAAAGCAAAGGAAATTATCAGGATGATTATCAGCCTACTGTAATACTCTCATGCTCAGTAGAAAGCTCAAACATAGATGATACTCTCTTTATTTTAGAAAGTCATTGAAATTATATATTGAGACATTGAACTAAAGCAACTGCAATTTTTCTCTGTTTAGGAACAATCTGGTACTTCCATCTTCAAAGCTGTTATTTACATATCAACAGCTTTGTTCAGCTCCCCTGTTCTTTGGTCAAGTGTGAAATTGCAAAGAAAAGTAGAGAACAGGGCGATACCCACAGATAGTAAGATTAAAAAAAAATAGCAAGGAAGTAGTAAACAAGAATTTTGGAACAAGAATTTTGGAATTTTGGAACAATACTGATTAAAAGTGCAGGTGGGTTTTTTGTTTGTTTGTTTGTTTGTTTTTTAATTTATTTTCAGCATAACAGTATTCATTGATTTTGCACCACACCCAGTGCTCCATGCAATACATGCCCTCTCTATTACCTTACACCTGGTTCCCCAACCTCCCACCCCCCGCCCCTTCAAAACCCTCAGGTTGTTTTTCAGAGTCCATAGGCTCTCTGGTTCATCTCCCCTTCCAATTTCTCTCAACTCCCTTCTCCTCTCCATCTCCCCATGTCCTCCATGTTCTTTGTTATGCTCCACAAATAAGTGAAACCATATGATACTTGACTCTCTCTGCTTGACTTATTTCGCTCAGCATAATCTCTTCCAGTCCCATCCATGTTGCTACAAAAGTTGGGTATTCATCCTTTCTGATGGAGGCGTAATACTCCATCGTGTATATGGACCACTTCTTCCTTATCCATTCGTCCATTGAAGGGCATCTTGGTTCTTTCCACAGTTTGGCAACCGTGGCCATTGCTGCTATAAACATTGGAGTACAGATGGCTCTTCTTTTCACTACATCTGTATCTTTGGGGTAAATGCCCAGCAGTGCAATTGCAGGGTCATAGGGAAGCTCTATTCTTAATTTCTTGAGGAATCTCCACACTGTTCTCCAGAGTGGCTGTACCAACTTGCATTCCCACCAACAGTGTAAGAGAGTTCCCCTTTCTCCACATCCTCTCCAACACACGTTGTTTCCTGTCTTGCTAATTTTGGCCATTCTAACTGGTGTCAGGTGGTATCTCAATGTTGTTTTAATTTGAATCTCCCTGATGGCTAGTGATGATGAACATTTTTTCATGTGTCTGATAGCCATTTGTATGTCTTCGTTGGAGAAGTGTCTGTTCATATCTTCTGCCCATTTTTTGATATGATTATCTGTTTTGTGTGTGTTGAGTTTGAGGAGTTCTTTATAGATCCTGGATATCAACCTTTTATCTGTACTGTCACTTGCAAATATCTTCTCCCATTCCGTGGGTTGCCTTTTTGTTTTGTTGACTGTTTCCTTTGCTGTGCAGAAGCTTTTGATCTTGATGAAGTCCCAAAAGTTCATTTTCGCTTTTGTTTCCTTGGCCTTTGGAGACATATCTTGAAAGAAGTTGCTGTGGCTGATATAGAAGAGGTTACTGCCTATGTTCTCCTCTAGGATTCTGATGGATTCCTGTCTCACGTTGAGGTCTTTTATCCATTTCGAGTTTATCTTTGTGTACGGTGTAAGAGAATGGTCGAGTTTCATTCTTCTACATATAACTGTCCAGTTTTCCCAGCACCATTTATTGAAGAGACTGTCTTTTTTCCATTGTATATTTTTTCCTGTTTTGTCGAAGATTATTTGACCATGGAGTTGAGGGTCCATATCTGGGCTCTCCACTCTGTTCCACTGGTCTATGTGTCTGTTTTTATGCCAGTACCACGCTGTCTTGGTGATCACAGCTTTGTAGCAAAGCTTGACATCAGGTAACGTGATGCCGCCAGTTTTGTTTTTGTTTTTCAACATTTCCTTAGCAATTCGGGGTCTCTTCTGATTCCATACGAATTTTAGGATTATTTTCTCCAGCTCTTTGAAAAATACTGGTGGAATTTTGATCAGAATGGCATTAAAAGTATAGATTGCTCTAGGCAGTATAGACATTTTAACAATGTTTATTCTTCTGATCCAAGAGCATGGAACGGTCTTCCATCTTTTTGTGTCTTCTTCAGTTTCTTTCATGAGTGTTCTGTAGTTCCTTGAGTACAGATCCTTTGCAGGTGGGTTGTTTTAATTTAAAATGAACTGAGAAGGGATGGGTCTTGGGGAAGAGTAATTATGTTGAAATAAATAAATAAATATTACCCAATATTTTTTCCATTCCTACTGAATTTACAAAGTATCCAGCCCATCATTTATTTAGAAATTAGAAGCTAAAGAAATATGACATGAAATGTTAGTATAATGGTTTATTCTGATACATATCTGTGTGTAGTACTCCTGAACCTAAAAATCACCCAGGGCTTTTTCTGGGCCCATTCACAGATTGAGTCTGACCAGTCATTTTCTCTGAAGTTCTGTGGGAAAAGAAATCATTTTTTAGCTGGTGAATATGTGTGTTTTATGGTAATAAATGATCATTGTATTATTCTGAACTCTATAAGTAATAACATTCCCCTGCATCCCAGGAAAGGATCCAAAAACCGTTTTTAAGTATAAATATAAAAAGGATCCCACCTATTTCTTACTGCCTAGAACAATTCAGATAAGAGAAGTAACATTTTAGATCCCAAAACCATGATATATACATACACTTGGCACATACAGAAAGGTAACATAATATATATATATAAAAAACAGAATAATGAAGTATTCACAAGCCCACCAACCAAGTCAAGATCTAGAATATTAGCAATTTTATATTTGAAGTAATACTGTGTGCTCCTTTCCTGCCTCCCTACACTCACAGAAATAAGGAATTTTGTGTTTATCGAAGGTTTTATCATCTGTATCCACATTTCCGAACCCCATGCTGCTTAGTGTGCTTGTTTTAAGCTTTATAAAAGTGATGTCACACTGTACAAACCCTTCTGCAACTTCCATTTACTTCAACATTATGGATCTAATATTTAACTCTTTTGTGCATGTAGCTGATTTTTATTCATTTTCCCGGCTGTATAGTATTCCCTTGGGTAACCATACCACCGTTTGTCTGTGAACATTTGTGTTGTTGCAGGTCATTTGCTATTATCTTATGGTACAAATGTATGAGAATTTCTTTTATATACTCAGGAGTAACATTCCTGGGTCACAGGGTATGCTTATGCTCATCTGCACAAGAGAATATCCAGTTGCTTTCCAGATTGGTTATATCTTCTCCATCAGCAGTATATCTTATTGTCACTCATTGTATAACAAACTTAGAGGTCTAAGAAATAGTCAATGTTTGTACCACTGAACTGATTTGAAATACGTATTTCTGAGTTAATTTAAATACTAATTTAAATACTAATTTCTGAGTTAAAACGTTTCCAGAATGTAGGTCTCAGTAAGGTAGTTACAATACATTAGTTTTGTCTTCTAGGTTTCCCTGCTGAATTTTGGCCAGTTTGTTCACAGATGCCCCTTTCAACTAATGCACCATGCCCTTAGTCTTTCATTCAATAGTTTGTTCCATCAACAGTATCTGTTTCTTGTTTCCTAAATCAGTGGACATTAATGGCTGTGTATTTTGCCCAACTAGTGCTCATATCTGTTGGTGGAGAAACTCAAGAAAGGATATCCTCCATGTATCAGGCCCTGACATAGGGGTTATCACTTGAGAAGAGGAAACTAGGAAGGAAAGGACACTCAGCTCAAGGGCATGCAGGTAGGAGATAGGAGACAGAGACAGACAGATAAGAGATGGACACTCAAGTCTCCTCATTTAAGTACAGCAACTTCACCACCAGAAAACATGGCCCACTGGAAGCCAGGCTGACCTCTTCCTGAGGAAGAGATGAACCACTGAGTTAAGCACTCTAAATACACTGTCTCTCTTAATCTGTCCAACCTCCCTATGCCGTGATATTAACATTTCACTCCCAGGTTATAAATGAAGAAATTAAAGGATTAACAGTTTGTAAAGAATTTCGTAGCTAAAAGTGATAGAGCTAAAATATGAACTCAAGGCTGCTGACTTCAAAGCCCAAAAGCTTAGTCTCTTTCCTATACTGCCTCTCCTTTTAGCAGGAGCCCTTTGGAGATCCAAGTGCTTCCATTCAGTAAAGTAATTGTAATAATATAAAGTCCTGGTAAAAGGACAGGTCTTAGGGACTTTGCTTTACTTGGCTCCACTTAAAATATATATTGTTCAATCAGCCCTGACCTTGAGATTCCAATTTTGACACGAAAAAGCTAACTTATTAATGTTTCCAGTTAGACTTTTTGATCATTAAACTAACAGCCACATGAGGCTTAATTTGTGTATGGCACTATTTTGGATGACCTGTGAGCTCCTACACACACACACACACAATAAGAAAGCATAATGCCTGCTCTGAAGAAGCTTGAAATCTGACAGAGGCCAGGAGAGAAGAGATCTTTCCTGGGAAGACTAAGATTCTGAGATCTTATTCTATGAATCAAATGTTGAAGAAGAGATTGTGACCGAAGGTTAGATTCTGTCCTGAATGTGTCAAGACAATGAGGAAGGATGCTGTCGGGTGGCTGTAATTTCTTCTTCTTTTTTAAAAAATATTTATTTATTTAAATTTTTTTAAATATTTTATTTATTTATTTGACAGAGATCACAAGTGGGCAAAGAAGCAGGCAGAGACCGAGGAGAAAGCAGGCTCCCTGCTGAGCAGAGAGCCCGATGCGGGACTCGATCCCAGGACCCTGGGATCATGACCTGAGCCGAAGGCAGAGGCTTTAACCCACTGAGCCACCCAGGTGTCCCATGTAATTTCTTCTTTTAGGAGTTTCTTGAGATCAAACTTGAATCTTTGAATAGGCTAATGATTTTGACTAGTAGGAATGATGGTGGAAATCTGTCTTTTCATTAATCAATGAATTTTCATTATTTCCTTTGACTTAAAGCCTTCTCTGGTTTTGCTTATTGAACATGACTTTATGTTGATGAGCACAGTTGGCCATTAGATATATAACATAATAGACAACTTTAGCAATATCACTTGTATCACAGTGCAATTAAACAAATCTTTACTCATAAGCAACTTCTGTGCCTTGGGAATATAGTAGTGAATCAGGCAAATCTAGTGCCCAACTTCATGGGGCCTATTGTCTAGTCCAGAAGAGTCGTTTAATAAGTAGCTTACAGTTGGGACGAGGGTGACACACTAGGAATACAGATGTTGTGGGAACTTATAAGAAGAGGATATAACCAACTAAGGAGATTGTCAGTTGCAGAGTTTTGTTTGACACCCTTTATCTCATTCTAAGGCTAAGAGACTTAGTAGCTTAATTGACTTGCCCCATAGTTAATAAGAGTCCAGGACTAGAATTGAGCCTCTGTACCAAGTCCTGAGCTCTCGCCACTGTATCAATGCAGAATAACAAGAACAGTTTAGATCAAGTTACTCCTAGATTGAGATAAAAGGCAGAATTAGTTCTTCAGCCTACCAAATTCTGCCTTAAAAAGTCTTCCTAGGATTTATGCTCTCTAATCACCCAATAGAACACCCATTAAGAAAGATACTCTCAATGCTTTTCTTTTATCTGAACCTGTGAAAACTGGAAGTGGGAGCCCTGCTATCTTGCGCTTGTTAGGTGTGGGGAGGCGTCCACAGTTCTAGTGCTTAGCCCACGGAGCCTAAAAATGGCGTCAGATAAGAATGTGTGAAGACATACCGGCACCGGGAAAGAGTTTGAGCCAGAATTCTCCATAGACTAATTCAAACCAACTAGACCGAAAGCTCTAAAGCCTGTGCCACATGCATGGAACCAATATTAGAAGACTCTGCAAAGTAAATTGCAGTAGGCCAACTGGGGAAGAAGATTAGAATCTGAAATACCACCATGTCTAGTCCTCAGCAAGTTTCCCATTTCCCTTTAGTGCTCCACAGCCTGAAATCAAGGCAGCCTGGAATCAAGGCAGCCTGAAACCTAGAAGTGGACCTCAAGTGTAGACAGAACTCCAAGGGAAGCCCTCTTGTTCAGACTCAAGATGAGCAAACAGGACTGCTCACAGGTTTTTCCCCTCAGCTCTGTCACAACCCAGCCCCCAGACCGTTCCACAGAAGCAGCTGTTCAGGGTCTACTGATGCCTAAAACACTGAGAGAGAACAATTTTCTTCTGATCTAAAGAGCTATGCCCCCCAAAAGGTATAGAGAACCCCCTCTCTCTGGCCTCCCAGCCCTTAGCCTAGAATGTGCAGTGGCAGCAAAGGAAGTGAGCAGAGCCCCAGCTTTCTGGCTTTCTTGAGGACTAAACATGGATAATTTGGACCTCAGTGAAATTTAAAACTTTTGCCTACAAAAGCTACTTTTGAGACAATAAAAAGAGAAGCTATCAACTGGGAGTAAATACTTGGAATTCCTATATCTGACAAAGAGTTTGGATGCAGGACTTCAGAAGAACTCTTGAAACTCCCCTGTAAGGGAGTAACTCAGTTAGATACAGGCCAAAGCAATAAAAAAGAATGAAATCTTGCCATCTGTGACAACAAGGATGGCCCCTGAGGGCGTTAACACTAACTGAAAGGAGTCAGACAGAGGAAAACAAATACCGTATCATTTCACTTATATGCGGAATCTAAAAAACAAAACAAACAGGGCACCCAGATGGCTCAGTCAGTTAAGCGACCAACTCTTGATCTCAATTCAGGGCTTCATCTCAGGGTTGTGAGTTCAACCCCGTGCTGAAGAAAGTAAAAATGAAAAACAGAGCAAACAAAACAAAAGCAGACTCATGGATGCAGAGAGCAAACTGATGGTTCCCAGAGGAGAACGGGGTTGGGGATAGGGAAGGGTAGGTAAAGGGGATTAAGAGGTACAGACTCCCATTTACAAGACAAATAAGTCATGGGGATGTATTCCACAGCAGGGAGAATATAGTCAATAATGTTGTATTAACTTTGCATGGTGACAGGTGGTAACTAGACTTACTGTAGTGATCATTTTGCAGTGTTTATAAATGAATCATCTCTAGATTGCACACCTGAAATCAATGCAATATTGTATTTCAGTTGTACTTCAATTAAAAATGGGCAAAAGCAGAATCGTACATAATACATGTAGCTAATCCACTCTCAAGGAGGAAGAGTATAATTCTACACTGCCTAGGTGCACCCTGCACATACTGACTTCCTCCCGCAGACCACAGTACAGAAAGCAGGGGCAGGGGAGAAATCCAGCAAACGCTACCTGTCAGTTAGGTGATCTAGCGCAACACCAGCGAAGAGAGGCCATGTTGCTAGGATGCTATGATATGATGAAAACAGCAATTTTTCCTCTGGCCTTCCTCCCATAAAACGATAACCCTGTCTAACCAGGGGGGAAACGTTTAGACAATCCTCAGCTGAGGGGTGTTCTACAGAATACCTAACCAGAATTCTTCAAAAGTATCAAGATCATCAAAAACATTAAAAGTCTCAGAAATTGTCACAGCCAAGAAGAGACCAAGGAGACATGATGACTAAATGTAATATGGGATCCTGGTTGGGATCCTGGCGTAGAAAAGGTAGTTTTACAGAACAGTTTTAGGTAAAAACTAGGAAATCTGAATAAAGTAGGGGCTTTAATTAATAATATCAACATTGCTTCATTTATTATAACAAACCTACCCTACTAATGTAAGATAGTAATAATAAAATGGAGTTTAGAATGTATGGGATCTCTACCATTGTGGCAATTTTTCTGTTACTCTGAACTATTCTTAAAAGTTTATTTTTAAAAATCACATGAAAAGGACAAAAAAGGCAAGGAAAAAAATTGAGCAGGCAACTTCACCAAAAAGGATATACAAATGGCAAAAATCACATGAAAAGATGCCCCATGCTGTTGTTCATTAAGGAAAATACACATTAAAACCACAATTAGATACTACTGTACACCTACTAGAATGGCTGAAATAAAAAATTCAGACAGTCTTAGTGCCAGTAGATGAAGAGCAACTAGAACTCATACATTGCTGGTGGGAAAGCAAAATGGTACACTCTAGAAAACAATTTGGCTGTTTCCTTCAATGGGTACGTGAATAAGCAAACTATGTTACATGCATATGGTATATATATTTTTTAAAGCCATAAAAGTATTGCACTATTAAAAGACAACAACTGTTGGTGAAGATATGGAGAAATTGGAACCTTCGCACGCTGTTAATGGAAATGCAAAATGTTTCAGTCACTAAGGAAAGCAGTGTGGATGTTCTCCAAAAATTAAAAATGGAATCATTATGTGATTTCGCAATCCCGCTTCTAGGTATTTGCCTCAAAGAACTGAAATGAACACCTGAGATGTTAGCACCTCCACGTTCACTGAAGCACCATTTACAGTAGCCAAGGTGTGGGAACACCTAAGTGTCCATCCATGGATAAATGGATAAAGAAACTGTTGTCTACACATACACTGGGATACTGTTCAGCCCTAAAAGTAAAAGAAAAGGGAAATTCGACAATATGGGATAAAACATGGATGAACCTTGGGAACATTATTCTAAATAAAATAAGCCAGTCACGGGCATTAAGAAGGGCACGTGGGCGCCTGGGTGGTTCAGTGGGTTAAAGCCTCTGCCCTTGGCTCAGGTCATGATCTCAGGGTCCTGGGATCAAGTCCCGCATCGGACTCTCTGCTCAGCGGGGAGTCTGCTTCTTCCTCTCTCCTCTCTCTCTCTCTGCCTGCCTCTCTGCCTACTTGTGATCTCTCTCTGTCAAATAAATAAATAAAAAATCTTTAAAAAAAAAAAAGAAGGGCACATTTTTAATGAGCACTGTAATGTTATACGCAAATGATGAATCATGGAACACTACACCAAAAACTAATGATGTCCTGCATGGTGACTAACATAACATAGTAAAAATAATAATAATAATAATAATAAGCCACTAATGGAAAGACAAATAACTTCATGATTCCACTTCCATGAGGTATTTAAAATAGTCAGATTCAAAGAATCCAAGAGTGGGATGGTGGTTGCCACATGTTCAGGGGAGGGGAAAATGGGGAATTACTAATCGAAAAGCATACAGTTTCAGCTGAGCCAGGAGAACAAGCTCTAGAGCTCTGCTCTACAACGTTGTACCTGTAGTCAGCAACACTGTGTTGTACACTTAAAAGCCTTCGGTCTTAGGTTAAGTGTTCTTTCCAGAAAAATAGAATAAAGTAAAATAATGACCTATTGATACACACAACTTGGGTGAATCTCAAAGGTCTGCTGCTGAGTGAAAGAAGCCAGAATCAAAAGGTTACATACTATATGATTCTATTTATATGATATCCCGTGAAAGACGAACTGTGGTGTGGGAGACCAGATCAGTTTTGCCAGGGGCCAGGGGTGACACACGGTATGACTGCTGAGTGGCAGTTCCTGGGGAATGACGGAGCTCTTCTGTATCCAGACTGTGCTGGTGGGGCCATGAATAGACACGTTTGTTAAAACTCAGAGAACCGATCAACAAAACTCATTTTGGTGTTCTCAATTTAAAATAAATAAAGGGAGAGAGATCCTAGGAAACCAGCCCAACTCTATTGGACAGAAATGGGCCTTTCTAGAGAATGGCCAGGCTAAAAGCTGGAAAATCTGAACTTCCGTGAAAGTCTGCCTCTTGCAGACCGTGGAGACTCAGGGATACCGTCCTCCCCACAGAAGCTAAGACGACTCAGTGACTGTACGCCACATCGTGACTGAATTTCCTTTTGTGAATATTGGGATCAGTGAAATTCCTAGAAGAAATTTTCTCAACATTCAAATATCAACTAAAAAGTGTGCAACCATATGCTAACATGGTTATCATGAGGCCATTTTTCAGCTAATAAATCAGAATCTGTAAAAATGTAGCAGTTTATTTTGGAAAGGAATTTGATCCAGGCCTTTTACAAATTGTGTGCAAGTTGTATATCCATTGAGCTTCTACGGGAAAAACAAAACAAAACAGAACAAAACCCTGTTATGTTTTAGGCGTATCTGCACTGAACTTTGAATGAAACCTTACCAGCATAGGGGAATATAATGCTTACCTCCATTCATCATTGATGCTGAATGTATGACCGCCTGTGGATTCAGGTAGTCTACAAAATAAAGAGGGGGTACCTGGGTGGCTCAGTCGTTAAGCTTCTGCCTTCGGCTCAGGTCATGATCCCAGGGTCCTAGGATCCAGCCCGGCATCGGGCTCCCTGCTCAGTGGGGAGCCTGCTTCTCCCTCTCCCACTCCCTTTGCTTGTATTCCCTTTCTCGCTGTGTCTCTATCAAATAAATAAATAAAATCTTTAAAAAATATATAAAAATAAAGAGAGGAATGGACATGTGACTCTTGCAGCTGTTGGCTGGGAAAATGGCATTATAGTATCCCTGGGATTTACATTATTTGAACTGCCACAATATCTAGATTAATTACAGACTCACTGATCTGGATGGCCATTAAAATTTGAAATGTCTATTTGGGGATTTTTTTTTTCCAGTAAACTGTGGCTATCTTGGGATTTTTTTGTAGCCTTCAGATTCGTAATAGTCACAGGCTGTCCAGAATGTGAAAATAGTCATGGTAGCCCCAGGTTGGCCAGGCCTGGATTCCTTAGTGAAGGGTATCCGGGCCCCAGCCATAGGAATGCAAGGAATGAAACTGGAGTCAGGATGGCCTTGCAGTCTCCTCCTGTGTCCTCCTCTGCCCATGGAGGACAGGAGACTCTTTCTCCTGGGAGGAAATATTTGCAGATCATCAAATCCGGCAAGGGGCTTGGATCTGGAATATATAGAGAATTCTTAAAACTCAACAGCGAATAAACAAACTTAATTAAAGAATAGAAGGAATGGAGGGATTTGGGGTCCCTCGGTCCCACTGTAATAACTCAGCTAAGAAATATTGGTTGGGTCAAGGTGTTAAAGCCTCTTTTAATTGTTTTACAATTCAGGGTGGGATCATGGCTCATTCATCAAGGAGAACAGCCACAAGCAGGCTCTAGCTTGAACGAAAGCCTGTGGTTTATTGTTTTTTTTAAGAGTTTATTTATTTATTTGACAGGCTTAGATCACAAGCAGGCAGAGAGGCAGGCAGAGAGTGGGGGGTGGGGGGGTGGGGAAGCAGGCTCCCTGATGAGCAGAGAACCCAATGCAGGGCTCGATCCCAGGACCCCGGGACCACGACCTGAGCCGAAGGCAGAGGCTTTAACCCACTGAGCCACCCAGGCACCCAGAACGCCTGTGGTTTAAAAAAGCTGTAGTCACCAGTTAGCAGAAAGATGCCCACGGAGTTCCTTTTGCTGATATCTGAAGCAAAATTTGCACGATCAAGGGCCTGCCTGAAGATGTTTCTGTCTGCAGGAGGCAGGGGTGAACTTGGTGGGCTCTGGTGAACTTGGCAAGGTCTTAAGGACCAGGTTGGCTAGGTTCACACTCCAAGACCTGCCCCTTAGTAGCCTTCCACCTTGGCAAAGTTAGTTCTTCTGAACCTCAGCATCTGTACCCTAAAATGATAATAACGCCTGTGGCCTAGGGTCCATGTGATAATGTATGTGAGACCAAGTGCATATATTAAATGGTAACTAGAGAAGTCGTAAGGCTAAATGGTAGCTAGATGACTCATAAGGCAATGGCCCTCCCTAAACTGCAGAAAGCAGTGAGTAACCTTTGAACCTACACTCCCCAGACTTCTGCCAAAGCAGTGGGTAACCAATGTCTGCAGAGAACAGACCATAGAGGGAAGGAGTCAGGAGAAGTTCGCATTACTGAACAATACATCTAGCCCCAGAAGATTCCCGGGCTGGAATGCATCTCACAGAGCATACACCTGTGATGATGGATAGCGTACTTGGTGTATCGGCTTCCTAGGGCTGCTGTAAGAAGTACCACAAACTGTGTGACTTGAAACAACAGAGGGGCGCCTGGGTGGCTCAGTGGGTTAAAACCTCTGCCTTCGGCTCAGGTCATGATCCCAGGGTCCTGGGATCAAGCCCTGCATCGGGCTCTCTGCTTGGCGGGGAGCCTGCTTCCTCCTCTCTCTCTCTCTCTCTCTGCCTACCTCTCTCCCTACTTGTGATCTCTATCTGTCAATAAATAAATAAAATCTTAAAAAAAAACAAAAGAAAACAGAAATTCATTTTTTCACAGTTCTGGAAGCTCGCAGTCCAAAAGCAAGGGCCATGCTCCTTCTGAAACCTAGAGAAGAATCCTTCCTTGCCTCTCCTAGCTTCTTATGACTTGGTAGCAGTCTTTGGCTTCCCTTGGCCTGTAGATACTTATGCAATTCTGTCTTCCCAGGCTTTTCTGCCTTGTGTTTTCCCTCAGCGTGGGTCTGTCTCCATGTTCAAATTCCCTGTTTTTCTAAGGACACCAGTTATATAGATATGGCCCACCTCAAAAACCTTATTTCAGTTTGGTTACCTCTGTAAAGACCTTATTTCCAATTCCAAATAAGGTAACATTCGAAAGTCGTGGGGCTTAGGACTTCAACATACCTTTTTTTAGGGGACACAATTCAACTTGTAATACCTGGTTAACGTGAGTTAGAGGTCTCAATTGTCATTTTATCCCCAATGTACTGACAAGTAGGAGATTGCTGCTTGTTTTATAAAGCAAATGTTCTGGCTTTCTTGAGCCCAGAGAAAAGTTCCATTCTTCAGAGCTCGGTGAGAGGGAAAACTTCCTCCACGATGCCCGGCTCTTTACTTACCACAGTAACTCCACGCCTGCAGACTAAGCCTCAGGGGAGGAGCCTGGAATGGGCAGCCTCTTCATCCTATAAAGGCCAGCTGAGAAAGCATGTCCGGGAGCCCTGCCAGCTGGGGAGAGCTGCCTTCTGCAACCTTCAGCAGCTGTAACTGTGACATCACCTTCTGGCCAGAACTGCCAGAAAATTCTGGATCTTCTCACAGTGGACTCAGTCTAGAAGTGGGCAATATTAAGGCTCACGTGCCAGGCAAGTCCCAACCCATCCTGGGCTGGAGGCGCGATGTGGGCTCTGCAGGCGGGGGCATGCCCTGAGGGACCTGGGAAACAGGTAGCAACCTTTTAGGAAGCAAGTGTCCTGTGACCCTGCACAGGCCCGTGAATTGCTGGAGTCAGCAGCTCCCCCTTGCTTGCTGCCATTGCTAGTTTGCCCCTTTCTGTAGATCTGTGCTCCCCTTCCATTCCTCCACCCCATCCCCTTATCCTCACCCTGTGTCTGACCTAGGGATATCTTATGCCAGTATCCTGCATGCATATAGACCGGGTTTTTACATTACAGAGCTGATGTGAAGACAATCCCACCAGCAGAGCCACAGCTCTCAACCTTGGCTGTGAATTTCAGTCACCTGGGGAGTTTTTAAAATGTCAGTTCCTAGATCTTCCCCAGACTAATTACAATAGAATGTTTGGAGTTTGGGATCTATGCATCAGTATTTTTAAAGTTTCCTAAGTGATTCTAATATTTGGCCAAAATTAAAACGACTGAGTTAATAGGAAGCAGAGAGAAAAAAGGAGCTACATTACTTATCTGGTTCTTCCTATAACCAAGTTAGAAAGTTACTGCAATAGATCATTGAATAGATCATTGAATAGATCAGAGAAAACAAAACAAGGACAGTTAGAGATGGAGAGGTGAGGCAGCTTTCAAGCAATCATGAAAGGTGAAGTTAACAGAGCTTCAGAAATTAGCTAGGGAGTTAGAAAGGGAGGGGTCTAGATAAGGCACAGGTTTCAGGTTCTAGTAATCGATATAAGGAAGGGAGAAGGAGGGGAAAAATTATTTTGCTTTCAGACATGTTAAATGTCGTATGGTGAGTCAGATGCTCAGGATAGAAATGGGCCAAAAATATCATTTGGGAATCATTGTCATAAAATGATACCTGGATTTTGGGGAGTCCATGAGATTGTCTGGGGAAAGCAGGTGGAGTGGGGGGTACCCATGTGCTTATAGAAAGGGGCAAGGAAAGGGGGCCAGCAAACCTGACTACAGAATTGCAAAGACAGAAGGAGAACCAGGAGAGTGTCACTAAAGATGAAGGAGCGGACAGTTACAGGAAGAGAACCAGCCAGCAGGTCAGTTGATGATGCTAGATCAACTATTGCATTTATTGAATTTAGCAATATGGAGGTCAGTGGGGACTTGAGCCAGGCCAGGTTAGCAGAGTGGTGGTAGTGGAAGCCTGACCACAATGAGATGGAAGAAAGCAATGAGGAGATAGAGACAGGGAGTACAGACGACTCTTCTGAAAAAACTGTTGTGAGTAGAAAGAGCGATACTCAGTAGTGGCTGGAGGAAAATACAGAATTCAGGGAAGTGTGTGTGTGTGTGTGTGTGTGTGTGTGTGTGTGTGTGTGTTCATAAGCTACAAGGAAGGACTAGATACCAAAGAAGAGACTGAAACTCCCAAGAGAGAGATGCATCATTGACACATCAAGAATCCTGAGTGGAAGACAGGGGGAGGGATCTAGAGATGGCGGAGCTTTGATCTGGAGGGACGCCTGATTGTTTGTTTAGTGAGCCTAGAGAAACAAGGAAGAATTCTATAAGGAATGGTCTGGTATAAAAACATTTTCGTTTGAGCCTTTCCTTAGAAGGCCCGGGGTGGCGCAGTGGAGGCTGATGCTGGAGTCTGAGCACTGACCACCAAGGAACAAGATTTCCAGGAACAGAGGGAGCAAAGGAGGGAGTGGGACTCCCTAGAAGTGCTGAGTCTCAGTCGAGGAAGTCAGGAGTGGTCTTCAAGTTCAAAGGTTCAGAATGGGGCCAAGACCACTGTGCTAAGCCAAGGTCAGGTGTCCTGTGGGATGTGCATGGTATGAC
This sequence comes from Meles meles, assembly GCF_922984935.1. Classification (NCBI taxonomy): domain Eukaryota; kingdom Metazoa; phylum Chordata; class Mammalia; order Carnivora; family Mustelidae; genus Meles; species Meles meles. The sequence continues at coordinate 61,363,703 of NC_060066.1, read as the reverse complement.
CGGAAGAGTCAGTGATAGGGAGGAGAATCCTGGGAGCTGACGCTTTCTTAGCCATCACCTGGGTCCGTCATAAAGTTGGGAGACTGCCCCCCGCAGAGCTGTTCTTTCTCTCTGCTCTGGACAAAGCAGGGTAGGTGGTGTCTGTTAAACAAAAAGGAGCCGGAGTATGGGGAAGGAGACTACAGGAAAACAGTTAAGCTTTGGGACGGCCCCTAAGGAGAACCGAAAAGAAGCCAACGAAGGGCAAATAAAAGAGTAGTCCAGTTTAAAATGGAGACTAAAAATCTGTAGCAGCATCAGCCGCTGTGGGTGAGTTGCTGAGTTGTTTTCACCGTGGCCCCCCAGGTGTAGCAGCAGACAAAAAGCCTCGTGAGACTGACCCGCTGGCTGGTGTGGCAGAACTCCAGGGCCAGGCAGTCGAGGGGGCAGGGCAAAGAACGAGCCAGATGGGTGCAAAGATGTATAAACACACACATGTACACAGCTATACGATTTTACAGCTAATGAATGGCTCACGGTTATCCGCATTAACCCAGGCCTGTGTCTAGATGGCATTTTTCTACTTCCTAAGAGTAAAATCTCCTGGTTCTTTCACTCAAGGAGATCGTCTTGCTCCATGTTCATTCCTTGGAATCTGTTTCCATTTCCCTCTTGAAAGGAGAATGTTTTACTCTCTGTCCTCTTTGTTGCGGGTTATCAGACAGACAAGCCCCTGAAATTCCAGGGTACTTTTGCAGGAGTACCTAATATTTAAATAGTGGTTGAATTGGCAGTCACTGAAAACTCAGGGCCCACAGTTCCATATTTTCTGAAGAAAGAACATTGGTTATTTCCCAATGGCATCCCATTAATGGAGAAAAAGCAGACACTCTGCAAACTAACCTGGTTTGACATTTACTTAAAATATGCCAAGTGTTATTTATCCAGATTACTTATTGCATGCCCTAGCTCTGCCAGATAATTAAAGGGCAGCTGGGAACGAGGATAAAATCATGCCGATATTTTATAAAACCTTTGAGAGGCTCTGGCACTTTTGTTTAATGAACTTAGTCCGAACCAATCAATGGCTATTATGTTGGGGCCAGGACGGGGAGGATACAGTGGGAGCACAGGGGACTGTTACTTTCCCTCTTGTTTTAGAAAGAGCCTTGTTTGTTTGTTTCTCCTAAGTAAAGGAATTTGCAGTGTAGATGGAAAGATACAAATCTTTTCAGTTTCAATAGAAAAAAAATTTCATTCTTGGCTCCCTTATTCTGTTCTGTGACATTATATTGCATTATAAAGTACGGAAATGAAACTCACCCCGAGGAATAAAGAATGCCTCCTCCCTATGTTTTTCCTGAAAATTAAGACATAAAATATTTTAATGAGAATTTATGGGGGGAAAAATCTGGATAATCCTGGGAAGAATCCCTCACAGGAGCATGTGTCCCATAGACAACACATATTAATAGGTGGTTGTGAGAATTTAAATTTGGTTCCCTGCTCCCACTCTGCTGGTTTCTTTCTGCTGCTACGGTTACCTAAAATTATGCAACTACAGCATGCTAGGTTTTCAACAGAATGTATATTTCTGTCTGTGTGTGAAGTTAATGAACAAAACTATAACAAGGCTGTTCTGGGGTGCTGGGATCCACACACTTTATTCAAAGTGACAAAATTACCATCCCTAATATTTAGAAGAGGTCAAGCAAGGGACAGTGTGATGGGGCATGGGGTTTTGCCCCAGTTTGGAGGGGCATCACCATAGGTGGGCGGCATGGCCAGCAAGTGTATTCCTGGGAAAAGTCATCAGGAGCCTTTGTGGGATAAGCTGGTTGTTCAAAGGCAGGAGTGGTAGCTGGATACCTGAGTGAAACCAGATGAGGACCAAGGTCTGGGGCAAAGCCATAAGAATTCAGGTAAGTTTGCCAATATCTCAGGTAGAAACAAAGAGATTCAGGATAGCTGGAGTGCGACATCTAGAATTTGGACAGTGGTGGTCCACATGGCCAACTCAGAAGCATGCCGAAACCTAGCCTTGCTTCTTCCTTCTCTGGAGGTGCTATAAGGCACCCTTTACAAAGGTGGAGGGAAGGTGGTTTAAGGAGAGGCCTGGATGTCATGCAAGGTCTGTAGGTTTACAGTCAGAGCAACCCAGGTTGAACATTAATCTGAGCACTTACTATCTTCATGAACTTCAGCAAGTGAACTGCCTCCATTCTCCTCATTAAGGAGTGAGGGTAAAAACACCTGTCAGGGGACGCCTGGGTGGCTTAGTTGGTTAAGCCACTGCCTTCAGCTCAGGTCATGATCCCAGGGTCTTGGGATCATTTCCTGCATCCAGCTCCTTGCTCGGCAGAGAGCCTGCTTCTTTCTCTGCCTCTGCCTGACACTCTGCCTGCTTGTGCGCTCTCTCTCTCTCTCTCTCTCTCTCTCTATCTCTGACAAATAAATAAATAAATAAAATCTTTTTTAAAAAATAAAAAATAAATTTAAAAAAACACCTGTCACGTTGTTGTGAACATTAAATAAGCTAATGTATGAAAGCATCTAACATACAAGGGTTTCTGAATAGACATTTCTCCTTTTCCTTTTTGTGAGTAAACATTCAAATGGCCTAAATGATGGAAGCCTGTATTGAAATCCTCATTTTTCAAATAGGATAAACAAGTCATTCCCCTTGCCCAAGATCTCAGGATGTGGTTCTCATGTTTGGTCCCTGGACCAGTGGCAACAGCATCATCTGGGAACTCGAGCCACATCCCAGACCAGACCTACTGAATCAGAAAGTCATGACTGAGAACCAGAAGCCCAGCAACCTGTTTTACCAAGTCCCCCAGCTGATTGTGGTACATGCTAACGTTTGAAAACTATGATATTAAGTTAATCAGGTCAGTAACTCAGTGTGTACTGGGTATAGAGCTCACAGGCCTCAGGTAAAGAACTAACACTGAACACAGCTTCATGTTTACGTCCCCAGATTTGCCTGGCATTGGCAATACTTTGCTTTGAGCATTGCAGGCTTGGCCTCCAGTGGATACTTAAGTGATGCCACTTAAGTCCTGGGCTTGAGGACAAGAGCAGCAATTTCCAAACTTCTTTCTCCTGTCAGGCCATGTGTTCAATCACATATCCTTATTCATTCATTCATTCATTCATTTCTTTTTAAAGATTTATTTATTTATTTCAGAGAGAGGAAGAGCACGAGCGGGAAGAGGGGGCAGATGGAGAGGGAAGATACACTCCCCACTGAGCACGGAGCCTGACATGGGCTCCTTCTCCTCACGGGGGGATTCTGACCTAAGCCAAACCCAAGAGCTGGATGCTTAACATACTGAGCCACCCAGGCGCCCTGATCATGTGTCTTTATCAGGTTTGAGAAACAAGTACAGAACTCATTACCTCCTTATTGCATGAATCCAGTTCTTTTTTTTTTTTAATAAACAGGAAGATTATTAAACCTAAAAAAGGTTCTTTTTTTCCAGAACAACATTATATCTGATATATAATGTTATATGGTTTCAGGTGTACAACATAATGATTTGATACACGTCATGTTTTGAAATGATTAGCACAGTATGTTCATCTTACATGGTTACAAATTTTGTCCTTATGAAAAGAAGTTTTGAGATCTTTTTTCTTACAGCGACACCTGGGTGGCTTAGTTGGTTAAGTGTCTGACTCTTGGTTTTGGCTCAGGTTGTGATTGCAGGGTCATGACCTCAGGATCAGGAGATCAAGCCCTACATCGGGCTCCACGCTCAGCACCGAGTCTGCTGAAGATTCTTTCCCTCTCCCGTAGCCCCTCCGCCTGTTCACACACTCTCTCTGTCTCTCTCTAAAATAAATAAATAAAATCTTTAAAAAAAAAAATCTTGTCCTTTAGCAACTTTCAGATACACGATTGTTAACTAGTATGGTTAACTAGTATGGTTAACTAGTATCATCATGCTGGACCACAGGAAGCTGATCCTTAGTGGGCACCATCAACCCGTCTTCCACTCCTCCCAACTATATTTGGTGACTGGGTATAAAACTGGCCACTGAGTACCTTGGTATGCTTTCACACACTACTGCAAAACCTCACAGTCTCCAAAATAGTCATGACAACAAACAGCAGTCCTGAGAATAAGCTTTCAAGTGGCCGTGGTAATTCAGCATGGCGGTTATGAGGAGTGGGAGTCAATCTGCAATTTCTGACTTCAGCAATCTAGCGTAGAGGTGGGCCTGGGGGAAGGCTGCCCTGCCATGCCCTGCTCTCTGCCATGCCTCCAGCCACCAGGCCCTGGCTGGGTGCTGCCTTCTCATGCATTTTCAAATGACTTTTCACCCAGTGTCTGTCATGCTTTGGATTAACTGTACACCTGCTTCTTTTCCCTCAATGCCCTTTATCATGGAAGAGAAAAACAAAACCCAGCCTTGAGCTTGTTGAAACACATGCATTCACAAATGAGCCCCTTTCAACACTGCCCAAGGAGATTTGGGAACAAAACTAGCTCTTTCTCTCTTGTACATACAGCAGCCACCAAAGGATAAATGTTGTTCTGTCTGTGTCTAACACTCACGAGAGTGATTGCTGGAACCTTCAGGGAAGAGAGGTTGTGTTTATAATGAGGGGAAAATGGATTAATCAAAACTCTAGCCTTCAGCTGTCAGCACTTGAGTATACTATGTCAGTTGGAAGATGACGTGGCTTTGACAAGAATGCCATCTCGCTTGCTTTAGTCAATCCTGTTTGGAGCAACCTGATTTAAGCAACGATTTTCTCTGAAGCAGATAAATGCATACCAACACAATCCATTAGCTATGAAAGTTGTGGCATTGATTTTAGAATAAACTGCTGTTGCGAAAGAAGGAAGTCATATTCTAATATCTCCACCTCTGACAGCCTACACAACCCTCGGGAGAGAGGGACTAGCCAAAGTCTATCCCTTTCGTTAAGGGACATGGTCTATCTCAATCGGCAGACTACTGGAGTCTATAACATCCTCAGCAGTTAGATTTCAGTTAAACATCTGAAACCAAAATTGGCTTACAGCAGAATTACTTCCTGTATAGATGTCCATATCTCTCCGTAGGCTCTTTATGGAATTCGTCATGCTTCCACTCAAGAGTTGTGAGTAATGCTACCTCCACCTCCCTGTCCTGAGCAGACAGAGGCAATCGTGTCACCAAAGTTCTGTTAGAAACTCGCTGCAAGTTACTGCCTGCCCCTCAGCGGGTGGGACTTTCTGACACAGAAAATGGTCAGGAGAGGGGCCCTTTGGTTTTGAGGCCATAAATGCTATATCCGTAGCTTTCACGTTTTCCAGGCAAAAATGATACAAGGTCTGTACCCATTCCAATACAGTCATATGAGCAATTTTAAAGAGATCTGCTGACATCTTGGGACAAATCGGCATGGTATCACTCAAAGCCAGAACTGATAAGAATATAGTTTCTAGGGGCGCTTGGGTGGTTCAGTCGGTTAAGCGTCCACCTTCGGCTCAGGTCGTGATCCCAGGGTCCTGGGATGGAGTCCTCAGTGGGGTTCCCTGCTCAGTGGAGAGCCTGCTCTCCCTCTCCCTCTGCTTGCTGCTCTGCCTACTTGTGCTCTCTCTCTATCTCTCTGTCAAATAAAAAAATAAAATCTTTGTTTTGTTTTTTTTTTTTTTTTAAATCTTTGTTTTTAAATGTAGTTTTTAGTGGAATTCCACTTGAGCATTTCCAGTCTCTCCCAAGTACCCAGTGCTTTCACACTGCACTGGGCCTTACCCCACCTCAAAAGGACTGCTTCCCTCAGCTTCCTCACATGTAAAATAATATACATTATTCATATTTGTACCTATTCACAGAGCTTTAGAGGATTAAATGAAATGCAGGTGTATTGACCAATAGAAAGTGCTCAATAAATGTTAATTACTATTATTATTCTAATAATGCTTATTTGCTCCAGGAGGCCTAACGAATAGATCATTTAATGTTCATACTTCTCAGTTTGAGCACTGAAAATTTGACTTTGTTTCCTGGTAGCTGAGGAAACAAACAAAGCAGAAAGCAAATAATAATATTAATGAAGATGTGTATTTTGTGTTTAAATATACATGTCCAAACATACAACAGGTACATTTTTCATTTTGATGGCAGAAGAAAGTTTATGAACTTATATGCAGAAAATCCTGTTTTGAATTATGTTTGGTAGGAAGTCATGTCTGGGGCCCCTGGACAAAGATTGTTCGGTAACAGTAAATGATGTCTTCAAGCAGGACTTCACAAACTCAAAAAAAAAAAAAAGCTTTTAAAGAAGTTTTCTTGGCAAAATGCTACCCTAAAGCTGAGAGTCTGATATCAGGTAGTAATGCAGAAAGAATTTTTCTGTAGGGATTTTCTCATTGGCGCTGTGTGTTAGTGCAGAAGGAGAACCTGTAGGATCTGGAGCAGTGCATCTGAGAACACCACTTATTACCATTCAAATTCCTAGACCCAGTGGAGACCTAGGAAATGTGGAACTTCCAGGGCACCCTGTGGATGTGTATTTTGAACACACTCCCCTGCCCCAAGGCAGTTCTGATTTTTATAAAACACTGAAGTATCAGAAATACAAATTTATTGGGTGCCTGAATGGCTCAGTGGGTTAAGCCTCTGCCTTTGGCTCAGGTCATGATCCCAGGGTCCTGGGATGGAGCCTCACATCTGGCTCTCTGCTCAGCAGGGAGCCTGCTTCCCCCTCTCTCTCTCTGCCTGCCTCTCTGCCTACTTGTGATCTCTCTCTGTCAAATAAATAAATACAATCTTAAAAAAAAAAAAAAGAAATCCGAGTTTATTGTCATCTCGGACAATACGCTTGCCCTGCTGGCAAACATGCTTCTCAAAAACCCAGTGCCTCTGAGAATTGGGCACATTCTGAATATACTAAATCTGTAACTGGATTCATACGGCAGGGTCTGCCCTTGGAGGGTCAGAGCGGAGAAATGAAATGGAGAGAGCCATGTGCTTAACATGCCACCCAAGGGGAGAGGCACCATTGGTGGCAATTATTTCAAAACCGAACCACTATTTCTCAGAATGCGTAGGGCTTGGGAAATTGGATGTCTGCAGGTAATGCTAGTAGTTGCCAGTGATAGAGACAGAATCCTTTAAACACTTACCTAAGCCTATGGGTGAGCCACTAAAGTTCCGTATTGCCTAGCACAGCTCAGATAACCAGTAAGTTTATGTTAAATGATTGAATGCCAAGAAAAATGTATGTAGACTTAAACAAGTAAGAGCTATTGTAAAGGCTTACATATACACTGTTGGAGAACAGAAACAGAAGGCTTCCTGGAGGTGGTGAGATCTCAGAGTGTATAGAGGCATGGACCTAAGAGAGACCTCATCTTGTTTAGGAATTCCAAGTAGTTCTGCGTGGCAAGCGTGTCACAGAGGCCCAGAGGTGGGCCACAGAGAGCAGGGCCAGTGGCTAAGTGCCATGATCCTGCAAGATGATTTCAGGGGTTGAAGTGGAGAGGAAGACTGGGAGCTAGATGGGTAGTCCTCCATGAAAGAGATGGGGCCCTGAGAGCTATTGAAGCACAGGGATGGAGACTGGTGGAAAGAATCATAGAATGAACTTCTCTGCTGGGTGATGGAGAACCAGCATCTGATCTGAAATGATGGAGAGTGTACCACCTTTACTCAAGATTCGGCAAGGGAAAAAGTCAGTTTTCACTAGAGGTGAGGAAAGTGAAGGCAACATTCCAGAAACAGACTGAAGTTATAAGGAAATTGAATTCTGAAGGACAGGATAGGAATGGCCAAGAGGGAAAACCAGATGGGTGGAAAGAGCTGGAGGGGGGAGGGAGAACGTCCAGGGCTCATAGGACAACAATGGCAAAGAGCTGTTTCTGTCCACTTGACTTCTGATTCTAGAGATTCTGTCCTGGGCCCTGAAATGCTTGTTGGATTATTGGGATTATTGATGAGGCAGGTAGCTTACCTCTCGATTAAAGGAGAGGCCACTTGTTTTGGCCATTGTATATAAATTCCATTTGCCTGTGTTCTCTCTTAGTCTAGAAAATATGCAATAATAATCAAAGAATAAGCGTATCTAACTTTTGTTTACTTCTCATGCACTACATCTTTGGAAGGTATATTCTCAGATTTATCAAGGAGAAAATGAGCATTAACAGGCTAATTTGGTTTTGGTGCTTACCTCCCCAACAGAAGAGTAGACCAGAGGTAATATCTATTCTGTAGGAAATATATCTCTAAAACTCCCTAGATTAAATTCCCTGACAAGAAATGGCAGGGGCGTGCTTGCTTCGGCAGCACCTATACGAAAATTGGAAAGAAATGACAGGCGCACTTCCCTCAGCGCAGAGTCTGACCTAACTAACTATATGCAGATATCCTAAAGAGGGGCATTTACCCTTTTAATGCAGTACAATACAACTTACTGCAATTCAATAGACATGTTTAAGTTTATAAATGTAATGGCTCCCATTTAGGGAATATCCTAAAAATCTGTAAAATAGAAAGAGACTCACATAACCCTGACTAATCGAGGGGAAATGTCTGGCCAGTCATTGGCAAGCATGGTTTCTGGATCCAACCCCCCCCCTGACCCGCCCCATCGCTGAAGCCATAATGTGAGAAACTTGTGACATCCCAAACCTTCATTATTGCCTCGGACAGCAGAGCCCAACCCCCACGCCATGGGATGGACTCTCACCCAGGGTTGTTTGTTGACAGTGTTGTTCCACAGGGAAAACAATTCCTGGGGAAAGTACCCTAACTTGTGAAGCCTTCAAATGGTATTGTGTGATTTCCACTTGTGTGTTGTGCTGACAGATACACCATTAGCTTCACCACCCCTGTCCTCCCTGGCAGATTTTATTAAGCCAGATCTAGTGGCAAGTTCTCTGCTGGTTTCAGTCAATCAGTTTTTGTTTTGTTTTGTTTTGTTTTTTAAGATTTTGTTTTAATATTTTATTTATTTATTTGACAGAGAGAGAGGTCACAAGTAGGCAGAGAGGCAGGCAGAGAGAGAGGGAGAAACAGGCTCCCCGCTGAGCAGAGAGCCCGATGCGGGGCTCGATCCCAGGACCCTAAGACCATGACCTGAGCCGAAGGCAGAGGCTTAAACCACTGAGCCACCCAGGCGCCCCTCAGTCAATCAGTTTTGTGCTCATATACAGTTAAAGAAGATATTTTCCCCAGAATCCGTGTCAGGATGGTCATATCCAAACCTCTGCCCCTGGGAGACATCTTCTTCAGCTTTAACCTTCTTCTTCCTCAAAAATAATTGCAATCGCAATAACAATAATCATAATGGTAACAATAACAATAATTACAGTTCCAGTTGTGCATCTAGTTAACAGTTTTGAAGGTCAGAATGAGTTTTATGGAACAGAGCCCCTTTTAAAACAATCTGGGACCTTTATATGTAGAGTTGCGATAAGCACAGACAAGCTGATTATTAATATAATCAATAATACTAATTAGTTTATTTAAAATACATGGGTGATTAATGCTACACTTTATCCTGGTGGTTCTCAAACTTCAGAACACATCAGAATCACCTTGGAGAGCTGTTAACCCAGATCACTGGGCCTCACCCCCAGAGGTCTTAATTCTCTAGGTCTGAGGCTGAGCCCCCAGTTTTTAAATTCTAGCAAGTCCCACGGTGATGCTGCTGGCTGGTAGTCTGGAATCCGCACTGTAAGAACAGTTTTAAAGATCCTATTTATGGTGGTGAGTTCATTGAACCAGATGTTCTCCTCTTTCATTCTTAAAGCTGGTGGTCTAAGAACTATGTCCTTCGGAATCACTAGGGATGGTTGTGAATAGTGAGTGGGACCCAACCCCGACTTCTGGATCAAGGGCTAGTGTGATGAATGAGCTCCCTAGAAATACCAACAAACTGCCCTGCAGCCATGATTCCCAGCCTTGGCTCCATCTGAGAGTCACTCCGGAGCTTTAACAGATTCCTGGGCTCCAACTACAGAGATCGTGATTTAACTGATCTGAGTGCAATCTGGACATTGATATGTTGGAAGCTCCCCCAAAGATTCTTACATGCAAAAGCAAGAACCACTGCCCGGGAAAGATAACCTATGGATAAACTCTTCCCAGTCCGTCACTTTTTAAAGTGTGTTCCTCAAGAGAATTTGTGATCCACCAGATATTTATAAGTATTGTCATTTCTAAAAAATCTAATAGGACCAGGAAACACTGGCTGAAGCGAAGTTACTAGATTGTTTTGCACCAGGATGCCTGGGGGTCCTTGCAAAACAACTCTTCCATGTGACATTTCTCCAACTGTTTTACCAAGAAACATGTCTTTGAAGAGCACTTTATTAAGTGGGTTTTGAGTTTCAGAGAACTCCTTAAAATTGTGTGTGTGTGTGTGTGTGTGTGTGTGTGTATGTGTGTGTGTGTTCAGGTATTAACACATCCTCTTATGTGTTTTCTGGAGAGAAGGCCCATACTATTCATCAGACTTTTCAACCATTTCTGAACATAATCCATAGATGGTTAAAAAAAAAAAAAAACAACCACTCACCTAGAATCTCAGATCTCCTTTGGGGTTCTAAGAAGACCTCTGAGAAGCGAATAAAAGAAACAGAGAATTATTCCTTCATGATCTGAGAAATGGGATATCCACAGGCTGTCTTTGCGCTGATACTTGCTAGTCCCCTCCTTTTGGATTTCTAAAAATACCTTTATGATGATATAATTCTCACACTATAAAAATCACCCATTGAAAGTATATGATTCAGGGACTTTGTTGTATCCAACAGAGTTGTGCACTCATCACCACAATCTAAGTTTGCCCCCTTTTCATCACCCCAAAAAGACATCCCACTCCCATCAGAGAGTTACCCCTTCTCATCTCCCTCCCCAGCCCCAGGCAACCGTATTCATTCACTTCCTTTACCTAGTCCACTACAACATACAGCCTTTTGTGACTGATTTCTTTCACTTACTCTATTTTCCAGGTTCATCCATGTTGTGGCATCTATCTGTACTTTGTTCCTTTTTATTTTCAAGTAATGTGCTGTTGTATGGATAGACAGCATTCTATTTATCCATTTATCCATCTATGACATTTGAATGACTTCCTCTTCTGAGCTGTTATGAATAGCGCTGCTAGAGACATCCTTATGCAGAATTGTACATGGACATGTGTTTTCATTGTGCTGGGAGTGGAATTTCTGGGTCCTTTGGTAACTCCATGTTTAACATTTTGAGGAATTGCCAGACTGTTTTCTGAAGTAACTGCACCAGTTTGCATTCCCACCAAATGAATGAGAGTTTTGATTCCTCTACATCCTTACTAATACTTGTTACCTTCTTTTTTATTACAGTCGTTCTGGTGGATGTGATGTGGTATCTCATTATGTTTGTATTTGCATTTCCCTGATGGGTAATGATATTGAGCATCATTGCATGCTTATTGGCCAATAAGATAAATTTCTGTATCTTCTTTGGGAAAATATCTATTCAGATGCTTTGCCCAATTTTTAATTGGGTTATTTAACTTTTTATTATAGAGTTGTAAGGTATTCTAGATAAGGATACATACAGTGGTAAGTCCCTTACCACATATATGCTTTGGAAATATTTTATCCTGTACTGTGTATTGCCTTCTCACTTTCTTGTTTATATTTTTTCCCTATTTTTTGTGCTGTTATTACTTGGAGCACAAAAGCTTTTACTTTTGATGTAGTTCGTTGTATCTACTTTATTATTGTTGTTTCTGGCTTTTGGTCTCATATCTAAAAAGCCATTGCCTTATCCAAGGTCTCAAAAGTTTATGCTTGTTTTTGTCTAAGAATTTTATAGTGTTAGCTCTTGTATTTAGGACTCTGATCCAATTTTAGTTATTTTTTGTGGATGGTATAAAGAAGGGACACAGTTTCATTCTTTCATTTTCTTTCATTTGCATGTAGATATCCAGTTGTTCCCTCACCATTTGTTGAAAAGACTGTTCTTTTACCCCATTAAATTGACTTGGCCCCTTTGTCTTTTGAAAATTAAGTGACCTAAAAAGATAAGATAGTAAGATTTTCCTAGATTGAGAGATTCACTGAGAACCAAATAAGATAGATATAGGCATTGAATACTGTTAGTGTCCTGGAACAACTTAAGAGCCTCATTCAGCTTTCCTTGGGCATTGATTAAACTTCCTGTGTGCTGTGTTCTGTGATAGAAGGGTGAATTCACCATAATTTCTGTCCAGTCTCTCAGTCTACCTGGGAAGATAAGTAAGCAAACAAACACAGCAATACAGTAAATGCTCTGATAAGAATATGTACAAGACAGACAGAATGGAAACATGGTAGCCCCGTTGCTTACTCAGCCCAGTGTGAAATTGGAACTCAGCCATGAAGGTGGGAAAGGCACTCTTGGAAGAGAAAGGGCAGTAGAGTGGAAGGAAATGATCTCTATGGAGTTCCACGGGCTCACAGGCTGGAAGTGTGTCTGGAGGGTAGAGAGTAGCTAGAGATGAGCGGGAATGTCGATCAGATTGTGAACACCTCTGCATGTCCTGTGGAGTTCAGGCTGCATTCTGTGGGCAAGAGGGAGCCCCTGAAGGACCTTAGGCAGAGGTGGTTTAGTGAGCTCCTGGGAGGTTTCCAGCCCTTTTGTGGGAACCTGGCTTTGGCAAAAACTGGTCCCAGTTCTGGCATCACTGGCTAAGAATCACAGACCTTTCCTTCCCCCCAAACCATGCCTCAGGTGCTTACATTTCTTCTTAGCTAGTAAAGGGTCCACCACCAGGGTTCCTTTCACAGCTCAAAGTCCTTTCTTTATGTGAGACCACTGTCCCCAATAAAAATGAAAACCTAAGTAGGAGAAAATACTAACTTCTCCAGATACTACTAGCATTATCTCATCAGAAGCCGACCAACTTTCATCAACTTGGGGGCCAATCCTTCTGTTAGGAGGAAGGGAATAGCCCTTAAAGCTGTGGGAACACCATACCTCCAGAAACCCTATAGCTTACTCTTAATGGCTACAATAATTCAAAAATATCCCTTCATTAACAGTCCTGGCATAGTCTAGGAAATAACTAAAAAACAAAACAAAACAAAAAAAAACCACACATTTTTCTTAGGCTCATAGAGCCAGGACACAGACACATACCTGTAACCATCTGTCATGTGCCATCTAGGTCTCCAAAGACCTTGAAAGTATTTGATGATTCCTGTTAAGACATAAGCTCTGGGAGTGTGTGTGTGTGTGTGTGTGTGTGTGTGTGTGTGTGTGTGTGTGTAAATTGAAAAGGCCTCTTAAAGCGATAATCTCTAATACCCAGTCTGAGCTCTGAGGAGAACAGTTTAAGGAGTCTTGAGTGTTGTTATTTGTAAAGCAGAGCAAGAAAATGTCCCTCAGCACTGTAAGAGGGAACTACAATCTTCAAAATTCGTGGGAAGGAAGGTAGTGGAGCAGTGGAGTATTGAAGCCGTCATGCTACTAAATTTAAACCCTATGTCTGTCACTTCCCAGCTCTGTGATCCTGGGCCAGCTCCTTCTTCAAGCTTTAGCTCCTCACTCTGTAAAATAAGGATAATAATAACACCTATTTCATAAAGCCATCATGGGGATTAAGGGGGATAATCGTGTACAAAGCCTTGCTAGCTGGCACAGACTAAGGGCTCAATAAATGATCTCTGCTCTTATTACTCGAGCCAGAGAGATTTCTTATTTCACTTCAGGAATCTGTATAGATTCAGTACACTGGAAATAATCATGTATATTCATGGTCTATAAAAGTTTCTGAACTGAGTTCTTGGCCAAACCACACAGCTATGCATATTGAGTTAAACAACATGCATTAACGTCTGAGGAAATTATGCTGTTCTTGTGTCAGTCCAAGTGATGTTTTTAATTTTTTTTTCTTTTTTTTTACAGATTGAGAGAGAGAGAGAGATTACAAGTAGGCAGAGCAGCAGCCAGAGAGGGGAGGAAGCAGGCTCCCTGCCAAGCAGAGAGCCCGATACGGGGCTCGATCCCAGGACCCTGAGATCATGACCTGAGCTGAAGGCAGAGGCTTAACCCACTGAGCCACCCAGGCGCCCCAAGTGATATTTTTAAAACCTTTCATTGTGATAGAACTCAGCTACCTTTGTTTATAACAATTGGTGTCTTGTCAAAGAAGAAAACTGCCATTGGCTAACAGATATGACCAGAACTAGATTTCTCTGGAATCCATGGTTTCTCCAGAAAAGTCATCTGAGGCAGCAGTTACCACAAAGGAGATGGACATACAATGTATAATTAAGGAAAGGATATATTACCAAAAAGTTATGATGATAAAAGGGGGGAAGTTGATATGTAATTAACCTTTCCAACAGCTAACATCAGTGGTTACCTAAGCCTCTTTTCACAGAACTGCTCTCATGAAAAGCAGTCAGTTTTGCTGTGGCATGTTCTTAAATAATTTACCTGCCTGCAGATAAAGTCACTTCCTCCTCCCTCTTTTTTTCATTGAGCTATAGAACTCTACTTTCACCACATCAACATTCAAAATTGTATTTTATCAAATGAAATGATTTTTAAAGGAGCTGATTTTTCTCTGGATTCTCTAAGTATGAACTAATATCTGCTAAGTATTAATAATGAGGAGGTCAGCCTAAAGTTTCTGTTTTATCGAAGAGATTAGCCTGAAATGGGAATTTAAGTTTCTCGAATAATCAGGTCTCAGTGAATGGTTGAGAAGACAGGCCAAGCAGGGACAGAGCAGAGACAGAGAGCAGGGGGATTGGGGTTCTGAACAAGTGCAAAGAGAGGGTAGTTGGAAATTTTGGTCTGAGGGAAGTCTAGCCATTGTCAAAAGTCAGGTGTTCCAGGAACCAGCCAGAGCAGACCATTTGGTACAGGATTGTAAACCAAAAGCCTAGGCCCCCAAATCTAAGAGGTAAGCATGTTTATTCAATCCCTATAGTCTTCAGGAAGGTCCAGGAGCCGAAAATAGAGTCGATAAGTAGTTGGCATCAGGAAGATCCCATGGCAGGCCCAGAGGACTGGAGTGTAGGACTAAAGGACTCGGATGAAAGTTAAGACCACAGTGCCTGGTGAACCAGGCAGAATATCAGTCAGGAAATTAGAAGAGGAACTCAGGGATGTGGGATAGGGAGAGAAGCAAGAACCAGGCACTGGGGTTCGAGGGCAGAGCAGACGAAGTTGCAAGGCTGATGTTTATGAGCTACTAAGGCACTGGCTGGAGGACCTGACCAGAACAGATTAGCCCAGATCTAGGGCCGGTGGTGCCAGTAGGTAAGAGTCAAGTCACAGCTTCTCAGCCTCAGGACTGTCGCCATTTTGGACCAGATGATTCCTTGCTGTGGGGGCTGTCTTGTGCACTGTAAGATGTTTAGCAGTATCCCTGGCCTGTAGCCATCAGCATCTAGTTATGAAACCAGAGATGTCTCCAGCCATTGCTAAATGTCTCCTGAGGAGAAAAACCTCATCTGGTTCAGAGGCACTGGGTTAAGTGGGCAAGGCTACCCAAGTTTGAGGTATACCAACATAAAGTCAAGTACATGATCAGCCATTCAGGGCTTCTGTTTTGTTGTTGTTGTTGTTGTTTATTAAGTTTGTTTTCCTCACCCTCCCCATCTGGATTTCCTAGAGTACCTCCTTTTTGTTCCTAAGCACTGAGTCCTTTTTGCTCATGTTGGACATTGTTCTGGATTCTTCTGTAGCACGCTAGTAGGAAATAAATACAGTATTCAGTGTTTGCCATAGAAAGAGTTGCATACTTGCATAATTTATGAGGTTATATTACAAATACATTGGCCCATCCATTTAGCATAAATACCTGGGTGGGGGATGTCCTGTTGAGAATCCTTGCTTACACTGTCCGCATACAATGTCCACTATTTGATCAAGAACTCTACCCTTGCTTAGGTGGGTGTGTGATGCTGATTTCTAGTCAGTTCCTGTCTCTGAGATGTCAGCTAAGGCATTTTGAAAAGTCTGCAGGTTCATCTGCCTTCGGCTCAGGTCATGATCCCAGGGTCCTGGGATCAAGCCTCACATGGGGCTCTCTGCTCCGCGGGGAGCCTGCTTCCTCCTCTCTCTCTGCCTGCCTCTCTGCCTACTTGCGATCTCTGTCTGTCAAGTAAATAAATAAAATTAAAAAAAAAAAAAAAAGAAAAGTCTGCAGGTTCAAAAATTGTTGTCTCATTAGCTGGTCACTGATGCTTGAAATGACCAAGGGTTAGGTGCCACTGTATGGCCCGTGCTACCCCTTGGGGAAATTTTGCCTAACCTTTCTCTTCAGTCAGTTCTCCCAGTTGGCCATAATCAGTGAATGGAAGGACCATGCTCGAGTTTTAATCTGGAAGGGTAACAAAAGATACTAACAATCTTAGCATCTTTTCTGGCCCAGGCATGTCCTAGGTAACACTTCTTAGCATCTGTCAAGTGAAGTCTTTGATAGATAGAAGCCAGTCACTCAGCTACTGCCATGTTGAGCTGAGTACCATGAAAATTTACCCAGACTGCTTTGTATTGCCCAGACCTGCCAATCACTCTGATTATCTGTGACTATGGGATAAAAATAGGCTGACTTCTTGTTAGGGTGGAAGAAAATACAATCTTCCCTAGTCTTGCCAACTGTGAATAACAAGTTGTTAAAGATCTTCATGAAATCCTGTAGAAAGACCTGTCAAGGTTATTTGGACCAGCTGGGAAGAACATGATGCAAAATTTGCCATTTGATTATTCATCCCTTTTCTTACTAGCCTATAGTACATTAGGGTGGCTCCAGAATTCCTTTGTAAAGGGGGTTGAGATTTTACATAACTGTTTACTTTTGATGTGACATGGCTGATGGAAATTGGGAAGCAGGGCCTAAAGTTTACCCAAGCCATTCTTAGCAATATTAAATCTTATTGTTAGGGTATTTTCCCAGATGTTAGGTAAAGATCTTCCAGCTTTTCAAGTATTTTAAGCTGGTCAGTTTGCACTTTTATTTTCCTGGAGTCTGTTTGCCTTCATAATGAATTCTGTACCAAGAATTTTAAGAACTCAACTGTAGAACTCTATGCTGAAATATTTTTATGCCAAAATATTTAGATAAAATTATTAACCAAATATCTCATCCATTCTAAGGTCTTGGTTGGGGTTGATATGAGATATAATAGTCAGTGAGGAATTTGAGAATCTAGAGTGGCAGTCTCATAAAGCTTCTGAAATTCTTAAATGGAATACCATACAACTTTTGTTATTAAGTTGTACTAAAGAGCAACAAAAATAATGATAAAAAAATATCAAGAGCTTGGACACCTGCGTGGCCCAGTCGGTTAAGCATTTGCCTTCAGTTCAGGTCATGACCCCAGGGTCCTGAGATCAAGCCCCACATCAGGCTCCTTGCTCAGTGGGGAGCCTGCTTCTCCGTCTACCTACTGTCCCCCCCCCCCCCGCCACTTGTGCTCTCTCTCTCTCTCTCTGACAAATAAATAAATGAAATATTTTTTTAAAATTATCAAGGGTTTATTAGTACTTTTACATGCATTTCTCATAAAATCTTTTATAACCATATGAGATTGTTACCCTTGTTATCCCCATTTTATAGATAAGGAAACTGAGGCATGGTAAATAACTCACTTACAGTTAGTCAAGGGTTGTCATGAAGCCACCATTTTAACCCAAGCAATTTGACTCCGAAGTTTGCAATTATCATGACTATACTATTCTGTCCACTTCTCTTGTATATGAACCAAAGGAGGGCATTTTTGAATTTATACTTTCCACTCTTTTTTTCACATTTTACCTCACTTTCTGTCATTCTAATTGTATATTTTAAACATCACATCAATCATTACATAAATAAGAGACTTCTCTTGTATACATTTAGATGTCCCTGAGTTATACTTGGCGGTGTGTTTAGAGCAACAAGAAACTAAAATGATGAAGCATAAATAATAATATCTGGTATTAAGTCACTCCAGAGCCTCCTATACAGAGACCTGTTGAAGTTGTTCACTACTGTGGCCTGGAGAATTCAACTTCCTGTAGGTTCTAGAGGCAGAGAACAACTCAGACCAGGTTTGGCATTGTAAAAAGGTGGGGGAGTAGCCCATTAAGCATTGGCTGAGTGGAAGCAGTTAGCAACTGAGGTCTCCATGTGAAAGAGGTGTGAAGGCACCAGAGAAGTCCCAGCACACCCCTAATGCTGACACCAAGGGAGAGAATTCTTGACACCATTCATACCTCACTTCCTGAGCTCAAGGTTACAAGTTTCCTTGAACAGAGGAGAGCAAGAAGGAGGCAGAAGAGGGCCAGGGAAGGCCGTCTTTCCCCTGCACAATGAGAGCCTTCCACAACCCCTTCTACCCTCCCGGAGCAGACAACATCTGAAAACTCAGTCCTAAGGGACCGGCCCCCACTGACATCTGGAGGTCGTGGTGGGTTCCACAAAGAGAAGCAGCGAGTATAGGGACTGTTGAAAAACACTCCAATTCCAGTCCTTAAGAATACTGCACCTATAGAGCAAAACCGTGTGCGGCCAAATTATGGCTTCATGTTGTTAATTTTTGACCTCTGGTAGAACCTCCCGTAATGAGAAAGCTTAAGGAATTCCTTCAGAGTAGAAGCAGTTTGACCTGAGAGGAACTGTGGCTCTCCCTTCAATCACAAGATGTGTGCATGTATTTTTAAAAGCGTGGTCTTTATTCTCCCTTAAGTAAATAGATCCTTAAAAAACACAGATGCGTGACTTGACTTTGTGACTCACAGTAAACAATCCAACAGCAACGCCCCTTGGCCTTGGAGCAAAAGCAAGAAAACACTTTGCCTCTCTCCCTACCACCCCACCCCTCAGCCTTGTATTAATAAACAAGAGGACAGAAATTAGGTGGCTGTATGAAAGTGTTTTTAAAAAATGACCTACAGGTGAGAACAGCCAGGTAGCCCTCAATTTACACTACAAAATCCCGGGCTGTGTCCTTCTTTAAAAAAAATTTAGTTCTTTCCTGTGTTTTCAAAAACACATTGATCTTTATTCATCCTCCTGTCCTTATTTACATATGTTTGCTTTGTGTGGGCAACAGGATCTCAGGAGGATATTATCAATGCCACTGGTGAATATGTTTGGCTTTTTCAGTGTAGAAAAAGCATGGGTCACAGCATCTTATTTGTGTTTCTAGGATTGCTACTAACCAGTATCCCTTACAAACATCTGTGGGATGGGAACGTGGGGCCCGGGTGTGAGGGAGACACATCTGACACGGCTGTGGAAAGAGTACAAGGGTGATGATCGCGATGTACAGTTCAGAGATCAACATGCATTCATCCAAGTTCCATACATGAGGTCTGCATCCTGGCATCGGGTTAGAGACCTGCAGGGCAGAGTCCCAGGGAGAGAGGACACCCTGGGGTTACCAAACCAGCTGAGAGATCTCGGTCGGACCCAAGCTCTTCCTCGCTCGGCTGGGAAATGAGAAGGGATTGGAATGACTTCTGAGATTCCGTCCAGTTTCAACATTCTGTGACTCTGTGATTTGTTGTGATTCTTTGATTTGATGCTGTGTGTGATTTCAAAGGAACAGACCTCGGAAAATTCACAGGGAAATACAGAAATCATCGTAAAGCAAACAAGATGAATTCCCTTGTTTAACTACATCTGCATGGCACCAGGACATTAACAAATTCTCGGGTTAGTTAATTTAAGGAGCATCTTGTTTGTTGGTACTACAGTGTTAAACCCGTGACTCAAGGACCTAGAGGCAAAATAGTTAATGCTATATAAACACAAAGCAGACTGCTGAATAACACTGTACGTTCTATTATTGTAGGCTCGCGTGTTGCAAAGTGTTACTAAGTCACTTTATGAACCAGTTTAAGGTGGCACTTGGCAAATCAGAGGATGAGACTCTGAGATTTGGGAAGTATGGAGGTGGGGATGAAAATTACTTGACTGTCATTGGAATTGGAAATGATGGAGGACTGCACTGTGGTGACTCAGCCCTAGGGCAGGAAGTCAGGGGCTTGTGCATTCAGTGTGTCTTCTTAGAAAAGTCACCCTCATTTCGTGTCTCCTGTTCTTGGTTTATAAAATTGGTTTTATAAAGAGCATTGTCTCAGCTCATTGTTGCCACCATGATTGTTTTTCCCCCCAAGAATTGCCAGAATCCCCAATTTTTAAAAAGTGATAAATGAATGTACGCTATGGTCATATTATCAGAAATACTCAAAAATAGTTTGTGTGTGTATGTGCATGGGACATGGACTTAGGCTGAAAATATCTGATTTACTTCTAGTACTCGGGTTCAGTGGTGAAAAGTAGAAAAAGGAAGGAGTCACACATGACATTCTGCCTGATTTTAAGACAAAAAAATTACACATATATAATTTTTAAGAAAAAAAAATTATACCAGTTGACTGGTACAGTCTTTGGGATTTTATATATCCACTGATTTGCTACTGAACATGTAATCTGTTACTTCCAACAAAGAAAATTCCAGGATTGAACTTTCATTTGAAGCCTTCTCCTCTCCTAAAAATAATATTATTCCAGACATCTGAAACAAAACTGGCCTTTTTTTCCCCGCTCTCATTTCTTTAGCACAGGAGATCAGAAATGCCGCTGTCTCCATGCTTTGTACTTATAAACTAACGTTAGACTAAAAAGGAATTGTCTAAAATAGCATGTGTGAGAGTTAATAGCTCTCGTGGGCGGGCCTTACACTCTGCCATTACTTGCTGTGTGATATTTATAATTAATACTCTCTGCTTCGTAGCCAATAGTTATATAGCTTAGTTTTCTAATTATGGAAACAAAGAATGAGTTTGCACACAGAGGTATTATTGTTTTTACTGCCCCGGAAAATGAAGATTTATGAAAAGAAGCTAATTTCCATTGGCCTCTGGCGTCCTACCAATCCTTTAGTTTGGGCTGGGTTACCTCACCTCCCGGGAAGGAGGTTAAGAATGCACATCCCTTTGTCTGGGGGCTATTAAACGGCAACTAGATTCAACATCTCCTTTCTCTAGAAATATTCAGATTCAGTGAAGTTCACAATCACAGAGTAATCTATTCAAATCCCAGCCCAATTTAGTAGCCTCATTTCCTACTGGGTCACTTGGAAAGCCAAGCCCCCAAGTGGAGGGCTTGGCAGACACATTCCCTTTTAAGCCTGGCCTCAAGTGCTACCTGCCAAGCGGGCGGGCGAGGGGAAGAAGCCAGGTGATACCTTGGCAGCCAGTTTTAAGTAGCAGGACCGCTGAGCTCTGCGGTGATTCCCTCTGCCCCCTGCTCCACAAGAACACATGCTGCTGGAAAGTATCCAGCCCCTGGCTGGCTTGTGGCTCTCTCACAGCCGAGCTTGTTGCTTTCCAGATGGAAGCCAATCGAGACTTGGGCATCATCGGAAGCTCAGAAGGAGAAGGGTGGGCTTCAGCCTCAGCCTGCAATGCAAAGGATAACAGAATTTTCATCACTTCTCTGTGCTGTAGTCCTTGTATAAATTTTGCCTTCATTAAATGAAGGCGGTGGTCTCTGTTTGAGCAAGTCCCTTTCCAGCTCCCCCTAGTGCTGACCCTAGGAACAAAGGATAAAATGCGGCCATGCAGAGATACTGCAAACGGGACCACTGCAACACAGAATGTCCCTGTTTTTCGGCCTGAACGGACAGGCAGGCTGACATCCTTACCTGAGGCTGAATGAAAACCAGACACCTGCCAGCCCGTAGTGTCTCCACCCAGCTGCACACTGCCTGGTGCCCGAGTTCCCCAATGAGGACCTGAACATGGAAGTTCCAGAATGCCTCTAGGATGGTGCTCCAGTTCTCATCCTCTTCATTTTCATTTACCCTTTTCCAGAATTCAGTCCATAGCTTTGATTCGAAAGCCCTCAGTTAGTGAATTTTATGGCTCTTAGAAAATCTGACCATCTCTGGCAGTGGAACTCTTCTTTTTTTAAAGCAACTTGACAATTTCAGGATGTAAAAGTACAGATAAATGAAGAAAAGGTCCCAGATGAGAACACCTAAAACCGCAATGACTGAACGATATAGAGGGTAAGTCAGGCTGAATGTTCTTCTTTTCCGCTAGCACAAAATTGAATACAGAAGAGCTGTAGAAAAATGGGCTGCTCTCTCCAGTGACCCAGTATTGCAATATACGCTCCACTACTTTTCAGGATCATGCGTTGAGTTTGAACCTGTTACTGACATTCATCTAGTACCCTTCTTCCAATTACTATGCACAACACTTGGATCAGACGATGGACCTGACCATTTCTTCCGAGGAGCTGCCATGGAGAGAACTGTGCTGTACAGCCTCCGTTTCACTGTAAATCAAAGCCCCCATGTTTGAAATATTATTTAATCACTTTCAAAGCTAAATGTGGAATGTAGTAGTTGAGGCTCAGAGCTAGGAGACAAACACTATTTTATCCCACTCAGTCTGCTCTTTTACTCTCTTGTATGACTTCTGACCATATGTGCTCCGGAGGGATTGAGAATCCGAGGCCACCTTGACAAATAAATTTCATTTTAAATTACAGGGTTCATATATGCATCCCACTTCAAATTGCCTATTCCATTTCTGTTTCTTCTCTAAAATGACTGCAAGTGTCATTTAGCTGCTCAAAAATGTTAATATTCTCAACTAGAAGATCTGTATCTTTAAGCTGTTCAAGACCAAGAGCTTCCCAAACATGGAACCAAATTTTAAGCCCGTTTCAGTGCTTGAATTGTGTAAATCTCGTATCATTAAGAAATTTTCTTTTTTTTTCATTCAGACCACATTGCCATAATGATTAGCATTGTGCTTATTTTTTTCTTATTTTATTTAAATTCCATTAGTTAACATATGGTGTATCATTAGTTTCAGATATAAAGTTCAGCAATTCATCAGTTGCAAATAACACCCAGAGCTCATTACATCAACTCCCCTCCTTAATGCCCATCACCCAGTTACTACATTCCCTCTAACACGTCCCCTGCAGCAACCCTGTTTGTTTCCTAGAGTTAAGAGTCTCTTATGGTTTGTCTCCCCCTCTGATTTTGTCTTATTTTATTTTTCCCTCCCTTCCCCTATGATCATCTGTTTCTTAAATTCCACATATGAGTGAAACCATATGATAATTGCCTTTCTCTGAGTGACTTAATTCACTCAGCATAATATCCTCCAGTCCCATCCATCTCGATGTAAATGGTACTTAAATCACATTAGAAAAGTCCACCCTTTCCAAATAGTATGTTGGTATAAGATGTCAAGAAGTTTTTGACTGCACTTATTCCCAGTGTCTGCTCCTCACATTATTAAGAATTCCAGGTCAACCCATTTAAATATTTAAGATTGATTAAAGACAGAAACAGTGTGTAAGTGTGCCTTGTTTCATTTTGATTATCTAAATCTCTGAGAAGACCCCCAAGCCTGGAAAGCTTAGTTACAATCCCTTGTTTTTATGAGATGGCCATCCGTCCAAGTGATCCAATCTAAGTGGCTCTTTCCATCTCCTTTTTCTGGGTGACTCCTGAGTAAGACCCACTTCACACAAGTAATTTTCCCAATATTTGTCTTGCTGGCTGGGAGTGAAGTTCAAGTTGAAGTTCAATTTCGTATTGAAAACCTTGGAAGAGTGTTTGAGGAGAGTGCTTAGCTATTAAGTTTTTCTCTCTCTGAGTCTTTTTTATTTTTCTGCTGTACATGTGATGACAAGATTTAGTTTAAGAATCCTTCAAGTACTGGTATTATAACATAAGAGAGAATGCTTTTGCTATGCATAAGAACGCTGATAGAATTCAGAGCTAGTTAAAGTTGTAAGAAACTTGAATGGGGCACCTGGGTGGCTCAGTAGGTTAAGCATCTGCCTTCAGCTCAGGTCATGATCCTGGGATCCTGGGATCCAGCCCCACATTGTGCTCTTTCTCTCTCTCTCTCTCTGTCAAATAAATAAATAAATAAATAAATAAAATCTCTTAAAAAAATAAAGTTGTAAGAAACTTTAAGATTTACCTTCCACAACATCATCCATTGCTTGTATCTACTCTACGATATAGATAGAACTCTCCTATCGTGTCTTACAGAACTCTTTCCTACAGTAGGTTCTAGAAACTTACAAACAGCTTATGAGCCTCCATTTGTTTCCACTTTACAAAATATTGAAGCCACCATCATTTCTAGCCTCCTACAGGGACCCTGAGCTTCTACTTTCCTCCTCTTCCGTGTAATTTATTCCCCACATAGTAGCATAAAAAGCAGTGACTTTTTAGAGCACACGTCAGTTCGCGTCTCTCTTCTTCTGGCAGGGTCTTCCTGTGGAGTCTAACCCCCGCCCTGGGCCACAGGGCCCTGCAGGACTGACCTGGGTGCTGTCCTCTTGCAGGCTCCTCTCCCGCCGTTCTCACCTCCTCTCACTGTTCTGCAGACAAACTACTCATCTCTCAGAGCCTTCTATATCCAGGTTTATCCCTACCTCTGAGCCTTTGTGAGTGCAGTCTCCCTGCTTGGGAAATCTCTTCCCATGTCATCCAGTGAAATCCGGGGGTCTTCATGGTCCCATGTTGCCTCCTCAGAGCAGCTCGTGCTGACTCACTGTCAAAAGATGTCTGCCCTTCCCGCATGCCCTGATTCTCTATCCCATTAACCTTTTTTATTTTCTTCACAGAATCTATCACTGTGAGAAGTTACTTGTAACTTCCACTAGATGTAAACTCTTAAGAGCAGGAGCCTGCCTCTCACTCAGTGCTATAAACCATGCACACAGCTGTTTGGACAAATGAGAAATTATCATCCACATTTTTTTATAAAATTGCTTCCAGGCATACTAAGAGTAGGAACAGATTCCTGTTTCTATGAATATGCCATAATATTTCTGATTCCATGACCTTGCTCATATGCTATCCATTCCCTGGAAAGTCATAGGTCTTCTGGGTAAGTTGGACCAACTTTTGATTCCAGTCCAACTTCCTGCCACATAGGAAGCCTTCCCTTACCTCCTCAGGCTGGGTGGTATCCCCTTCTAGGCATGTAACATGCTCTCTGTAGTCTCTACCATTGTACTTTACTCTACCATTGTTTTATCATAACTGATTTGGTTTCTGGGCTCTTCCAGACCAGAATCTACTGCAAGGAATGGACTATTTAATTCATTTTAATTTTCAGTGTCAAATATATGCCACGAAGCATGGGTACAATTCAAGTTTGCTAAAGGATATCAGAACCTTAAACTTCTGACTGTGGTTGACTATATTGCCAAAATACATTGTGTGTTCTACAGACAGAAACCATCAATATCTCAGTCCACATTTCATTATCTACATTATTTAGTTAGACCTTCACAGTTAAAAACAAAAACACTTCACAATCCAGTGTCACTCAGCTTAAACTAGTTTCAACATGAGGGGAATGTGGTTTATTGCTATAATTTGTAAAATAATCTGAGTAGTTGCTAGGGATAACTGAAATCCACAGATCATCCCCAAATCTCACTGTAGAAATTAATTACACCAAACATTTGATCAAAGGTGCTAACCAATAAGGAGCCATATTTGATACGAGTTAAACTTCCTTACATATATCTTGCTAACAAAAATCTGTGGGGAAAAGGGAGGCATAAAATGAATTATAAACAGCCCACGTGCTGAATCATGAGCTCGGGAATAACCGAGAGCTGGATAAATTTGTGTTAGTCTTTTCTTGCATTTCCATGGGACTATCAAGTCCATCTTAGAGGGTGAGGAGAGCACTGAGGAAATCATAAAATATGTTGTACTCTTTTTCCTTCTTTCTCAAGGAAGAAAATAACGTTAATCCAGTCAACAGGTCAGATATAACGAGAAAGGAAAGTGACTCAGGTTTAAGCATGTTCTTAATTAAAAGACTTTTCTGCCCTAAGAGAAGATGATACCATTTAATGTGGTATTTTTCTGACATTCTGTTTCATGTGATTATAGCTAACTGCCATGAACAGTAAGTCATTTGTTTTGTTGGTGTATTTCCAGAATTTCTAGTATCCTGTCTTCTTGGGCAAAGTCACTGTCTCCATAGACCTGTTTTCCTGTGGCAGTGATTTGAGCAGTTCCTGGAACTTAGTGAAGAAGATGTGATTCATTCTTTCAGTAACTATTGAGTGCCTACTGTGTATCAGTCGTGGCTTAGGTGCAAGATGAGACGCATCATGGGGTTTATATTTAATGAGACCTTTCCTTATAATGAGCATATTGAAAAGGGCAATTCCATTTTTAAATTCATAAATATTTCCATATTGAAATGTGGCTTACAGACTCAAAAAGGTCACTAGTTTTCGGCAAAAATAAAGTTGTACATAATTAAATGCGAAGGGGGAAGAAAAACCTGAAAACAAAACAAAACAAAAAGAGCAAAAAGCTTTCCTCGCATCTTCACATGCTCTCTGTTTATGTTTATAAAATCACAAATTATCTTTGATTTTCATGTCAGATACTACAGGCACAAAAATAACATTATAACTGTATTATTTAAAATATATGACACAGCCATGTTATTTAAAATATAGACATTCATCCCCAATGGTACACATAGCATGACGTTTACCAGAATTCATTGTGTGTTATACAGATGGAAATGTTATATATATAATAAAAGGAAATATACACACACACACACACATATATATATCTTCACATTTCATTACTAATAATTATTTAGTTAGATCTTTGGAGTTTAAAAAAAATCTTCATTTTACGCACAAATCCTTGTAATCCTTAAGGCATTGTATATCAAATCTATTTTTAGCCACAATTTTAGAATGAGTAATACATAAATACATGGCTTAAAGGAGGTTGCTCAGTGAGTTTGAGACGCTCTCAGGAAGAGTACCCACGTTGACAAAACTACCCAACGCCTTGTTCCTTGTATACAGCGAGGAGATCCTTTTCCCCATGCTCAGCCGTTCTCTCACTCTCTGTTAAGGCGACACTGGGTGCATTGTGACGTCCTTCTAGAAGGAGGATTTTCCCCCTTGGTGGTGTCTCCACCTGCCATACAGCTAATTAAACTCAGGGGTGGCTCAGCTGTGAGGGCGTCCTGCTAGCTCCACTTGTCGTCCTCTGTTGGATTTGTTGGGCAGATTGTTTTACATCATCAGTTCGGCGGGGCTTCCTTCAGGGTCAGGATAACTTGAGGATGTCTTCTGACCACCTTGATTTGCTCAACTCTGAATATCTTAAATTGGTTATGTCTTCCTAAAATGAAAACAGTCTTTAAGGAACTGGAATAAAAATAGCAGAGAATAATACTCAATCATTTGAAAAAGACTCTTAAAGAAAAGCAGACATCTTTTTTCCCATTTTCCTTTTTACCATGAGCACCTCTCCTAGGGCTCAGGGATATAGTAGTTTATATAAATTCATAAGAGAAAGTGATAATAAATCTATGCCTAAAGATTGTATTTCATTGCTGCAAGTTAGTACTTTCCATACCAAGCATTTGCTAACTCTAAACTATCCCATTACATTTATGAAATACCCATCATGGGGGTGCCTGGGTGGCTCAGTCGGTTAAGCCTCTGCCTTCGGCCTCAGGTGATGGTGTCAGGGTCCTGGGATCGATCCCTGAATCGGGCTCTCTGCTCAGCAGGGAACCTGCTTCCCCCCCTCTCTCTCTGCCTGCCTCTCTGCCTGCTTGTGACCTGCCTCTCTCTGTCAAATAAATAAATAAAATCTTTAAAAAGAGAGAGAGAAATACCCGTCATTTTTGCTTCTAATCATAATTAGAAAATGAGTCTAATTTTCCATTGACGTATGGAGCAAATCATGAAATGATAAGTGCTTTGCCCAAGAACAGCAAGTCACCCTAGAAAACACGAGGATCAAAACCCAGAATACAAAGTTGAAATGAATGTGATGCCATTTTCTGAAAGTACCTGTGGGGACGGGTGGGGTGCTTATCACTACAGCAGAAGCTCTCTTAATCTTCTTCATTTAATCAAGTAGCCAGATTAGCCAAGGCTCTCCATTCCCTTCTAACATACACTGAGTGGTTCCAGAACCTGTAGACCACTCAGGGCTAAGAGGATGCCCACTCACCTCCTCCTCCCTCCAAACCCAGTGATCAATTGCTAAGAATCTATTGGATTTGCTCCCCAACCTGTTTAAACCAGTGAGGTTATTGTACTTATGCAACTTAATAGTATATAAAACTCATGAAATACAAGCACAATAAAAAAAATGGGCTGTTGCTTTAAAAAAGAAAACTAAACTGAGTGTTTTAGAGAGATTCAGTAAGGGCATGTGGCTTTTAAAAAACTCTTTTAAATTAGGTATAGAGATGGCAACTTTAAAAGATCGAGCAGACAGAACGAGGCAGAAATTCACACAATTTGCTTAGCAAGGGTCTTTAAGTATCCATTCCACTCTGAAGGAAATAAAACTGGCAATTGTCAATGAAGCATTTCAGAGTATGGCTTATGGAAGAAAGATAATGCAGGATTCCAACAACCCATATCAGAGAAATGAGCATTGCCTTGCTCCTTCTTCCACCAGGTAAAATATTGGCAAAGGAATGTGCATTGCTACATTTTACATTAAAATGGCATTTTAAATTATGTATTATATTTTTATTGCTTTTCTCACTTTAATTAATTTTTTAATTAACCACTGGTAGTCTCCCTCATGTTCGATAATTCAGTTTTACTACATTATACAGTGGTTGAGTACATACCTCTGAAGACAGACTGCCTAAATTCCAGATCTGACACTTTTTGCATTTGTTTCTTTGGGCAAGTTGCTTAACTATTCTGATCTTCTGTTTCCTCATTTGTAAAATGATGATGATAATAATAGTATCTGCTTCGTAAGTTTTTCAAGAGGATTTACGGAGATAACTCATATTAAGGATTTGCATAATATTATGTTAGTGTCTGGCAACACAGTAAACCCTTAATCAACAATATCAATTTTTATTTTTTATGATTATAACAAAAATGATAACACAGGTGTGTTAGTCAGCTCAGCTACCATAACAAAATACCAGACTGGATGACTTAAACAACAGAATTTTATTTGGAGGCTAGACATCCAAAATCAGGGTGACAGAATGGTTGGTGAACCTCTCGCTTCAGCTTACAAATGGCTTCTTCTCACTGTGTCCTCACATGGCCTTTCTTCTCTGTGGAGAGAGAGACGAGAAAGAGAAAAGCTCTGGTCTCTCTTCCTCTTCTTATAAGGGCACCAGTGTTATTGGATTAGGGCCCCCATCCTTATGACCTCATTTCACCTAAATACTTCCTTAAGGGACCTCTTTCCAAATGTCATCTCATGGGGGTTTAGAGCTTCAACGTATGAATTTTGGGTGCATGCAGTTTAGTCCATAACATCAGGAATATTTGTACTTTACTTATAAGGAATGAAACCTAGAAGGAGCTTTGGGATACAGAAATGACCTGACAGGTAGGATGAATCCCAATGAGAGAACATGTTTCAGTCCATAGTGACACATAGTGACACATTCAAAAGAGTTAGAGAACCTTAGTTCCATGCCTACAGCTACTGATCCACTGTATGAAACTGTAGTTGTTAATTTCCTTTTCCCCTACATCTACACCTAAAATCAAATTATAAATGAGCTCATCATCCCCCTTGCTTCACTGAGGATGTATTAGGACTAACATGACATTGTTCAGTAGTCTGAGATTTCTACATAAAGTATGTACCAAGGGGCATTAATAGGCTTGTTTCCTTGATGTTACATTCATTTGTTATTCTATTTATTGAGTAAAAACTTGATTACCTACTACATGCCTCACAGTAGGGATCAGAGGAAACATTTTCTAGAACATAACCCTAAAGCAGCTCACAGGCCTTTGAGAAAGGCAGACATACAATAAAATTATTATAATAAGTCAGGAATATAGTGTGCAGTTGTTTGCAGTAGATTAAATGCCATGAAAATGTAATAATAGATAACATTTATTGGGTGCTTACTTTGAAATTCCAGTACCCATGCCAAGTGTTTTATATTCATTATCTCTTCCAATATTTTCAAAAATATTCAGCTAACTACTGTTATTGTCAACATCTGACAGGTTTAGAGAGATTAGGTGTCTTGTCCAATGGCTCATAGCTGTGAAGTTGGAGAGCAGAGATGAGAACTCAGTTGTGTTCCAGAGGACATTTTTGTAACCATTTTCTATCTTGCCTCTTTGCTGTGGGATTACAAAAGAATATCTAAATTTCTCTGAGCCATGGAAGACTTAATAGAAGAAGTTACTATTGGGCTGGATCTTGAAACACGAGTAGAAGTTGTCCAGGTGATAGAAGAGGAAGCAAAAATGTAGGCAGGTGGAGAGATATGAAGGAACACAGTTTAGTAAGAAATGGAAGGTCAGGGAATGGCCCTGTGTGAGAATTCTTTGAGGGCAAATGCTTGAGAACCTAGTAAGTCCTGCTTTATCTTAAATACGGCAGGGTACCTCTGAGATTTTTTTTGAGGAGGAAAGTAATGCAAAAGGAGATACACTTTCCATTTTGTTACTTCACACTGACAAAGATACCTATGCTAAGATAGGAGTGGGTGGTATAGCAGAGAGTCGCAACATTTAGAGAGAGGAAAACCAGCTTATAACCAAGCAAACAGCGATTTGGATCTGAACTCAGGTGGTGGGAGTAGAGCTACAGAGAAGAATGCTGAAAAGGTATATTTGAAAGATAGACTTGCCATTGGTTTGTAGTTAATCAGATGTGAGAAATGAGATTGAGTGTGAAGGCAAGACTGACTTCAGGTTCCTGGCTCAAAGAATTGGGTGAAATATCGTGCTCTGAGGTGAGAGAGGGAAGACAGGAGGAGGAGTGGGCTCAGAATGGACGATAGAGCTCACTTAGGTTGCCTTACTTGAGTTCTTTGTTGGACATCTAAATGAATGGCACCTCTACACAACCAGAAATTCTGAAGCTCTGAGAAAAGAAGTCAGGGCTAGAAGTGATGATCGAGAAGTTACTATCACATTGTAGGTGACAATTCAAGTCAAGGCAGTAAATGAAACCCTCTGGAGAGCAGCTTGGGGAAAGAGAACCCTTTTAAGGTCAGCTCCCAGAGGAATCCAGAGTAGATGAGGAGACCCTGGAGAGGTCATAAAGGCAGGAGAAGTAGAAGTCCAGAAGCCAAGAGAATTCAAGAGCACAGGATTCAACGCCACAGAGGTTAAGTAAGGAGTATTTCTTAAAAATCCATTGAATTTGATCATTAGGAGGTCACTGGTAACATTGCTGAAGTATTTTCAGCAGAATGTAAGGATGAAAGCCAAATTGTAGTGGTTAAGGGAAAGTGAGGAAATGGAAGCTTCGAATAAGGAATATGTTTTCGAGAACTTTGGCACTTGGGGGAAGGCTTGTTCTGTGACAGGAGCCAGCAGGGAGGCAGGATCAAGGGAGCACTGTTGGGCTTTTCCCCATTACATCTAATGTTTCCAATAATATCCTAACCTTTAAAGATCAAACAATATCCTAGCTTTCAAGGCCTTTGAACAACACCTTATAGACATCCTTTTTTAAGTTTTACTTCATTTGGTAGTGATAAATAAAAATTTGTTTGTGCTTAAAATTTGTATATGAGATTTTTCTATGCTTAACTGCATGTCTAGCGGATTTTAAAAAAAAAGAAAGCCTTAACAAAAATATCTTCGCTGAAGAGTTATCAAATTCAGGATGCATTTATATTTGCTTTTCCTGTCAGTGTCAACAAAAATGTCCTATAAATCTATTAGTTGTTTGATTTATCCTAAAATACGATTAGAGTAAAGAAAATAATCCCACATGAGCGTTTCCATGATTAAACAAAGACCAGGTAGGGGAAGAAAGAAACCAAATGACTCCTCCCAAGGATTTGCATGTTTGGGGCACTGAGAGAGGGAGATCCCCAAAACAGGGCTGAAACATTCCAAGTGGCTAATACGTGTGGCGAGATGTTGGAGATTCAACAGAGGCCCGTTTACTAAGTTTCAGACAAGTGAGGTCTAGAGTTCTAAGACAGAAAACAGGGATGAGCCTTTTTATGTAGCACGTTTATCCGTACATGGGCTGCAGTGAGATGCTGATAGCTCTAGAGAGTTCTTGGGTCCAGGCTGTATAAAGTAGTCGGGATGGGAAACCCATCCTCAGTGGAATGACAGAGCCCTTTTCAGCAACAACAGAGTCCTCTTCAGCAGATAAAACTGAAAAGGCTGCTTCTCTTCATAAAAAACGTTTTAAAAATTTGTTTGTGCTTAAAATTTGTATATGAGATTTTCCTATGCTTAAAACTGATAATCATTTGAGGGCAACCGGCATATTCATCAATCTTTCACTCTCCAATTTTTCTTGCTTGGTTACCTGCTTCGGAGACTCAAAAGGGATCCATACTTTCCTGTAAAGTGAGGGAAAGGGAAAAGTTAGAATAAGATGTTAAAGATAATACCTTTAGGGCTTCAATGTCTACAAAAGCCAAAATGTGGAAAGAGCTCAGATTTTCATGGACAGAAGAATGGGTAAAGAGAATGTGGTACAGACACACACAGACACAGACACACACACACACGCACGAATATTACTCAGCCATCAAAAAGAATGAAATGTTGCCATTTGCAATGCTATAGATGGAACTAGAGGGTAATATGTCAAGTGAAATAAGTCAGTCAGAGAAAGACGAGTATCATATGATTTCACTCATGTGGGAATTTAAGAAAAAAACAGATGAACAGAGGGGAAGGGAAGGAAAAATAAAATAAGAGGAAAATTGAGGGGATGGCAAACCATAAGAGACGCTAACTCTAGGAAACAAATTGAGGGTCGCTAGAGGAGAGGTGGATAGGGGAAGGGATAACTGGGTGATGGGCATTAAGGAGGGCATTTGATGTAATGAGCACTGGGTGTTATTTGCAACTGATGAATCACTAAATTCTATCTCTGAAACTAATAAAAAAAGAAAAGATAATACCTTTAGGGCTTGAAGCAAAATTTGTCCGCATCCAAAGAATTGAAAAAATAATAAAAGACATTTCAAATACTTCTTTTCTTTAAGATTTATTTATTTATTTTAGAGAGAGAGAGCATGAGAGTGGGAGGAGGGGCAGAGAGAAAATCTCAAGCAGACTCCCCTGCTGAGCCTGGAGCCCAACGCAGGGCTCAATCCCAGGACCCTGAGATCACGACTTGAGCCAGAATCAAGAGCTGGATGCTTAACCAACGGAGTCACTCGGGTGCCCCGACATTTCAGATACCTCTTTTACCACTTACTATGTGCCAGGCATCGTCCTATTGATGAATACACTTATAATTCAGAGACAAAAGAAAGAGAAAGAAAAAATCAGCAAAAGTGCCTAGCACTTTACATACACTACCCATGTTTACTGTAACAGTCCAGTAAGGAAGATACTATCATCCCATTTCACAGAAGAAAGAAATGAAGCTAAGAAAAGCGCAGTAATTTGTCCAGGTTACAACTGGTAAGTAGCCACATAAGTGTCAAACCGAAGGTTCTCAGCCTGAGGCCAGGTCTCCATTGCACCAGGCTGCCTTCTTGCAGCCAGAGAATTGAGCTAACGAAAACCCTTAGTCCCTTTCTCAAGAAACTGCACATTCCACATTTCTCTGGCTTCCTCAGCATTTTCAAAATATGTTTTCCTAAAAAAAAAAAAAAAATCTACGTATTTTCTTTTTATGACCACTAATAGCATTCGTGACTTTGTAAAACAAGATGATGGAGTAAAAAATCAATGTGTTTCAAAGTAAAAACTAAATATTTCTATTGTCGGCAAAGGATTTCTCTTATTGGGGATATTTTCTACTTGTAGTAGCACATTTAATAGGTTTTCCCTTTCTGCCAGGCCAAATTTTGGTGACTGCCAGTGGCTCTTAAATCTGACTGCACAGCAGAATCACTTGGGAAGCCATTGGGGGGGGGGGGGACAAAAAAACTTTTAAAAATACTGATGGCAGGGCCCCATACTTAGAAATTCTATTTTAATTATACTATGGTGGAATCCAGGATAATTAAGAGAGAGAGATAGAGAACCCATGCATGCACGTGTACTGAGGGAGGGACAGGGGAGGGAATCTCAAGCAGATTCCATGCTGAGTGCAGAGCTCATGGGCTCAATCCCAGAACCCTGAGATCACGACCTGAGCCCAAATCAAGAGTCGGACACTCAACCAACGGAGCCACCCAGGCGCCCCCAGACATATTTATACTTTAAATTCCCCTAGAAGGTTCTAACATGCAGCCATAGTTGAAAACCACTGAGTTCCACCATCTGATAACTCAACCCAGAGCCTCAGAGCCAAATCGTATGTTTACAGGAAAGCCAAGAATCCTCAGTTCAGTGTCCTGCCTTAATCTTTC
This sequence comes from Meles meles, assembly GCF_922984935.1. Lineage (NCBI taxonomy): Eukaryota > Metazoa > Chordata > Mammalia > Carnivora > Mustelidae > Meles > Meles meles. Next base: position 61,329,446 of record NC_060066.1, on the reverse strand, counting down.
CATATACCATCAGCCAGATGGTGGAAGATAGAATAATGATAGGTCAATAAAACATCAGTAAATCTATGGGCTGCAGGATATTTTTTATTCTTACCGATTAGATATCTTAAAATTTAAACAGAACATTTAAGAAGAAAGAACAGTAATACCTCCTCCTTCTCCCTTCCTGAAATCAAAGATTTATGCTTTAAACCTAAGAATGCCTATACAATTTTAAACCTTCTGGTTGTAAGCAACTAAAAAGCCCTAGATTTTCCAGGAAAGTATCAATTTCAAATATTTGTTTATATTTTCTTATGATTATACTGATAATGCATTCATTTGTTCATTTATTAAGTAGTTCTTGAGAACCTATGATATTTTAAGCACTGGGGTTAATTAGTTCCTGCTTATATCAAACCTACAATCTAAAGATATGAGCAGAAAGGAGCAAATGAACAGACCAGAAACAACCAGGGCTAGGACAAAAAAACAATTTTGGGATGTGACAGAGAGTTCCCTGGCTGGCTCCCTGAGAGTTACTGATTACGGAAGGCTTTTCCATCAAGGGGACAATTGAGCTAAGAACCGGAAGACATTTCCCTTTTCAAATTAGTGTTTCTGTTTTCTTTGGGTAAATCCCCAATAGTGTAATTAATTGGGTTGCATGGTAGCTCTATTTTTAATTTTTTGAGGAACCTCCATACCGTTTTCTGTACGCCTGCACCAATTTACATTTCCACCAACAGAGCCACAAGAGTTTCCTTTTCTCCACATCCTCACCAACACTTGTCATTTCTTGTCTTTTTGATACTAGCCCTTCTGACTGGCATAAGATGGTATCGCCTTGGAGTTTGGATTTGCATTTCCCTGATGATCCCTGATGTTGTAGATGAATGGATAAAGAAGATGTGGGGTGTGTGTGGGTGTGGGTATGTGATGGAATACTACTCAACCATAAAGAAGAATGAAATTTTGCCATTTGCAACAGCACAGATGGATCTGGAGGGTGTAATGCTAAGTGAAATAAATCCGACAAAAATAAATACCATATGATTTCACTTATACGTAGAATCTAAAAAACAAAACAAACAGTCCAACAAACTGAAACATTCTCAGAGATACAGAGAATAAACTGGTTGTTGCCAGAGGGGAGGATAGGGAAGGGGGGTGGGTGAAATAGATGAAGGAGATGAAGAGATACAAATATCCACTTATAAAATGTATCACTGGATGAAAAGTATAGCACAGGGAATATAGTCAATAATATGGTAATAACTATGTATGGTGACAGATGATAACTATACTTACAATGAGCATTTTGTAATGTATATAAATGCTGAATCACTATTTTGTACACCTGAAACTATTATAATATTCTGTGTCAACTATTCTTCAATTAAATTTTTTTCTAAAATAACTGGATGACATGAAGGAGCCAGCCTTGTGAAAAAGAAGGGATAGAGCATCCCCAAGGCAGGAATGGGCTTAGTGTGGGCTGGAGGCCACTAGAGCTAGACCATCACTAAGAAAAACAGAGTCAGAGAAGACATAGACATACAGGTAGATGACCAGGTAGGCAATGTTTCAACCCTGTCTATACATTCTGGGGCATTGGGGGTGGGAGGAAACAAACAAACCCAAAGCTGGGCCTACCAGGTATCCATCTAGGGTTTCAACATTGGTTTTGTACACAAGTTCCTAATGTGCAGAAAGAATTGAAATCAACTAAACAAGGCTGCCAGGGTTTAGAGGTATGGTATTTTATACTACATATAATGAGGAGTAACTAGGTGAGTGGCTTTAAGCAAAAAGGTGACACCACTTACTGGAAATGGATTGGGGTACATTCAGCAAGACCATAAAGAAGGAAATCAGTTAAGAGGCAATTGCAATATGCCAGAAAAGAGATGATGGTGCTTTGTCCTAGTCTCGAAAGTAGAAAGAAATGGTCCCACGTGGATTGTTAAGGGCACATGGTATAGAGTCGACCATGCTTTCTCGACTGTAGGTGGGATGACTCCTAATTTTGAGGTTGAAAAACAGTGTGGATAGAGGTATTCTTTAATAAGATAGAGAAGCCCGGGAGAGGAGCAGGTAAAGGGTGGGTGATGAAAGTATGAACATGGAGGCCCTAAAAAATCTGTTGTCCAACTTGTCTGTTGGTCAGCTGAGTGATGATATCAAGTAGGCAGTTGAATAGACTGTTCTGGGGCTCACTCAGCTCAAGATTAAGGCCAGAGATGCATTACGTATAAACTACTCAAAGTCACAAGGACTGCTTCAGAGTGTCTGGAGAAAAAGAGCCAAAGTAGAAAGTGTTTGAAGAAGAAAGGAATGACCAGCTGGTTCAAATGCTCCCGAAACATAGAAAGGTAACCACTGGAAAAATCTTTGCCCCAATTTGGGGTATGGGAAATATGGTCAACCAAAGGTAACAGTGGTATGGACACTAAGATTCTTGCCACAAGCTAATGGGTACATTTGACAAAACAGATCTAGACTGAAAATATATAGGTAACGATGTTAAAGGTGAGTGAGTAGGGGTGTGGACGTGCTCACTCATGAGAGATGAATGCGAGATTAATGCAAGGTCATTATGAGATAAATAAGATTTAGAATGTTCGTACCACACGGAAGAAAGCAAATGGATCACACTTTTTTCTGAAGCAGAGTAAGCAGATGCCTTCCAAAGTAGACAAACAGTGACTCAATAAATTTTACATATTTGCTACTTCCCTTTTTCTTTACAAATTCAGTAGGACCTAGGAGAGTTGATATGTGAGAAACAACAGTCACGAGCGAGGCTCAAAATGGGACTAGAGCAGCATATTTACAGACACCCCTCACATAAATAATCTGAATGCCTTTTACCAGCCCGAGATTTCCTTTGAAAATTGTGTGACGTGAACCCAAGACTAAGATATTTCTTAAAGCCACCTGGATTTGTTTAAAGGAGAGTGCAACACGGGAAGCAATCTACATGCCACAGGGAAGAGTCTGCTGTTTCGACAGCTATAGGAAATCAAATAGATTAGTTACCGTGAGCCTAGTAATTTCTCTACCAGAGGTCTTCACTGTCGAAAACAAACAAAAACACTGAAAGTAGAATTTCACCCCTGAAACGGCCTAAAATGTCCCATATTAAGGGGAACTGTGAGAAATGAAGATAATGCTAAAATCCCTGAAGACGACTCTAAACACATGCCAAATAAAGCCAAAACCATGTGTGCAGCCGCTATACATCCTCATGCTAAAGAACAGCATATTTTATTTATTCTTCATACAGTAAGCAAGCAGGCAAGTGTCTGTCTCAGAGATGCATATGTAATGATGCAGCAATAACTAAATTCGCTTCTGTAATTTTAAGGTGTATGAAAGAAGGTAAGTCTTTTGTTCCAAATGATGGAAATACAAACATGCAGCCCAGAGAGCTGTCGATCACCTTGTAATATAGCGTGTAACATCCAGGAAAAAGGAGAGCTCTCTTCTTGCAGTCCTAAGTAGATCATAATAGCCACCTCTTTAAGGCTCCATCTGGCTTGCCTTCCATTAAGCAGCCCCATTTATGACCCATGGTCTTTTAGATCACCAGAAATATTTACTGAAGGAAATATTTGTTCAGGCTTGTTTGTCTTGGTGTGACCACCTGCGTGGAGCCACTTGGATAACCAGTGCTCAAATTATTCCAGGTTCAGGATCGCTCTTTACAACTGAGATCTAAGATTTCTCGTACGTCCCTGTGTCTTCCTCACAAATACGGAAGAGCCAGATAAAAGATCTTATGTATCAAAGGATTGGAGAGATAAACACTTGCTTTTTTTTTTTTTTTTTTTTAGGGAGGCAAACAGCTGGCTAATGTTAATTGTAGCATTAGCAATTTGATAACTTTCCAAAGAGAGAGAGAATGAATTCATTAGTTCATCACTATTTCATCACTATTCCTGTGACTTTAGGACACTTTCAGAAAATTGATTCATATCACATTTATTTTTTTTTCTTCATGTCAAATTTAAAAACGGTTATGGTTTTTGGCTTCTCGCTAGTGCTATGGGAGAATTTATAAATTTAGGGCATTTATCGAGATAACATTGGAATTTATGTACCTATTCAGTCTAATCGGATTTACTCTAACTTACTAAAAATTACAAAATCAAAATACCTCCGTTAAACTCCCCTGGAAGTAAATACCAGGGAAATAGCTTTTGATCTATTGCGCAAAATAAATAAGCCAAACAGAAATATTTTAGATCTTATTGTGGTTAAGGTAATCATATGAGAACTTTGGTTTGTCACCAAATTCTTATCAACTACATAACAAAACGCATGGTCCTGAATGCCTATGTCTCCCACAGAGAATCCCAGTTGCCCTTTGCTGTATCCAGAAAGTTACTTTCTGGCAATTCCTGAGCAGAGCATTTGCTAGATATTCTTGGAAATGTTTTCAGGTGAATCTGATGGTCAGTTGCCATCAAGTTTGTGAAAGTACTTTTTGTAAGCTACAAATAATTCTATTTATAGTATGCATCGTGACCTCCCTGGGTTAATAATAATGATATGATCTATGATATGTGATATGATAATAATGAGAACTTCAGAGCCCTCCATGCTCCTCATTTCATGATTCGGGTGATGCCAGGCAATGACATTTGTAATCTCTAAAGGGCAATCTTGGTTTATCTGAATTTGCAAGGATTACTGTTAAAAGTGTCTTAAAAGATTTTTGAAGATTCTTTCAACACAGTGCCCACAGAAGGTTCTGGAAAGGTTGCTACAGAGTGGAATGAATCTTCCTAGTTTACCATCTCAGAAGCCTGAAGTTCTGGCTTCCATGCCTTACATACATACGTCTGACAATAAATTAACCTGGCACAATGAGTGTAATAAGTAGTAATAAGTAATAATAAATAATAAATAATAAAGTGTAATAAGTGTAATAAGTGGGGAGTCAGCAGCAGAACTCCTCCAGGCCATGTCTCCTAGGAGGCCCCTCCAGCCCAGCCTGTGCTCACTAGAGACCATGAGAAATCAGCTGTTAACCTCTATCAATTTGATCAGTTTATTCTTCCACATATATTTTTAACTTTATTGCCAAGAAAATGTGCTACAAATGGGAGTCGCTTAATAAAGTGAAATGAGGTTTGCGGGATTCAGCATCCAGCACCTGCCAGGTTGAGAGCGTTTTCTCATCCATCTGGGATAACCCATGCTGACAAAGCTTAGCTCTGCGAAACCAATTATCCACATCGCTTACGGTAATGTGGCCTGAACTAGACTGTGCTCATGCCGACCGTGGAGAGGACATGACAACTCCCGAGGAGCTGTTTGGAATGCTCCTGGGACATATCCCATGCATTCTTTTGGGGAGTTGGAAGGGAAGATATGGGCAAACAACAAAAAGAGAACTCCCATTATCTTCCAGTTTTTTTGAACTGTTTCTTATGCAAAACTTTCAAAAGTTTATCTGTGTCTAACCATTTCTTAGATCCCTTTTTCTGCCCCACTTGCCATCTGAAGTATTATTTCCTTGTCCTTCCCCACCCCCCCCCATCTCTTCCTTTCCTAATATGCATATGCTGCATCCTGTCCTCCAAAGTACTTTCATTAGGATATTTTATGACGGGTCAGGGTTGGAAAATGTATAGCAGCCTGCATCTATCCTTGATCCTGAAAGAACAGCCATATCTTTGGCATTTTTATAAGTTTGAAGAAATCAGCCCCTGACTTGGAACTGTATAGCCCTGCCCGAATATGTGATACCCAGGGGAACTTTCATAGCTGTACCTTAGGATTAGCCTAAAATAATTTTCCTCCCAATCTGTGCATCTCAGTGATTTGGTAATCTAAAACAGGCACGGGATTCCTCCGTGGCCCCAACATGAGCGCCTTGATGCACCCACTGACACACAGGCTCTGCTGGAAGGCATGTTCTCTGTATTGTGTCCACCATCCGCATCACATGCCTTCCTCACAGTCTTCTAACAGGTACTTGTCAAAGTGGACTTGGCCTTTATCTCTTCTGCCCTTCTACTCCTGGAAACCTCAAAACAACTAAAGGGGAAAGCTAGCTCTGCCAACTTGGGAATCCTGGTGGTCATATATGCTAATAAATAGTGGGTTTCTCTTTGATGGGATAAAGAAGATCTGCTCTCCCTCCTAGGTGACTCACTCTTGGCTCCCAACACACCCCCCCCCCCAAACCTGTTGGTATTCCATTTCTCTTTCCGAACTTCATCCAGCCCCATTCATAAAATATGACTCACCCTAATAGTAGAGACAGTCTGCCATGTGGTGCAGGTTGATAGGTTTCTAGAAGGTTGAGTTGCAGGTCAGATTCCTGTGAAGAATGGTCTTTCGGAAGAAAAGGCACAGAATGAGCATTTTCCCAGGTGACTCTCTGGTCATTCAAGGAAGTGACAAATAAGTGAAGAGAGTTTCTCACTGTCTCTCTTCTTGAAACTTCTTGCCTAGTGGCACTTCTCCAGGCCCATCTCTGCCAAGACAGCACCATCTCTGGGGGGACTCTGTCACTGTGAGGTATTTCCAGGTGGAGTCTTCAGGCACAGCTCTAGGCCTTAGATCCAAAAGGCAAGCGCTCAAGCTGCATTACCCTGTGTGAAGACCACGAGAGAAGGGTTCCTTCCCATCTTCTCAACTCTTACTGATGAACATTAGTCCCGTCATCACGCTTGTTTTGCACAATTCAGAGGGCCAGATGAAATGTTCTAGAGCTGTCTCTCCTAAGTGTCAGTCTAGTGCTAACCCTAACACTGAGCAAATCAACTTCAGCTTCCTAAATTGTAAAATTGAAATAGCAATTCTTTCTTCCTGACCCCCAGTCTACAAAGCTAAATAAACAACAAATAAATATGGGGAAAGGACTCAACTCTTTTCAACAAAAACATGCCTCTCAAGAACACATTCTTGTTATTTTCTCCAGTACATGTTTGGTTTTTCAGAACTTCACAAAACAGGGTAATATTCAAACAAAAGTAATTTACTTTCAGAGCACGGATGAAACAAATTTCCTTAGCATTTCATCTTTTCTAGAAAATGAAAGACCTCATTGTGACTTAGAAAAAAGAGTAAGGGATCAGACGAGAGAATAGTATTAGGCCAATCAAGTATCTAAAAAGATAGTAACTTTATACCCTGATTTTGCCATCAGAAAAACCCAGGAAGAAGACAGTGACATAAAGCAGCAAATATGTATTCTGCATCCATGGGCCAGGCACTGTGCCGAGTGCTCAAAGAGGGACGTATTTCAAGACATGCACATACATAAATATAATTAGAGAAGAAATTTGATATGGCGGAAGGACCAAGATTAATTTTAGTCAGAAAGGACTCTTGAAAGAAACTGCATTCAAAGTGTGCTTCAAAGGATAATAGAATTTCAGTAAGTGGAGCTATAAATACGACCTGCTCAAAGCAGCAAAGTTTGTATGTCAGGGTGCTTTCTGGGAATGCTGTGGTCCATTTGCCTGGTGCGTCAGTGCCAAGGGGAGAATAAGGGGCGTCAGGCTAGCTGGTTGAGGCTAGCCCAACATAGAAACTGTTAATGAATTTGAGTCTCATCTGTTGGCCTTAGACTTTGAAAATTTTTGAATATGGTACTGAAATGATCAGAGCTATCTATATTTAGTGTTTTTACTCAAGTGCCCTTGGACCACCTTGAGGGATATATGTGTACGGGTTCATGGGCACAAGCTCACAGTTGTGTGTGAATGTAATTTGTTTTGCTTTTTGTAACGTCTTCATAGGTTGAAGGCAACAATAGAAAAGACATTGAGAAACCTAGCTTGGCAGAAGCATCTTGTCATTGGACTATAACCATCCTCCCTCAAGAAAGCAGTGCAACTTATTCAGTGGAAAATACAGTCTGCTGCATTTCTATATTTTATTCAACTATAACTCATGAATGTTTACAGAGTTCAGCCCCTAAGTCTGGGACACTATGTCTCTTAGCCAACAATTTTTGGTTATGGAATAAGTTTGAATTTTGTATAATAAAAAGATCATGAGGCAGCTTGTTTATTCCTGAACAAAAGCCTATATATGTTTGTAAAAAATCCCTGATGAGGCACATAGCTCACTTGAGTCAGTGCCCCTGGTTCCCTAAGGCTCCATATTTGAGAAAATACAGTTATTACCTTAGAACTCCATAAAATGTCCAATACCTAATTTGTCTGTTGAGAGTCAATAAACAAGTTTTGCCAGTGACACAATCTCACCTATCATTTCATAGATTTTTCTTTTTGTCCTGCCACCCCCCTTCCAAGGGCAATGTTGCTGTTGGCTGCAGTTATGTTTATTATTATAACAGAATTTCAGATTCTCTTTCTGAAGTGACATTCTGTAGAGTGATGTTGCTTTTACAGTTATTGATGGTAAAAATGGCTCCTCGTGTGCTAGTGTTTGACTGCCAATAATAAAAATGCCATCTGAGGGACACCTGGGTGGCTCAGTCTGTTAACCATCTGACTCTTGATTTTGGCTCAGGTCATGATCTCAGGGTCATGAGTTCAAGCCCTGCAAACCCTCTGCACTGGTTTTGGAGCCTGCTTAAAATTCTCTCTCTCCCTCTCCCTCTGCCCCTCCCCACCTGGCTTACACTCTTGCTCTCTTTCCATTTAAAAAAAAAAAAATCCATCTAAATTAAAACCTCCTTGCAGGTTCAGAGTCTTCCTAAAAGAGTGGAAACGTTTATTCCAACTGCTGCAAGAAGTTCTTTGTAAAGTTTCCCTCCCAGTTACATTCATTCTGTTTCCTATGCAAGGTGGTTCACCCATGGCTCAAAACATGAAAGGGACAAATCTTGACTTGAATCCTGAGATTCATGTTTCCTCCTAAGGAAGAAAATGCAAGCTAAATCCCCGTTAGACCTGGAAAGACTAGGAATGATACTAAATCCTGCTAGAGTCCTTTGATTCAAAAAGATGCTATTACTTGACTGAAATAGAATTTTTATTTAGCATATTGGGTCATCATATACCCCCTTTTTTAGATGCTTGTCCCAAAAACCTAAGATATCTTTATTGACCGCAGTGTCCCTTCTATGTTAGTAAAAAGGGTAGAACATTCTCACTGATCTCTCCTGAACCCTATTTTGGTGAGCCCCCTCGGGAAGATGGGTATTGTACCAACTATAGTTTAGGCTTTAGAACCTAAACTTTGAAGGTCAGATAACATGAGACCTTAGATCATTCTGTTAGCTTAGTATTTTCCAGGATCCAAATTTTTTTTTTCTGGAGCAGTTCTTGATTTCAAAATATATTATGTGTGAATTGAGACACTGGATAAATAAGAATGAGTAATGCATCCCCTTGCCTTCGAGTCTAGTGGGGAAGACAGATTGCATAAACCCTCCTCTAGACTATCATATAATGAGAGCTATCATATAGGCAAGATCAAGGCTCTAAAACCACAGAGAAGGACGTTCTTTATCTGGGCACATCAGAGACATTATCTAAGAAGAGGTAGCTTGTATTCATGGCTTGGAGAGAAGCTTTCCAGATGAATCGAGTCAGGGCTGTGAGAGAGAGCCAAAAAGCCGCCACTTGTCCTCATTTTCCGTTTTACACATTTGCTAAAACAAATGCAGAATCATTTAAGCCACTTCCTCCAGCCTCGGAGGGGGAAAACTTAACATTTAAGAGAAAAATTAAATAACTGATTTGCTTATTGAATCTCCGTGAAAGATGAGAGTTTCTTATTAGTCCTATTAGCCTGCCCGGATCTCAATTTGGGTAATTACATTCCTCCTACCCAATTTATCCCTGTAGGTTTAATTGGTTTCAGAATCTGACTGCACTTCAATTGTTGTGCGGTGTTGCTGTTTGGTATCACCCAGCTGTTGTGTTCTTCCACAAAACTAAATATTCTTGAGCAATTGTTGCAGTGATTCACCCCTGTGGGGCAAATAAGGCAATTTGCGAGGACTGTGAGATGAGAAATAATCCCTAAATGCATAGATGTTTGGCATTCATCATTGACAGCAACGGTTACTACTCATAGAGTCGCAGCTCTTAGAATAACCCAGAGCGTCCTCATTTTTGATCTGTAAAATCACATATGCAGAGAAAAACCCTTGTTTCTTTAGATACTGTCTCTGGGCTGACATATACTCCAAAGTGTTGGTGATCTTCTCCCTTGCTGAGATCATATTGGCGTAATTAAATATACTGCAGTGTACAAAGAACAGATGTTCCTTTTGTTTTTTAATCAACTTAGAGGAAGTTTGTTAGGTCATTTCTGTGTTTGGCAATGTGCTGGGTAGCCGTTCTATTGTTTATATCTGAACGGGGATGACAAAGATTGAAATGTCTGCAACTAACAGCTACTCTGAAGCCTGACTTTAGTGTGTTAACGAATTCAGTGCTCCTCATAGGGACCCGCGTTCCTGCTGCCGCTATTGTGAGGCGTCACGTTTGACACCCCCAATGGGAATGAGCAGTCTCTGCCATCTAGTACGGTTTTCACTTTGAGTTCACGCTCAGGCCCAGGGTAAGTAGTAATGACCTAATTAGTGGAAACGTAGAAAGCTTCCTTTTCCACCTTTTTCACAGCAGAAAAAGGTTTTCTTTGCTCATTTGATGAATGTAGTTAAACCTCTGAAACAGCTCCCTCTAAGAATTGATGTTCACTAAGAGATTCATTTCTACCCAAATGTCCTTGAACTTCATCATCGAGATGTTTGAAACGTCACATGATCTAGTAAATGCGGTCACCACTGACGTGCACATGCTCAGTGCAGACAGCTGGTGCTCTGGGCCAAGGGCCTCAACCCGTAGACATAAGTAAACGGGAACCTCTTCATTCGCTTTAGGGGACACGTGACAAGTAAAGGCAGCATGGAGTAGTCAGCATCTGCATGGAGGAGTTCAGAGCGAGCAGTGAGCAGCCAACTCCATGGTCTAGGTCTGTCTTTCATAGGCAATCTGCTCCCATCGCAGTTCCGGTATTACCTGCCGCTCTCACACCTGACCTACACCAGATGTGCAGATTTTGGCTTGTGCTGATCGCATCTCACCACCATTTGCCCTGTCTTCCCTAATGGCTGAAAAACCCCCGAAGCATGACAGCCACTCTAGGTAATGAAGCACTATTTACCCACGGTACTAACCCAGCTGGACCACGGGCATCACAGCTCTATAAATCAGGCATAATAATATTTTCCCAACACCTGTGAAAACTAAAAGGGATATCAAGCTTTCGGAAAAGTCCTGGCACCAAAGACTATCTCGCAAACATCAGTTCCTGCTCCTGATTCCTCCTTGTCACGCTGAGAGTTCACGGTCTGGAAGAGAAGGAGCAAACATAGAGTTCCTAGAGACAGTGACACCAGAATGGAGTGTCTCAGAAAGATGGTGTCTGTGCACGGACAGGTGGACAGGTGAGCGAAATGTGAATGAGAACCAGGGTACCGGGGGTTGAACGGGATGTCTGGCAAAAGCAGAGAAAAGTAGGAGGCATGAATGAGAAGATCCAAACTATACTTCTGCCAGGCCGCTGTGATTATGGAGTTGGAGAGGCAGGGAAAGCAGGAAGGACAAGCTTAGCGGGCCTGACTTTGAGCTTTACCTTTCCATCCTAAGTGGAGAAGAACGTGTACGCAGGCGGCAAGGCATTTTATGGAGCTATCCCTCTGTGCAGAGGCTATGAGAGTGGCATGTTCCAGAAAAACAAAACAAAATAAAACAAATAACAGAGGGTCCATCTGGCCAGAGAGAAAGGAGATGAGTGGACACAGCAAGGAGAATGTCCAGGACGGAAGCTGAGTCTCGCTGTGAGTGCTCCAAATATGGAGTCACCCTTGCCCTGAGGCAATGGGGAACTCTGAAAGGTCTTCAGTAGAAGGGGGTGAGAGGATCAAACTTCTGTTAGGAGAGCGGTAGCGTTTATATTGAAGTGGGGAGAGATTTAGGGAGGCCAATAAAAAGTTTTAAGAAGTTTCTGTGTCGTCCAGGGCAAAAACTCTCAAGAGTGGGTGTAGCTGCCTTTCTCTCTTCCTTGTGTTTTTTTGGTAAAGCCTGCAGATGACTGTATGATTCTATTCACTCACCACCATGATGGCTCCTGGAACCTAGAAAATCTTGTCTGTTTTGAGTCATAAAGTATCACTGGGTTATAGAAACGGCTGATGGTCACTTAGAAATGGTATCACAGGGAGAAAGACTGAGTGCCTCAGGACAGCAGATATAAAATAAAATTGCTTTTTCTGATGAAGATTAGTAATCATATTTGATTGTATCCTACTCAAGGCTTTAATCAATATCGTCCTTCCTTTTCTACTTCCTTGTTCTCCACACCGACCCTACCCCACAGGTCAAGCCAAGTTAACCACTAATTAACCCATAACATTGGAAAATGACTTATAAGGCTTTGCTGTACTATTAATAAAATGAAAGGAACGGCAGGCAATTTGAAAAATTCATTTGCTTATTGAACCAACGCTCTCTGGACATGTGTTATCTGCATTTGTCAGCTACTAACTAGGCTACCAGTTGGCAATAGCAAGGTGAAGACTGGTGTCCCTGCTTCTCAGAGCTCGAGCAGAGGTCCCGGGAGGGGACTAAAGAGCTGGTCAAGTAGCAGCCTTAATAAGGAAAGACTGCTTCACAGGGAAGTGGGTCTTTTTGCTTCTTGATGTCCAGAGTCAGTGTTACCGTGAGAATATCCACTTCAGGTCAGGAGGTTAAAAGGAGACGTTGCAGTGACTATGTTGCTGGGCGCCGGTGCCATGCTGCTTGGGTTCAGATCCCAGCTTCCCCACTTCCTAGCTCAGTTCTTTCATTGTTTAAGGGGGATCCTCACCTTGTAAGGATAATCATTAGGGTTATTGAAGGGCCCAGAGCAGCCCCTCACACATGGTAGCTGCTCAGTCCTTGTTATCTATTATTGTTATTACTGGGATCAAAATCCAAACAAAGCAAAGTAGAAAAAACAAGTTTAACAGTTACCTATATGAAGGGAGAGGTGTTTTCCCCAGATACCTGTCCTCGCTCTCCAGAGGTAAACTTTCTCTTTTGGCCATGATTCTAATCAGAGAGTGACCGTCTCCGAAATCAGACGGCCGTAAGAAGGATGCTACTGCTGGTTGTTCTTTCCAAGGATGACAGAGCAGGGCGTGGAACCCCTCAGGGAATTATAAAATGGAATTTAAGAGCATTATCTTAGAGTACAAATCTGCCTTACAGCTATGCTTTCAAGAGTTATTCCTGCCATAAATAAAGATCTTGGGGCAACGGTGATCTATGGAGTTAGCCCAATCTATTGACCCAGTAGTGGTTTCCATTACCCCCTTCTTACCCCTCATTTACCAGATTGATTCATGCTCCTCTCAACCTCAAACTCACTTTCAGTCTGGTTCTTTAAATAAAATAACCAACTCAAATGCTGGTTTTTGCTTTCAAGGTATGAGACCATACCAACATTATTATATCCTGAGTTTACAAATTATTTCACAGAACACTTTCTCTTCAGTCCATGTGCATGAAGCCTACAGGGGTGACCTTTGTGCAAAAAAAAGGACTAACCAGGGGCACCTAGGTGGCTCATTCAGTGAAACTGACTCTTAATTTCAGCTCAGGTCATGATCTCTGAGTCCTGGGATCGAGCCTCCTGTCTGGCTCTGCAGTGAGTCTGCTGGAGGATTCTCTCGCCCGTTCTCTCCCCGCCCCCCTCCCCCGCTAGCATATGCTCTTTCTCTAAAATAAGTCAATAATTATTTTTTTAAAAAAGTACTGACCGTTGGAAACTTTTATATGTATTGTCCTTCTCTAGGAGTGATTAAGTTGTGGTAGGAAGGGCATTTGGCTAGATAAGGAAAAGTGACCTGGCTCTCATCCTGACTCTGACCTGAGGAAAAAACACAATTTCTGAGGGCACCTGGGTGGCTCAGTGGGTTAAAGCCTCTGCCTTCAGCTCAGGTCATGATCTGAGGGTTCTGGGATCGAGCCCCGTATCAGGCTCTCTGCTCAGCGGGGAGCCTTCTTCACCCTCTCTCTCTGTCTGCCTCTCTCTTGTGATCTCTCTCTCTTTCTGTGTGTCAAATAAATTAAAAAAAAAACACACAATTTCTGGGGCTTCTAATTTTGTAATTTGTAAAATAGTGGAAGTATGTTATGTGAACTCTATGGTTTTAAGTTCCCAACTAATGAAAAGTGGTAAAAGTTTTAGTCAAAGATATAACTGAGTGAAAGCCTTCACAGAGAAATGTTAGATCATTTCATTCATTTCTGCAACAAGGATTTATTGAATGTCTGGACCAAGTACAGTGTTCAGGTCATGGTGATAGACAAGGAAGGGTCCCTACCCACATAGTATGTGTTTTCCAGTGGGAGATACAGACAGTAAATGATGAAATTAGCAAAATAATTTCAGGTTGTTAGAAGTACTCAGAGGGAGATAATTGAGTAATGAAAGAATAATGGAAGGCCACTCACACATCTGAAGAGAGTGGTCATGGATCTCTTCCCTCACCCTCAACCTTCTCTCTGTCTCTGTGTCTTTCTCTCTCTCCCTCCCTCCCTTCCTCCCCCACAACCCTCCCTCTCCGGCTCCCTCTCTCTCTCTCTCTCTCTCTCTCTCTCTTTCTGGGCAGATACATTTTAATTGTGACCAGAATGCAGAGTTTGCCACAAAGGAAGAGGAGAAGAGGTTTCCAAGAGAGAGTACAGCCCACTGCAAAAAACCCCAAGGAGGGAAAATATTTGGGTCTTTTAATACAACTAGCAGACCTAAATATGCACATAGTAACAGCCAGTGGGAGATTTATAGCTGTTCTTGGAAACTGCAGAGATCTGGTTTCACAGTGTGCAGACCGTGCAAGTTATGTCCTATATCTCAAAACATGCCTGCTCCCAAAAGAGCTCTTGATATGAAGTATACGAACCATATACTGTGTGCAAGCCAACACAAGCAAGCTGTTCTCGGGGATCCAAGGGTGTTGTGAGAATCATATGGTGTTCTCTTGAGTGCACAAGCCCTTGTAAACTGGAGCCCCCCTGCAAGTGTGAGTTATTATTGTGCTTCCTGCTAATATAGACCTCGAAGATGGCTTCTGGAAGTTCTGTCCACTTCTGGATACTCAGCTTGGTTCTGTGCGCAGCCCTGTTCTTTCTTGCCCCCGTCTTTTTTTGTGCAGATCAGACTAATCTTGCTTGGGATCCTACTCATAGCATCACGGAGGTGAGGTCTGACCTTTAATGGCTCATACAGACAGATTTGTGTTTGACTTGCTCACTGAATCCCAGGGAACTGCTCAGCAGCACGAATCAGAAAACACCACCTAAATGGCACCTGGATAGGGGAGAGATGGCCACTGCTGTATCACACGAATGTGAGACAAGAATAAAATTATGTCTCAGTCTGAGCTCACATTTCTCCAGGAAACCATAGATAAAAGAAGGAAACCTGGGTAAAATGAGCCAAAAATCAGTGAATGTTTTTCTAAGTCCTCATTGAGTTGGTAAGGGACCTTGGGAGAAATAAAAAACCAGAGAAAAGGAAACAGAAGGGCAAACCCAGTTAGTAAAGCAGAGGCACTATTAAAAGGACTGAAAAATTGCTCAAATATCCTACCTCGACAATTTTCCTGAGGCTCACCTTCCCAGTGACTTCAGTGCAAGTTAGACAAGAGCCAAGAATCTTCACGTTACAGTGTTTCTCGGTTTGGCCAAATACAGGCTTAAACATAACCTCACTGAGTCTCACATGGCCAAGGATCTGTTCTGCTCTGAAATGCAATGTTCTCCTATGAGCTACAGTGTCGTGTAGTTGGATGAGTTCTCTTAGCGATTCCCTGCACATTAGTGATCTGTTTCAGGATATATGCCTTGATCAGTACATCTAAACCTATATAATAATTTCATAATATTTCTTGATGTTTCATTACATTCCTAAATAAGAATATTTTGATGATAACTGGGGCACCTGGGTGGCTCAGTGGGTTAAGCCTCTGCCTTCGGCTCAGGCATAGTCTCAGTGTCCTGGGATCAAGCCCCAACTCGGGCTCTCTGCTCAGCGGGGAGCCTGCTTCCCCCTCTCCCTCTGCCTGCCTCTCTGCCTTCTTGTGATTTCTCTCTCTGTCAAATAAATAAATAAAATGTTTTAAAAAATATTTTGATGATAACAAATGACTGAACCATCAAATGATCCATTTCATATCATAGTCAAAAAAAAAAAACCTAGGAAGCTACCTGACCTATAGTGGGTAACTCAATAATTTTGTTGAATGAAAACTATTAAGCAGAGTCTTTGAGAAATGTCGTTGTGCTCTAGCCACCATGCTAACTTTGAATGTGAACTAGAATCCATATGCTTCAGTTATGAAGTGAAAAAAAAAAGTTTTAGAGGATGTTTGCTGTTAGAAAATATGAGTCGCTGGGTGTGGTGCATAAACAATGAGTTTTGGAACACTGAAAAAAATGAAATTAAATTAAAAAAAATAAAATATGAGTCACAACACACTTGTAGTGTCTTTGGGAGAAATCTTCTAATACCACTGACGATTAGATTATTTAATGGGAAAACTGACAAGAACCCCATGTACTCAACGTATTACCCCACTCTACCTCACCCAAGCCAGCTCGTAACCTAGGTAATGCCTACTCATCCTCCAGGTCCAGAGAAATGGCCTCAGTCAAGCTTCTTGATCCTAAATTTGTACCATATCACCTCTTACATACTTCTGGCTCCAAATATGATGACCTTAAAATACTCCTCTTGCTGAGGCTTCTACTCAGAACATCAAAGACAAGTCCTCTTTAACTGTTCACCTAATGGTAATTTTGTATCTCTTCAGTTCATTACTTGATTAATGCCTGTTTTGCACATTAGACTATAAAGTCCTTGTGGACAGGATCATGACAGATGTTACTTGCTATTCTAGCACAGTGTCTGGCCATAACTGAATGTCCAGTAAATATTTGTTGGATAAATATACGAAGTGTTTTTTTGTCCAGGACCTGTGTGGCCCATTAGTCATCTTAAGCAATCAGAAAAGTCATCTTTAAATCTAGTAAATTATAATCCAGGATTTTATTCTGAATGTTCTGCTTTGTGTGATGGTCTGGGGATAATACTCTGTTCCATGTGGCGATAAAGTTCAGACATCAAATATCCTTTCTCTTTTCCAAGACAAACATTACACCAATATCCCTAATCATTTTTCCCTCTATTAGATGAGAATTAGTTATCCTTTCTCTTATAAATCTTATTTGTACCCAAAAGTATATATGGCATTTCCAGATTATAGTTAAATTAAAGTAAACAAAAAGAGAAACCTGAACTTGGAGTAGTTACAGCTTTTCTCCCTGGCAACTCCATGCATGACTGCCAGTACTCTGGAGAACTGAAAGGAAGTAAGAGGGCTGATAACTTCTGGGACATTGGTCTCTGAGATAAAGTAAGTCTTCTCCATTCAAATTTATTAGAGAAGTAGTTTTAAAACATGAATTCATAATAGCACAGAGGATCATGGCAGGGGGGTGGTGGCGGGAACTGAATGGGAAGAAATCAGAGAGGGAGACAAACCATGAGAGACCCTTGACTCTGGTAGATAAACTGAGGGTTTCTGGAGGGGAATTGGGTGGGGGGATGAGGTAATTGGGTGATAGGTATTAAGGAGGGCATGTGATGTGATGAGCACTGGGTGTTACATGCAACTAATGAGTCATTAACCACTACACCAAAAACTGAAGATGTACTATATGTTGGCTAATTGAATTTTAATTTTTAAAAATTAAATTAAAAATTTTTTAAAAATGAATCCATAATGCTATTACTGCCACCAAATATCCTGTATCACTTCTCTGGCAAGGAGTAATCAATATACAATAATCAGTATGCAGTAACCAATCAATATACTTCCTCAGGAAGCCCCTAAGATCCCAAATACTCTAGATTCTCCCGTATATTTGGTGCTTACCATGACTGAAGTCAGACCTTCCATCTTGAAATTTAGAAACAAGTGTCGTTCTTAAATTGTAGCCTGTTTTTTAAATTCTTTTGAAAGAAATTTTTAAAATACTGTTATATAGGAATGTGTTTTTCAGGTATCTGTTGCCACAATAATGCTGCATAACAATCACAACACATCAGTGGCCTACATCACTAAGCATTTTTTTCTTGTTTATACACACACACACACACACACACATAGAGCAAGCGAAAAGGAAATAATCATCTAATACCTTTTCCAAGTGCATTAGGCTTCATTTCTTATTATTTTTTTTATATCTTTTATTGTCAGTCTTATTTTAGTATCTTTATCCTGACTACAATTACCACACTTTTTTAATTGGTCTCAATAGGACCAGAACACTAAAACCCCAGTGGCTTAAATCTCTCTTACCTTGACTTACTTGGATGGTTTTTACTTGTAACGTCAACCTCCCCTCTACCCTAGAATCTACGTGGGTGTGAGGTGGATGCATCATTTGCACTTGCGATGCCAGGGGGAGGAGGACTCTCTTGAGAAAATGCCAGTCGAAAATCAGAACAGATTATCCAGGAGTGCCTAGCTGACTCAGTCAATGGAGCATGTGACCCTTGATCTCAGGGTCACCCAGTGTGGGGCTTACTTAAAAAAAAAAAATTTTTTTTTATTAAAAAAAAATCAGAACAGGTCATCCCAACAATCTGAAGGAACTTAACAGAGAGGGCTCTGCACCGTGGGGACAGGGATGAGAAAACAAATGAGATAAAAAAGGCTGATGGTTTAGGGACAGAATGCCCATATGATTTATCATCCATTTTTGGGAGGGAATGAAAGAAGTCACTGTAAATAATTACACCAGAACAAGAGGCATAAACCTCCATTGTCCCTGATACAAGCCAGATGGTGGTCATCACCAGAGGGAAAAATCCAAAGCAATCCTGCAGGCTCTGCTGATGGAGTCTGTCTCTCTATCCATCTTTGTTCAGAAATCCCTTACAGGCCAGCTGCACTCTGATGGACACGTGGATTCCTTCTCTTGCTTAGATCAAGAAGTACCTTCAGTCAGGTGTGGTCTAGTCTTGTCTTTGTACCCCCCAGTGTCTTTAAGGCAAGTGTTGGTTTTATAATATAGCTATTAGAGGACGGCAGATCTGTGTCCTTTATTCCCAAGTTTTGAAGAATATACTCTAATACAGTTACTCCAAAATTTTTCTGCATTTATTAGAAGGACATTAATTTTTTTAAAAGGGGGGGTATTATTTTCCATAGTTTTAGAATTTGACATCAAGTAATTTGGTGGCTTAAAAGAGGGCAAGCATGGGATTCCCCCCTGAATATCCCAGCCTAAAGCCTACATGTCTCTGGGTGGACATTCATAAGTATTTAAAATGTGATAGCCATATTTATGTTATCTATTATGCTACCTTTTCAACCATTTCTTTCTCAACTGACATCTTGCTTAAAGAATTATGTAGAACAAGTGCAGTTAAGGCAGTTAAGGAAGGGATTTCCATCTTTTTTCTTTTTATTGTTGTTTGTTTTTTAATCTTGATTTTGAGTCAGTTTAAAGTGGCTTTCATTATTCTGAGGTCATCTATAAAGATATTTTGTCCTTTTCTTCTAGAACTTTTGTGATTTCATTTATTTGTAACATTTATGTTGTTGGTCCATTTGGAATTTGTCCTGTGATAATGGATCCAGCTCTCCTTTTCCATTTGGTTAACCCCCCATCCCAGGGATGCCACATTTATCGTGTATGAAGACCTATAAGTGATGGGGTCTGTATTTTTAAATCCTCTTCCATTGGTTTATCTTTTCATGTGCTTATACCACACTAATTTAATTATTAAGGCTTTTTTAGCTTTATAATATGTTTTAACATATGGTAGGGCTGGTGCTATTTTTTTTCTCTTCTGTCTCAGAGTTTTCCTGGCTCTTTGCTTGTTTTTCCATATGAACTTTAGAATCTGCTAGTTTAGCTTCTTTTAAAACTCACTGATATTTTCCTGCTTGTACTCTCTCTCTCTCTCTCTGACAAATAAATAAATAAAATATTTAAAAGAAAATTTAAAAAAACTCACTGATATTTTTATTAGGATTATGCTAACTTCATAAATTCTTTCAGGGGGAATGGCAGCCTTCTCTTGCCACATACTCTGATCCCAAGTCTGAGATATCTTTTCATTTGCAAAAGTCTGATATTGTATCCTTCAGAAATGTCTTAATGTCTGAAAGTTTTCATATCACGTTTCCACTTTTCTCATTGTTTGATCTTTGGGAATACCATTCTAAATGGGATCTTTTCTTTCATTATACCTTCTGACTTGTATTTAGGTACAAAGACTATTGATTTCTATTAATTGATGTTGGCTCTTACTGAAATATTATCTCATTGTATATTTAGGCGTAGATTCTCTTGGGTTTTTCAAGTAAAAACTCTTATCCAAATATAGTAATAGATCTAGCTCTTTTTATGCTTTTTAATACTTTATACTTTCATACCTCTAATTCCTTCTTCTTGTCTAATTTTGTCAAATAACCACGGTAGTAACTGTGAGTATCCTTGTTCCATCTAAACATGAGTAGGAAAGCTTCCTATGTTTCTCCATTAATTTTAATGCCAGCTTTTGGCTGGCATGAATGATGGATGGATGAACGGATAAAAAAATATAAAGATACACTTATTGTGTCAACAATTCTTTAATGTTTTTTTAAAAAATAGTTGCTAGACTTAGAAAACTATCTTTTCTGGGTCTGTGGACATGATCATATGTTTTTCTTTAAGTCTAAAAATATAATAAACTATATTCATGTACTTCCTAATACTAATCCATCCTAGTATGTCCAGAATAATCTCCTTCTAGTCATGAAGTTTCATTATTTTAATGTGTTGCCAGCTTCTGGTTGCTACTCTTTGATAGAGGATTTTTACATGGATCGGCATAGGTTTCACTGAGCCATAAGTCTTCTTTTTTTGTGCTGTGTTTGTCAGATTTTGGTATCAGTGTTGGACAGACACCATATAAAGAATCTGGAAGGTTTCTTTATTTCTCTATGTCTTAGGAGAGTATAAATTGCATGGGAACTAGATGGTCTTTAATGATACGGTAAAATTCGCAGCAGGCTTGATTGATTGCCTACTCTGTGTCGAACACTGTACTTGGTCACTGGAGATGAAAAGGTGAATGAAAGATAGTCCCAGCCTTCAAGGAACTCATGGTTTAATGGAGGTGATAAGCATATCGATAATATATTACGAAATGGAGTTGTATGTTTCTATAATAAAATTATGTAGATGAGGTGCTGTGAGACTATAAAGAACGGTTAAGATGATGGTGAACTGTGCGCAATCAGTGTTGACATTACTCATGAGAAAGGCAAGCAGAAGCTTAAATCAGTGTGATTTCAGAAGCCCTATCCCCCCCCCCCCGCCCCCAAACCTGACTTCAGCTGTTGAAGTGCCTTTAATAGGAGACTTTGTATTTCACATAAGAAACATTGTAAGGCTTAAAACACAGCTGCCCTTGAGAGGTGAAACACCCAATCAAGTCTCCACTTGGAAGGAAATGATTGATAGACATCTGTTCCTAATGGTAATTTCAGTACAGAAAAAGAGAAGGTAAAGATTGTAAGGCCCCAGGTCCATGATAGTGGGACTACCAAGGAAGTCCCGAAAGAGAAGGAAAGGGGCAGCAATGGTGAAAGTTGTCAGCTTTGCTCCTTCGTCTGGGTCTCGGTATGATGCAGTCAGTGAGTAGATTAGCTTGTCTCTTCACCAACTTCTGTCTCTCCTGCTCTGTCTCCTTGTAAATTTTTACTGAAGAATTATATACATACACAAAAGTGCACAAATAGAAACTGGATAACTTGATTGGTTTTCACAAATTAAACACCTCTGTGTTACCATCAGCTCTTTCGACCATCCCCCAAGGGGGACTCTCCTGACTATTAGTTTGCCTGATTTTGAACTTGATATAAATGAAATCTTCTAGTGCTTTGTGGGGGGGGGGGGTATCTGTTTTCTTTTGTTCAATATTTGGTTTGTGAAATCCAGCCATCTTATACATGTTAGTTCAGTTCTCACGTATGTATAGTATTACATCATATGAATATGCCACTGTTTATTCATTCAAGACTGATGAGCATTTAGATAGTTTCTGGTTTGGAGATGTTATGAATGTTCATACAGCTATAAGCATTCCTCTTCATGATTTTTCATGATCCTCCTAGTGGATATATACCAAAGAGTAGAATTACCAGGTCACAGGACAGGCATATATTCAGCTTTTAATAGGTACCTCCAAACAGCTTTCCAAAGTGTTTGTCCTCCCAGCAGCATACGGAGTTCTAGTTGCTCTATATCTTCACTGATCCTTGTTAATTCTCATCATTATCATTTTAGCCATTCTGTGAAAGGTCATACATGAAGTTAGTTTCAGTTCTTAGTAAACCTTTGGCTAATTTTGATTAAAGGACTCACTTTTAAAAAATAAAAATAAAAGGAGGGGCACCTGGGTGGCTCAGTCTTAAAGCATCTGCCTTCGGCTCAGGTCATGATCCCAGAGTCCTGAGATCGAGCCCCGCATTGGGCTCCCTGCTCAGGGGGAAAGCCTGCTTCTCCCTCTCCCACTCCCCGTGCTTGTGTTCCCTCTCTCACTATGTCTCTCTGTCAAATAAATAAAATCTTTAAAATAAATAAATAAAAATAAAAGGAATAGAAAGTTTTTCAGTTGCCAAAGCTTTTATTCATTCAAAGGATAAAATCACTCTACTGAGGCCAATTTTCATTGAAATCAATACCAGGCAAAGCCCTAAGAATAGGAGGATGCACTCTTTTAGATTTTTTTTTATCCAGTTGCCCTGTTGCTTCTCTATTCTGCACACCATATGACATCTCCAAGTGTGTGGAACAATAATAATTGTTCTGCATAAATAATGCAAGATGATGAGCCAAAGAATAGTGTGTGAATTACAGAGAAAACAGTGGGTGGAACTATAGTAATTACTGGAAAAATTAAAGAAATCTATCAGAAGGTCAATAATAGGTAAAGAAGAATTAAACAGAGCAGAAAAAGAAGACACTTTATTTTTTTTTTTAACTGAGGTTGGAGAATTCCTTATAAACTGGTAAGTTAAAGATCACGAAGAAGGAGTTGCAAAAATGTGCCCTTTTGGTGGGCGGTCTGTCTTCTCCCCCATGTTTTAGAAGCTCTTTAATAAAATCTTCCCAGGCAAAAGTGATGGGCAACCCTACCCATTCAAACAAATACTGAACGCATCCCTCTTTAATCCTGAGGAACAAAGAAATGGAAATGAACGAGATCAAGGCAGAGGAGTTGGAATGTTCTGAAATGGTTCCTGATGGATATTTTAATTTTTCAGTGCAAACTCTCCCCAGAATGTACTCAGACATAAGGGCCGAAAGATAGGAGAATCCCGTTTTATCTCTTCCTATTAATTCTTAAAGATAAAGTATTAAATATAATGTAATAACATGTATTTTCTCCTTCAGCAGCACTTGCCTGTGTTATAACTGTTTGTCTTTTTCCCTCACTCGCTATACCCTCAGAGAATGCAGGGACGTTTGCCTGTTCTCCAGTGTATTTCCAGTGCTTGCCATAGCACCTGAACCACTCCATAAGTAGTTCTTAAAAACACGAATGAATGAACAAAGCAAATGGGGACGGAATCTTAGTTAACACTTTGTCTTTAACTGACGAATCTTCAAATCTTGTATTTCCTATCTTAGGTTTCAAAATAAAGGGGAAGGTGGAGATCTAGTCCCATTATACTAAATTTCTTATCCACAAGGAAAATTCGTGTGAAGGATTCCAAAGTGTGGGAGAGACACTTAGACACTCAACTCTGTCCTTTAGGATGGTCAGGAGAGGGCGTGGAGAATTTCCTAAAGCTCTGAGAACAAATCCCCAAATGGAAACCTTAATATGAAAAGTTTATGGGAACTAAACAAGAGTATGGAGAAACAGACATAATATAAGGGAGAAAGGTATTTGAATACAGTTACTTTGAGTTAACTGTAAAAGACAAACATGGGAGAAGAGAGAAAATAAGGAAGATAAAATTGTCCTAGTTAAGTGACTCAAAATTATATCACCATAAGTAGGATAAAGTTTAGGATATTTTATAAAGGGGAAAAAACTTACAGTCAGCAATGAGTGAGAACAGGAAAGAAAGATGGATCCCTTTTAAAATGAAAACAGATTTCCTTAAAGAGGGAAGATTGGACAGATTTTGGCAAAATGCGAGTAGTGATGCTTATCACCATGAGAAGTTAGTGAAGATAAGCTTCTTGGATTGAAGTTAGATCCTGAACCCAGGTCCTTTGCAAATTGCACAGCTGCCAATGCATCAGCCGGGTTTTATTTTAACAACATTTACAATTTCCCTTTGAGTTGAAGCAAGGCTTCAGAGGGACCATCTGAACAGATAATGAAATAACTGTGAAAGTTCAGAGCATGCCGAACAAAACAAAATATGTTTTGCCTGATTTATGCAAACTAAACATATTGTCAAGGTTTTGAAGCAGTTAGTCCAAAATATGCACAAAATACAGCAACTTCTCAAGTAGCCTGGCAGCAGATGAATTAAATGGAAATGTGCTCTGAAACAGTTTAATCAGACTATATAGATGTGCTGAACATTCTGATATTTCACAATTTGAATTCAAGAGTAATGTCTTTTCCTTAAGGAATACCCTACCGAGTTTACCCTAAAACCACAGCCCTTGACCCTTATAATGGAGTGCTTCCATTATGGATTCTAGGAGCATGTTTATTTTTTAAACTTCTGCTAAGGAAGAAATGAAATGAAATACCTTGCTTGCTCTGTTCCCCAGGGTAAACAAACCAGATCAGTGGTGGGCCTCCATTGTTGGCGCAGTGACACGGAAAAGGTCCAGGACCTTGAATGTCTGTGGAGAGCTTTTCTACCCCACAGCCATGGCTCTAGTGAAGAGGTCAGTCAGTTCCACAAATAACTCAAAGTCAGAGAACTCCTAAACACTTTTATATGTCCTGGTATGTGACATCCTGAAGGAAGACATGACCTGAAGAAAAATAATCTCCCAAGAGGAGAGAAAAACATGGTCTCCGGAGAAGGCTTTAAACTACTTTGAATGATTAAAAGAGTTTATGCTTATGACAACTTCTGAGTGGTTTTGTATTTCTAAAGGAGCAAACTGTGATTCATAGAGCAAAACCTTGGTGAGGGCTGTGGCAAGTGGTGCTGAAAATAACCTTGCCCTCTTCTCTCCCAGTGTTGTCTCTCACCAGGCAGGTTCATGCAAGGCCTAGCCTGTAGAAACTGAAGAACAGGCAATGCCTCCTCTCTCTGACATCTTTCATTTCTGCAAAGAAGACATCCAGATGGCCAACAGACACATGAAAAAGTGCTCCACGTCACTCGCCATCAGGGAAATACAAATCAAAACCACAATGAGATATCACCTCACACCAGTCAGAATGGCTAAAATGAACAAGTCAGGAAATGACAGATGCTGGAGAGGATGTGGAGAAAGGGGAACCCTCCTCCACTGTTGGTGGGAATGCAAGCTGGTGCAACCACTCTGGAAAACAGCATGGAGGTTCCTCAAAATGTTGAAAATAGAACTACCCTATGACCCAGCAATTGCACTACTGGGTATTTACCCTAAAGATACAAACATAGTGATCCGAAGGGGCACGTGTACCCGAATGTTTATAGCAGCAATGTCTACAATAGCCAGACTATGGAAAGAACCTAGATGTCCATCAACAGATGAATGGATAAAGAAGATGTGGTATATATACACAATGGAATACTATGCAGCCATCAAAAGAAATGAAATCTTGCCATTTGCGACGACGTGGATGGAACTAGAGCGTATCATGCTTAGTGAAATAAGTCAATCGGAGAAAGACAACTATCATATGATCTCCCTGATATGAGGACATGGAGAAGCAACATGGGGGGGTAGGAGATAGGAGAAGAATAAATGAAACAAGATGGGATTGGGAGGGAGACAAACCATAAATGACTCTTAATCTCACAAAACAAACTGGGGGTTGCTGCGGGGAGGTGGGATTGGGGGAGGGGGAGCGGGCTATGGACATTGGGGAGGGGAAGCGAACCATAAGAGACTATGGACTCTGAAAAACAACCTGAGGGTTTTGAAGGGTCAGGGGTGGGAGGTTGGGGCAACCTGAGGGTTTTGAAGGGTCAGGGGTGGGAGGTTGGGGGAACAGGTGGTGGGTAATGGAGAAGGCACGTTTTGCATGGAGCACTGGGTGTTGTGCAAAAAGAATGAATACTGTTACGCTGAAAAAATAAATAAAATGAGAAAAAAAAAAAAAAAAAAGATGTCTAGGGGGCGCCTGGGTGGCTCAGTGGATTAAGCTGCTGCCTTCGGCTCAGGTCATGATCTCAGGGTCCTGGGATCGAGCCCCACATCAGGCTCTCTGCTCCACAGGGAGCCTGCTTCCTCCTCTCTCTCTGCCTGCCTCTCTGCCTGCTTGTGATCTCTCTCTCCGTCAAATAAATAAATAAAATCTAAAAAAAAAAAAAAAAAAAAAGATGTCTAGGACACCTCAAAGAGGCACCGAATTTTCTAGAATGTCTTTGGAACAAGTAGAGTAATTAAACCTTGGACTCAATACTTTCTCAGATTTTGGTGTGAAGAGTTTCTGCTGTTATGAAAAGCAAAGTGGCATCATTTCTCAAATTCCTTTAGGACAATGGATCAGATTTCTAAGTCCTTCAGTGTTCACCTTTCCTTATTGTATTCTGCAATAGTCAGTCCAGATCTAGAGCGTTAACATTTCTTTCAGTAAATTTCTCAACAAAAACCCAAAGAATTATTTCTCTTCTACCTCATGGTGACCCACCAAACCCATTCTCTCCTGGTCAACGTTTCTGCTCAGTTTATTGTTAGCAAAAAACAGCCAATTTTATTGGGGATTCTTCAGTGACTCTTAAAAGTGAAGACAATTCAAATGTCTTGTAATTCTTTCCTCATAGAAATATTTATGTTTTCTCACAATAGGACTAGTGGACATGTTTTTTATGCACATTCTCTATTATGTTTTTAACTTCAATTTAGTTCTTAAAAATTTTAAATAAGTTATATTAAACTGTGTACAATAAAATGTTTCATAAACATCTTGGATGTCTCCCCCAGCATCAAATGGGAAATTTGAGTCTGGAAGGAAGGATTGACTAACAGTATTGTTATATAACAAATGTAGAAGTGTGTAGAAGTGTGTAGAAGGAAGAATTTGGATATGTACAGCTCTACCCAGTAGTCAATGGCCTATAACTTAATGCCAGATTCGTAGCCTTTGAATTTCATTCTCAAAATATGCTGTCCGTTCTAGCTCAAAGTAGGAAAAATTCCTGCAACTATTCCATTTATAGGCAAGGGAAATCTATTATTCTTTATCAAAAATGAAAAAAAATTAAATACCATTGCTTACCACCCTGGTGTGCAACAAAAATATAACTTATTTAATAATGCCAAGATTTTTTTTTCTGACAGTCAACTTGCTAAATTTAAATCTGTTACTCCTACTAAGATGCATCAAGACTCACACCGGGTCCAATACTCTTTGTATGTTAGGAGAGAATTTGATTTGGAATAATTATACAGGGGGCAGCAACCCTAATTTTCCTCCTCTCCCCCCAACTTGTTCTGTGACCTTGAGAATGCACCTTAACTTCCCAGGGCTCACCTGGAAAATTCAGAGTCATACCTCCTTCTCACATTGCTATTTTAAGGACAAAGTAATATGAACTAATATTATGCCATGCCAGGTGGGTGGGAAAACCTTTTTGGATACTTTTAGGTAATAGTGATCTAAGTTTTTAAATTAATTGATATTGAGTGAACATATTTTATGAAGATTTTTTTAGAAACTAGCTGCTTTACTTGCTTAACTCATGCTAATCTTCAGGCTGTACATTTCCTCTTCATTAGCCTAAAATAAAATTCTTCCTCTTCTACTAGTCCTGATGTGCTCTGGGGTACACCTACTGTATACCAAGAGACACTGTGCTTAGTGACTTCTTTTTCATTCCTTATATTTAATCACCAAAGTTTCCAGTCCTTTCATTCAGGGCTCATTTCCTTTCCATCTTACCTTCCAGTTTAGACTTTCCCAATCTCACACCTGCAGGTTCAAATCCAGGCTCTACTGCTTCCCCATAGCATGGAACCATTCTTCTGGGCCTCAAGTTCTCCAGCTGTACAATAGCAAGAGAGTAAAACCCAGGAGGAGAGAGTAAGGCTCACCCTAGTAACCACCAGACTATAATAACAAAGTCAGAGATAAAGCCAACACAAAACAATGATTATTCCAAAGTCAGCCACAGCCACAAAACATGACACCTCCTTTCTTTGAATAATGACCACTCTCTTATCAATGACTTCCCCTGCCGCACTCTGTTCCTGAAAAAAGATTACTGAGATAGCCAATTGATGAACTAGCCTCTCTTCAGGGGGACAAGAGCCCAGAGCTGATTCTGTTTCTTGGGAATCCCTATGTGGAGACGATCTCCCTTCATCTTATTCATCTTAGTTCCTCCTCACAATTACTCAGCCAGCCCCAAACTCTGCGGGAAACCCCTGCCTCTCTCTCTTCCCAAGACACTCCTTGACTTCCCATGGACTAGACTCTCCCTTGTTCCAATAAGTTGAGTGACCCTACCTTTGTGGGACTGATTGTCCCCCGTGTGTTCCTAATTGTCTCCATCTTGTGGAATTTATCAGTAGGAATAGTATCATTCCCTTAAGGATGCTGAGAGAAATAAGTGAGATAATGTATGCAAAGCACTACAGTGATAGGTGGCACAGAATAAGCCCGAAATAAATGTTAGCTGCTCTTTTTGTTGTTGTTGTTATCACCATAATTATTGTCCCACTATCCTCATTGGTGCCTGCCACCAATCTCTTCCCTCCCAAGCTACCCTGCATGAAGCTTCCAATTGTTCTTATCTATATGTACCCGTATTTGAAATTTTCAGTAGCTCTTCATAAAATCTAAACTTGGTCTCATCTCCAACACCTGCTATATTGATGTCAGTGATGTTTTTCTGCCTATTGTCCTACAAGGAACCTCCATTCCGGCTGGCTGGTTTTTTCCTGGCTGCCAAAGTATGGCTTACATGTGGCTTGCACACTCCTACTGGAGACAAGTTCCCATCTTGCCGTAGCCCCCTGATTTCCTTTCCAACTCGCCAAATACCGCACTCCCTTCTGCCCACTGCAAAGCCCTCCTCCTCCAACACATACCGTCCCTGAGCTCTCATTCCCTCTGAACCACACAAAGCCTTGCTGTTTAATCCTTACAGTTAGCGTAATACTTCTTTGCGTCATTACGGTGATGGGTTCAAGTTGGACGGGAGCTGGCAGCACGGGCAGTGAAGGATTCACCCAGCCAAGGCAGAACAAAGAGGTAGAAGTTTACTGAGTGCACTGCACTGGGGAGGCACACAAGACAGCAAAGGAGAGACTGCTATGAGGCAGTGGTGAGGGGCTCTCGTTGTCCAGTGGAGTTAGGAAGTATGGGAACATATGGGATTTTCCCTTTTTTGGTAGTCTTAGGAACCGTGCCTGGTTGTAAGTGGCCCATTGGTCATTTGGGACCTGTGGCTATTTCGAGGTGGGTCACATAGTGGGCCTGTTTGTGTCAGCTTGGTGATCACTGGGGGCCCTTGGCCTTGCTCGAATTTCCATTGCTCAAGCCTGTGGCCTACAGTCGGCCTCCACAATTCCTTTTCTCACAAATATATTTTTATCTGTATGGTAAGCCCCTAGCAATAACTGGATTATAAATCTCTTTGTATTACAAATAATTTTATCATAGATAAATTATATCTTTTGAATAGCTTCATAAATCAACCTTTCCATTTCCCTGAATAGTACATTTATTCCATGAACTCCTTTCTAATTCATTTGCACAAGGTGAACTCCTCAAACATGTTTAGGGTGGGATTTTCAATTCCAGACTTCAAAACAAATGTATCTTTTTGAACATAGTTACGTTACCTTTATCTGCCTCTCTATTACAAAATTTATCTAGAAATCCTTGCCTGTATCTGACCTATGACTTTCTTTGCTCTGTGTTAGTTTTCTGTTAAATTTTCAATTCTTTTACTTCATGAAATAGTATCTTAGTGAATCCTGTGCTTATTCTACCTCTGATTCTGTCCCCCCCAAATTAGGTTAATATTATTTTCTTCTTAAAGCTTCAAAACTGTTCAACTTATTCTCTCTAAATTTATTACCCCACTTCTGATTCCCTTTGTTGGATTTTTTGGGGGGGATGGAGGGGTCAGATCATTTTATAACAATCTTTTACTTCTCTCATTCTGATTTATTCAGACAGAATTATCCTCTTTTCGTTAAGTTCATTGGTTTTGTTAGTTTCTTTGCAACATTATCTCTTTCCTTTGAAACTCTCCCACTATCAAGTCCAGGGCATGTTTCCATTCTTATTCATTCTTATCATGTAAGCCAAATGTATTCTTCTCTAATCTCCTTGAAAATAACTAAAATCTACTAAGGTTTCCTTATGCTATTCTCCAGCATATTCTAGCGTTCTTCTCTTAGAGATTTGAATGCTCCTACACTGAATTAAGATTATATTTTCTTCCTCAATTTTCATTTCTCTAAAGACAGTATTTGCTAAGAGACAAAACAAAGACCAGGTTAGTCACTTTGTCTTATGACTTGCTTTTAACCACGAACATTCACTGAACCCTCCTCTTCATATTCTCGTCTAGTACCAAGAACCATCATCCTGATTCCTGTGTATTCATAAGGGGTGCTGGTAAGATTTGCTGGGTTTTTCTGTGAAATGTGATATACTGAATAAATATGTAGTAGTCATTAGTAATATATTCTGTTAGTATTCTAACACTTGAATTAAGACCTAAAAACACTTGCTGGGTGGACAACTAATTTAGATATAAAGAATCTTAAGTTAAAGTGCTGGCTTCATCCCCTTCCAGCCAGATGACCTTAGAGGACATTTCGCTGCTCTAAATCTCAGGTTCTACCCTGAAGTTGAGATAATGCATTTGACCCTTGAACAACACAGGCGTTAGGGGAGCCAACACCCACGCAGTCAAAAATCCGTGTATAATTTTTGATTCCACCAAAACTTAATACTAATTGCCTATGCTTGACCAGAAGCCTTACTTAACTAACATAACTAGTCAATTAGCACATATTTTGTATGTTACATGTATTATGTATTGTATTTTTACAATAACATAAGCTAAAGAAAGAACATCATAAAGAAGATACACTTATGTACTATGTTGTATTTATCCAAACAACTCTGTGTATAAGTGGACCCGTGCAGTACAAACCCATATTGTTCACAGGTGAACCGTAGTTAAGTATATAATAGAGCAGTGTAAATTTTACACATGTATGAAATATCAGAATTTGTTAAAGAATTTAAAGCTAATGATCTGTATTTTTTGGTATACTCGTCCCAAGTCAGTTTCTACACTCTACTAAACTGATTACTCAGCTAAAACACACACACACACACACACACACACACACACACACACCCTGAGCCCCTCTGTACATGGAATTGGAAAAAGTAGATAATGATTAATAAAATGTAGTCCCATGAAATTTACCTTCTATAAGCAGCCACTGATGTTTCCTTACATCAAAAGTAAAATCTGTTGCTTTTACAACAAAAATGAGAGGAAGAAAGAGCAAGAGAAAAGCAGCCATGCAGCCCGTCCTTCCCTCTTGCTTCTTCCTTAGCACTCTCATCAATGCCCCGCCCCACCCCCCCACCATCCGGTCACTTACCAGGTCCAGTGGCTAAAGTGGTTTCCACCTCCTAAATGGATCTCCCTTTCATCCCCCTCCTCCATGTTCATCCTCACTCCCCTGTACAATGTCTCATCCTAGGCTATTGCACGAGCCTGCTAATCAGTCTCTCTCCACCATTTGCCTCCTTCTCATTCATTTGCCAATCTGATCAGGTCACCATCCTCCACGAGACTCTGCGGTGACTTCCCAGGTCACTGTAAAGGCCCTTTCTTCGGGGAAGAATTGTGTGCTCCTATAGCTGCTGCCCTTTCTCCTCTAGCAGGACTGGCGCCTTTCCTTCTATGGCACTTGCCATGTTCTGTATTGTTTGCTGGCTGATTGTGCATTTGCCTTATGTTCCCTCCGTTCTAGTGAGTTCCTTGGTGGGAAGGGCCAAGCCACACACATGCCAAGTGCTTGGTTTCTGTGTGTGAAATGATATGCCGAGACAGTTGCAAAGACAAGACACAGACAGAACATAAAAGAATGGAGAGCAACTCTGAGGCAATATTTACGGATTATGTGGTCCATACAGGCAGTTGACCTAAGTGTTGTGTGGGCTGTTCTTACCTTGCTGGAAGGGTAGCAAGCATGTTCAGCCTCTCTCACTTGCCTTCCTTCGCCTCTACCGCTCTGGACCAACCACCATGGTTTGACATTCGGGTAACTCAGTCTCTATCTGCTTCCCTCCTCCCACCCTGCCCACCGCCTTCTACTGGGTTCACTCTCCGATAGCAGCCACAGTGGTCTTTTTTAAGTAACTATAAATCAGATGACATCACTTCCCTGTTTAAAACTCTTTCATGATTTTCTATCAAACTTAGAATAAAGTCCAAACTCAGTACAGGGTCCTCCGAATTCAGACACTTTCTTAGTTCTCTGACCCCTGGCTCTTCTGTGTGACTGGAATGGTCTCTGCCAGCATCTTCCCACGTCCTAGATCCTTCCTGTTATTCACATCTCAGCTTCAATGCCACCACTTTATTTTCTCAAGCACGCAACGACTGTGTTTGGGTGGCATCTATCACTGTTGGATAACTTCGGTTTATTTATTTTTGCACATTGGCCCGTCTCCCACTGTATCCAGTGCCCTGTAAACTCGTTAGAGAATGGCAACTTGTCCATGTGGTTCTTCACCAATTCCCAGGGACCTAGACCAGTACCTGGCTCCTGAAAAGCAGGTGGCGAATATTTACTGACCCTTCCTGAGCACTCCCTGGTATCCTGAGCCAGTCATGTGTTGCAAATCCTTCCTCTCTGCTTTATGAACATGCTTTCTCCCTCATGAGGCATCTCTGTAACTGAGGAGCCTCTTTAATATCCTGTGTTTGCTCAGCGTTTATGATCCAGCAGATAGCAAGAAAGAGAAAGCCATCATGAGTCATGCTGTGCAATTTCGAGTACCTTGAGAGCAGGTGATATTTTTCACAGTGTCAGCTGCAGTTTTGCAAGTGCTTCCCTGTTGCCATGGTAAAGGCTTTATGAAGCAAATCCAGCCAAAGAGAAGCAGGTTCTCCACTGATCTGAAGGCTCTGCACAGACGCTGTCCTCCAAACGGGCCCAGCAAAGGACCTCGATTGTCGTAAGCCCCCTGTTAGTGTTGACCTGAGTTCAGTTGCATTGAGACTTTGCTATCTGATACCCTGCTCCCCAGCTCCTTGCCAGATGCAGGTTTCCAGGATTTCGGATACAACAGTTGTGTGATATTCATTGCTGGGAACTAAATTCTCAAAAGGCAAACACCTGTAATTTTTTTCTACCCATAATAATTATGATAGTTCACATTTATTAAGCACTTACCTTCATTGTCTCATTTAATTCTAAAAACCATCAAGGTGACAGATACTATAATTAGACCCATTATACAAATGAAGAAACCAAGGTTCAAGGAAGTAAATTACCACAGTGAACACAGAGAAGACAAAACGTAAGACCAGAACAATTGTTCTGGTCATGGGGGCCGTTGCCTTTACTTTCGCCGTGAGGGCTTTTCCATGAAGCCTGCCCCAATTCTGAAAGGACTCCAAGGGAGCCTCCAACTTGTACCTGGTGGTGGTTAATGATCAAAATGCAGCTATAGGTTTGCCTCTTCTTGTCCTTCTGAACTCCATGAAATATAAGTACTATCCCTCTTCTCTCATAACTTTTCTGCTCACTCAGAGGTAGCCACTTCATGGAACAATCTTGGCTGAGACGTTTGAAGTGTCTTGAATCCGTTCTCTGGGCTTGGCTGGCTTTGGGCCACCTTGGCTTGTGTCCATCCCCCTCAGGTGGGGAGAGAGGCAAGGAAATAAGAGTGTGTACTTGAACAAGGGTCCCTAAATACTGGTTCTGTGCTCCCTGGCCTGTCAGATGTGTAAAAGCTGAATCTCTTGCACCACGCATCCATGAGTCTTTGGAGGACACCTTCTGGATCGTTCCACCTCATCCCCTGTCGCTCCCGCGGTGGTCCACCAGTCACTTCCTGGGCTCGCTTGTCTGCCAGGCCTTCTGTGATGTGCTTCAGACCATTGCTGCTGAGGTCTTCTTGCCCCTGAGACCTGGTGGATGGTATCCAAGAAAATCCAACAACTTTCTCTCTGCCTGGTCCATAGGCACTCTCACATCCTCTGTCCTTCCAAAACTCTACAAGTGCCCATCTCAACGCAGCAGTTTATGGTCCATGAGACCAAAGCAGGGAGTCTGCCCTTCTCTAGATGGTTAATGGTGTCCCAGTTGCAGAGTCCAAGTTCTCCAAGTGTCCCTTAGCAGCCCATCCCCCATTAGACCACAGTGAAAGGAACAGCAGTCCCAGGATGAGGGAAAGTAGATGGGAACCCAAGGCAAGCCTTCTTCTAGAAAGCCTCCTCAATCTCCCCTCTCTTCTACACTCTGACTTCTTTTTTTTCTATTCTGTTAAGATATACATAACATAAAAATGTACCATTTTAACAATTTTTACATGTCCAGTTCCTATGGCATGAAGTACACTCACACTGTTGTGCAACCATCATCACCATCCAACTCCAGAACTTTTCTATCTTCCCCAACTGAAACTCTGTACCCCACTCCTGCCTCCCCACAGCTCCTGGCAGCCAAGTCTCTTCTTCCTGTCTCTGACTGACTACTCTGGGAACTTCCTATAACTGGAATCTTACACAATAGTTATCCTTTTGCAACTGACTTATTTCATTTCAGTATATTGCCTTCAACATCCATCCATGTCATAGCATGTGTCAAAATTTCATCTTTTTTAAGGCTGATAATATTCCATTGTATGTACAGACCACATTATTTTTAAAGATTCTATTTATTTATTTGACAGAGAGAGATCACAAAGTAGGCAGAGAAGCAGGCAAAGAGAGGAGGAGGAAGCAGGCTCCCTGCTGAACAGAGAACCCTGGGATCATGACCTGAGCCGAAGGCAGAGGCTTTAACCCACTGAGCCACCCAGGCGCCCCAGACCACATTTTCTTTATCCATTTTTCTACTGATGACACTTCAGCTGTTCCCACCTCTTGGCTGTTGTGAATAATGCTACTGTGAATATGGGTGTACAAAAATTCTCTTCTTTGGAGTGTATACCCAAAAGTATAACTGGTAGATCATTTGGTAATTTTATTTTTAACTTTTTGGGGACTCACCGTTTCCCTCAGTGGCTGCACCATCTTACATTGCCACCAGCAGTGCACAGAGTTCCAGTTTCTCCACATCCTAACCAACACTTTTTTTTTTTTAAATACAACAACCATCCTAATGAGTGTAAAGTGG
This sequence comes from Meles meles, assembly GCF_922984935.1. Lineage (NCBI taxonomy): Eukaryota > Metazoa > Chordata > Mammalia > Carnivora > Mustelidae > Meles > Meles meles. The sequence goes on along the minus strand of NC_060066.1, from coordinate 61,293,939 downwards.
TATTTCACCATGATTTTAACTTCATTTCCCTAATGACTAGTGATGTTTTCAGGTACTCATTGTCCATTTGTGTATCTTCTTTGGAGAAGAAGTCCTTTGCCCATTTTTGAATCAGTTTATTTTTGTTTTTGTTGTTATTGAGTGGTGCGAGTTCTTTATATATTCTGAATATCAATCCCTTATCAGATACAGGCTTACCTTGGAAATATTGCAGGCTCATTTCCAGACCATCACAATAAAGGAAATACTGCAATAAAGCAAATTAAGTAAGTTTTTTGGCTTCCCAGTGCATTAAAAGTTATGTTTATACTATATTGTAGTCTATTAAGTGTGCAGCAGCATTATGTCTAAAAACCAACATGTATACTTTAATTTAAAAATACTTTATTTTGGGGTTCCTGGGTGGCTCAGTCATTAAGTATCTACCTTCCGCTCAGGTCATGATCCCAGGGTCCTGGGATCAAGTCTTTCATCAGGCTCTCTGCTCAGCAGGAAGCCTGCTTCTCCCTCTCCCCTTTCCTCTGCTTGTGTTCCCTCTCTCACTGTCTTCTCTCTCTGTCAAATAAATAAATAAACATCTTTAAAAAAAATAAAATAAAAAATAATAATACTTTATTGTTAAAAGTTAAAAGTGCTATCCATCATCTGAGCTTTCAAGGAGTCATAATCACTGATCACAGATCATCATAACAAATAGAATAATAATGAAAAAGTTTGAAATATTGTGAGAATCACCAAAATGTGACAGACATGAAGCGAGCAAATGCTGTTGGAAAAATCGCACCGAGAGTCTTTTTCCACACAGGGTGGCCACAGACCTTCAATCTGTAAAAAAAATGCAGCATCTGTGAAATTCAGTACAAAAAGGTATGCTTATATATGATTTGCAAATATGTTCTTCCCTTCCGTAGGTTGTCTTTTCCCTCTGTTGATGGTGTTCTTTGGTACACAGAAGTTGTTTTTTGTTTGTTTGTTTGTTTGTTTATGTAGCTCAATGTGTCTATTTTTTTCTTTTGTTGTCAGTGTTTTTGGCGTCTTACCCAAGAATTTATTACCAAATCCAATGTCACAAGCTTTTCTTCTGTGTTTTCTTCTGAGTTTTATAGTTTTAGCTCTTATTTTAGGTCTTGATCCATTTTGAGTTGGATTTTGTGTATGCTAAAAGGGAGCTGACTCCCTTTCTAAAGTTTTGATCTGCTGTGGATCCCAGCACCATGGATTTTGTTTAGAAATCTCATGTGTGAATTTTCCTTACACTTTATCCAGTATATATCATACTGGTACTTCAATCAAAGCTAAGTCAGAAGACTGTAACTCTAACATCTGTAGGATAGGAATATGGGAAGTAGAAACTACATTACAAGTGTTCCCCAAGTGGATTCCATGTAGCACAAATCCTACTGGGAAAGCAGGTCCACACCTTGGTGTTTCCCATCCTGTGAAAACATTTTTGATATCTGAACAATAAGGAAAGGCAAAAGGAGTATTCAGCTTAAAGAGGAGAAGACCTGAGAGGTGGTAAGAATAGTTTGCAAGCATATGACAAGGGCTGCAGACAGCTGTTCCCTTACTTCACTGAGGAAAGAATAAAAGGAAATAAGTTTAAATTGCAGCATGAAGGATTAATTTAGATATTTCCTGAGAATGTGTATCTAGGTTACCGAGGATGGCAAATTTCTTTCTTTAGAAATTTTTCTTTTTGAAGAAAATAGTGAATGGGGGGTGGGGTGAAATGGAGGACGCCTTAAAGTCTCTTACCCATTGGGACATGATATTGCAAGGAAAAAAAAAAACATTATTTGAAAGGAGTTAATTTCCTTATCTGACTAGTCCGTAATTTTGAACACTAAGAATTAAAACCCAAAGTGCTCTCAGATATAACTTCCACATATATTGCTGACTATTCCCTTTATACAATTCCCGTGCCATTTATGAGAGCTAAATGTTAGCAACAAAAATAGCATCTTTGTGCTACTTTTGCTTTTTCATTCTCTGCCATATTTGTTCCATACTTGAATGCTACTGTTATAGTCACCTTTTAACTGATCACCGTAATGAAGGGAACCCGGCTTAAATATCTGTAACATCAGATAATCCAAGAATCAGTATGGAGGGAGTGCCTGGGTGGTTCCGTAGGTTGAACATCTGACTCCTGATGTTGGCCCAGGTCCCCCTTGGGGGAGTGCCTGAGATTCTCTCTCCCTCCGACCCCCCCCCCCCATACCCATGCGCATGTGCAAAAGCTCACTCACTATCTCTCTCTCTCTCTCTAAAATAAACAAATAAATCTTAAAAAAAAAAAAAAGAATCAGTTCGTTTTTAGACTAGATCACCTGATTCAGCAGAGAATAGCTGAAGGGAGGGAAGCTGAACAATAATAAATTTATTTTCCATCCTCTGAACACATAGCAGTGGCTCAGGAGGAGAAAGGAGAGGGAGAGGGATTCCACAGGTAATCCATTAAATAACTATGTGTGAGCTAACCTAATAACGTTAGCAATCCTGGGCCTCTTTTTTTTTCCCCCTCAAAAATTCAAGTTACTTTAACCTAGATTATGCTTGAGATGTTTACCTTCCCAGTCCAGGACCAACCATATCACTGTGTTACTCTTATTTCCTTGCTGATACAGAAAGTGAACCTGCCAGAGGTCAAAGTTGTAGTTGGCTTTTCCCCTATAGCTCATCCCTGGCTCTAACCTCTCCTTGTCTTTCTAGCTACATCACCCACCACTTCCCCACTCTGTCTCAGCCCCAGTCCTAAGTTCTCAATGCCACCCATACTGCACTACAAATCTTTTTCCTAGACACAACTGTGCTCTCTTATGTAGCCATTCCTTCGCCCTGAACACACAGCGATTTTATCCTTCAGGCTCTTTAAAAGTTTCCTGCTTCTTGAACTTAACCCAGGCAGAATATCCAGGGTATCCTCCATCATGGAACTCAACATTCTGTCCACTCTTGCTAAGCTTCTGGGCGGAAGGAATGTGCCATGTTCAAGCTTGAAATCTTTGCATCTGGCATATATAAATGGTTGTAGTAATTAAATGAATGACTTAGGATCCCAACAGTAGCTAGCATTTCTAAAACATTTAAGCAGGTATTTGTAGTTGTTGGATTGTTTTAAGCCAGGAAACAAAATCTGCCCTTTAAAATACATCATAGAGATCTTTTAAACCTATATACTTTGCCATGGTAAAAAATTCCAACCAGTGTCTTAGCCGTGATCTTCGGAGAAAAGAGTAAATTACGGACAAATGATAAAAACACCTTTAATTGCTACAGTAGCACCTAAGAATCGTGGAGAGATCCTAACCTCCAACTCTTTATTTTATTCACCAAGTCATTCGCCAACATTGTTGAATACCTTCCTATTTGATCTTTATAAATAGGTTATAATGCCAAATGCTGGTGATATAAAGCCTAAGAAAGGCTGTATTTCTTCCTCATATTCTGTTCTGTGTGTTCAGATTCCATTATTTTTCTTTCTTCAATGAGATATCCTTTTAATTGCAACCATATAGAAAAAGAAATAGTTGATATGAGGGATAATATGAAATCTGTGATAGGAGAACCAGGTCAAACAATGGAAGTTTATTTTTAAACAATTCTCTCATGAGGATTCAGCTTAAGGATTGATTATTGAAAAAATATAAACAAAGGTATTACAACATTATTGATTATATTCTCTGCGCTATATTTTTCATCCTGTGAAAAATATACAGTCATCCTGTGACTGACGTATTTTATAACTAGAAGTTTGTACCTCTTAATCCCCTTTCGCCAATTTCATCCATCCCCATCTCCCAGCAATCACCAGTTTATTCTCTGTATTTAGGGGTCTGTTTCTATTTTTGTTGTTGTTTGTCTGTTTGTTTATTCTCTTTTCTTGTTTTTTGGATTCCACATGTAAATGAAATCATATGGTATTTGTCTTTCTCTGTCTGACTTATTTCACTTAAGATAATACCCTCTAGATCCATCCATCTTGTTGCAAAGGGCAAGAGCTCATTCTTCTTTATGAAGGGGTAATATTCTGTTGTGTGTACACACTACATTTTTTTTCATTCATTCACTGATGGACACTTAGGTTGTTTCCCCATTGCATGGTGACAGATGGTAGCTCTGCTTATTCTGGTGAGCATTTCATAATATGTCATTGTTGAATCAGTACATAGTATACTGAAGTTAACATAATATTCTGTGTCAACTATACTTCAATTAAAATATATATATAATCAAATTGTATTCATGGCCTTAAATTATGATAGTGTCTTGTTAAATAATGTGATATGAACATATGGGGAAATAACCTAGTTTTTACAGTATTTCTGTATGATTTTCTATTTGATCTAATATCCTGAGTGCTTGGATTGTTACAGTAATAAGCATCTTAGAAGTACTTATGCATATTTTCATCAATAAGAAATGGATTAATGCCCATGCTCTGAGACCATTTATCATATGGCCCTAGCAGAGAAGTTGGAAAGAGTTCCTAGACCTTTTTTTTTTTAATGTGCATATTTGATTAGAGCAGCTCTCCTGATCTCATAGGATTTGGTTCGAGAAAGGACAGATTTGCGCCTGCAGGGTTTCAGTATTTATCCAATTTTAAAACCCTGGACATGTTACAGAACAGCACATGGGTTTCCATCTGTTCACTCTTTCTATGGATCCAGTTTTTGGAAGGATTGAAAAGATTTATTATGCTAAAAATATATTCTATCCTATAGTTTTCAAGCCAAGAGAAGATCATTCATTTTCCAAACCCTCTAAGAATGAGGATGCTATATTCACCTTTCTTAATACTTTAATAAGACTAGAAAATCCTTAGTATTACTTAAGCAAAAGTCTCAAAGGAGAATGTAAACTAGTAATAATGCTGGTGCCTTTTCTTCTCTAGCACTCAAAGAAAGCTTAACATTTTAAATAGCTTGAAAAGAGCCCCTTCTATCTCAATGCAAGCTGGTGCAGCCACTCTGGAAAACAGTATGGAGGTTCCTCAAAAAGCTGAAAACAGAGCTACCCTATGACCCAGCAATCGCACTACTGGGTATTTACACTAAAGATACAAATGTAGTGATCCAAAGGGGCACATGTGCCCGAATGTTTATAGCAGCAATGTCCACAATAGCCAAACTATGGAAAGAACCTAGATGTCCATCAACAGATGAATCGATAAAGAAGATGTGGTACATATATACAATGGAATACTATGCAGCCATCAAAAACCATGCAATCTTGCCATTTGCAACAACGTGGATGGAACTAGAGGATATTATGCTGAGTGAATTAAGTCAATCAGAGAAAGACAATTATCATATGATCTTCCTGATATGGGGAAGTTGAGAGGCAATGTGGGGGGTTTGGAGGGTAGGAAAGCAATACACGAAACAAGATGGGATTGGGAGGGAGACAAACCATAAGAGACTCTTAATCTCACAAAACAAACTGAGGGTTGCCGGTGGTAGGGGGGGTATGGAGAGGGTGGTGGAGTTATGGACACTGGGGAGGGTATGTGATATGGTGAGTGCTGTGAAGTGTGTAAACATGGTGATTCACAGACCTGAACCCCTGGGGCTAATAATACATTATATGTTAATAAAAAGTTTAAAATTATATTAAAAATAAATAAATTAATTAATTTTTTTAAAAAGAGCCCCTTCTATCTCTTGTTTCTGTCTCATTCAGAATACTATAATAAAATATTATTAAACATAAATGCATGGGAGCCCTGGCTGCACGCATTCGTGATCTCTGGGTAATAATGTTAGTGTTCCTCTGTTCGACTCTAACTTGGAGGCCTCTACAGGCAAGCTTCCTCCTGTAATTCATTATAATTTCATTTGCCTCCTCGTGGTTCTACCCAGAGAAGATTCTGAATATTCGCTCTAAAAGACCCAATTGTATCTTTGAAAGAAAAGTCTGTTATTTATTTTAGATAAGACTGCCCAAAAGTATTCCCCAAATTTAAGGATGTGGGAGGCCTGAACTATTATTACTAAAGATGGTCTTGCGGTCCTAATGGATATGGACATGGTCACAAATACTTTAGATGCCATCAGATTCAGTCATTCTCCAGCTCTGCCCATACTGTGGAAAAGCTGTCTACACAGGAACAACCTCACTAGTAAATGGGCCGCTTTGAAATCTTCAGAATGAATGGAAGCCTGCTTGTCTTGTCAGAATTGTGTCCTCTGATGCAGGGCTAGAACAGACTCTGTGTAAAGAGTATATAGAATAACAGTGAAGAGGAATTAATATTTTCACAGTTGTTCCCAATGTCTGAAGACATTTTTTTAAAAGTATTTTCTCGTAAATCCCACAAGTCTGTAAGGAGGATCTTCCTTTTCCCTCTTTCCGGACGAGGAAAGTGAGAATTCCAGAAATGAGATAACTTGCCTCAGGTCACATTACTAATAAATGTGGGTCAGAGTGACAACCCAGGTTTGGCACTTCTAAATTGCACATTCTTTCCAAATATTAGCTTTTAATATACTGTTCTATTTGGCTTTGTAAACCCTTCCCCAGCACTTGATGTTTTAAATAAACAAAGCAAAAATAACCTATCTGCTTGAAATTAAAATGTCTTAATAAGTCTTTGTATGTGACTGGCCTTTTAACCACAGATACAGGTGGACATCTCTATATAAATATTGTGAGACAGCAAGTGAGAAATTGTGTCATGAATTCTCATTCTCCGTTACAGTAATATCAAGGTACGGGTAATAGGAAGAGAAAGAGAGTTGGAAGAAGAAGAAAAAAAAACTGTTGCCTGAAACAAAACCAAAAAAACCCCAGTTATTCCATAATTGGTTGCTAAAAATTGCCCCTCTGTGTCAACGGAGAATATCCAGTGTTTTTCAAAATCGTATTTCTTTTGCTCTTCACTATTTCTTCTGCTTTTAGTGTAACACAACCCACTTCATCATAGTCTCTTTGCCTTCAAATGACATACTCCCACACGTGTTGCTATAACCGTAGAAATTCTTAGAGCTGAAAGATGTCTTTATAGATATTTGCCAAAAAGAAAGGGAGGGAGGGAAGGAGACCTCAGCTTTCCTGTTCAGAAGGTAACCAGAAAATAGGTTATCTTTTTATATGGAAATATGCTCATTCACACATAGATTCTGGTCATCATGATGCCCCTATGCAAAGAGAACTCTATAGAGCCATTCAAAACCCAGAGCTAATTCACATGCAAAAAAGGACTCTTGGGACATCAGTAAGCCAGCCAACTCCTTGAAGAACTACTTGTCCAGGTCTCATTACTCCCTATCCCATCCATTCCAGAAGTAACTTCTTCCATGTTTCATTTAGTCTCCTATATCCAGGTGCATAGTAACTTTACATTTTAATCTCTGCTGATTGTTTTTCATGGTTTGTGGACTATTTTGCAGTCCGTCTTTGTCCTTGGGCAGGCTTCTGACTTGTTGCCAGGTGGGCATGCATGCCTCGGTTCCCCCGGTCATGCCACAGCTGAGAATTAGTGCCTGGCCTCTCTGTGCTTTGGACACCATTTGAATCTCATCCAGACATCTTTTCTCTCTGCTTTGTGACACTGGGCCAAAAAAACAATGACAATTTGAGAACCAATCTGGTGTGGTCTTGTTCTTACATCCCCACAGAGTAAGCTTCGCCCTCACCAGGAGTCAAAGGATTTGATCACTCCCAACAATCGCAGTGTCAGCATTTCCTTGTCCTTGTTCACCTGGGCCCGATTCGTACAGATTGACCTAGGAGAAGACCAGGTGACACATGGATTCCATTACAGGAGAGAAAACCTAGGTTTAAGGATCCCAAATCTTTTATAATGGAGAGCAAGCAAACTTACCCTTTGCTTTGAAGGGAAATCCTGTCTCTGTCTTCCAAGGCTGCCATCTAAACATCCTTGGAGAAATAGTCCAAACAAAGACAGTCTTGCCTCTCTTTATAGACATGCAAAAACTCAAGAGACCCTTGAAGAATTGTTTCTCAACAGTAAGTAGGGAAGTTGTTGGTGGAAAGGGAAATATTGATCACCATAAAAGATAAATAATGAATACCAAGTTTCTAGAAGGAGTTGGAAGAGCTAGAATTAAGAGTACTGAAGGAACTGCTGGTTTTGAAAAGGAAAAGAGGTTGTTTCTATATAGAATAGGAGAGAGCCAGAAAAGGACACATATATTGTGCTAAAATATCAAAGAAGAGAAGTGGAACGTTGCAGGAACTTTGATCAGAATTCCCTTATCTTGGTGGGGGTGGGGGGGGAGGTAAGGAAGAGATGAGGCCAACTGTGAAGATCCACCACGATGGTTGAGGGCTGAGAGTAGGGGAAGATGAGATGAAGAAGATAAAAAAAAGAGTTTCATAAGTTTCAGAGAGCTACTCTGGGGCATGTGACATGCTGCCAACAAGGAATGAATAACAAGACTGCTGGAATTAGTGAGGGTCCAGCTGAGGAAAGAGAGATTGTGTGACTTCTTAGGAGGGCAGATCAGAATGGTTGGTGTCTTTGACCTGTATCTCTGGTCTATGAAAGTGAAACAGGAGAAGCTAATGGTAGGAATTATTTAGGATGGGAGTAGCAGAAAGTCTGGCAAGAGGAAGAAAAGTCTATATAAGTAAATCAAAATTGAACTATCCATCGAAAGTATGGGAGGACAGGAGCTGGAAGGTAAGAATGTTGTGGTTGTAGAGAAGGAGTAGGAACTTCGACAGAAGAGCAGTTCTAAAAAGTGGGGGGCAGGCTTTAAGAGTGGCTGGTTGAAGTGGAGTTCAGACAGAACCATCTGGAGATGAAAAGGTTGAGGAACCATGCAGTTGGGAGAACAAGGCCTATCAGTTGAGTCATAATGAAGGCAGAAGACTGTGTGGACAACAAAGAGATCCACCATCCCTTCCCCTTAATTTTTGTCTTTTTTTGTTTAATGATTTTATTTATTTATTTGACAGAAGAGAGATCACAAGTAGGCAGAGAGGCAGGTGGGGTGGGGGAGGGAGGGTAAGCAGGCTCCCTGCTGAGCAGAGATCCTGATGCGGGGCTCGATCCCAGGACCCTGAGATCATGACCTGAGCCAAAGGCAGAGGCTTAACCCAATGAGCTACCCAGGCGCCCCATAATTTTTGTCTTTTCTTAAAAAACAGAGTTGTGAGAGTGACACTTAACTGACAAGGACATACTTGTGACATTGTGAATCATTCAGTTTTCCATATAAACTAGTTATTTCTAATTATCTATTTATACACCTGTATGAAACATCTTTTAACCTGTCCAGGAACCATGTATTCTAAATTTTAAACATTGCTTGGATCCATTAGCATCCTTGAGTTTCTCCCTCTGTTGGCTCTCCAAGTGGCAAAAATATTTCATGATAATGATAAGGAAAGATGCCATGAAGACATATTTGACTTCCAAGTCACATTACTATGAGGTGACTCTAGAATTTTGATTAGAGACGTGTTTGGAGAAACATTGGTATAAGAAGAAGAGAGCAATTCACAGGAGAAAACAACATCTGAGGGCATGCATTTGTGTTAGGCCTGAAGAGATCTGAGGACCAGCCTTGACACAACCCTTCAAGACACTATTCTGAGGGACTCATTATTGAGCCTGACAGGAACTCATAAAATAATTTAAAGTCTTTGATATGCAATGGAACCAAACCAGTTTTCCCTGCTGGAAGTTCTCAGGATTTCAGGCTAGTCCTGGAGCAGTCTTCCAAGGAACTGTGACCTTCCTAAGATATCTTTAATCTGCCATTTAGCCCAGGAATAGTGAAGTGAGCTCCATGTCGAGAATCTGGTGGGTAAAAAAGATGCACCCAAGCTAGTCATGCCTTCTAAGTAAGAAACGAGGCAGAGTGCCCCCAGGGATATTTTAGGGAAATCATTACTATGACTACTGTAGAAAAAAATTAATCACCATCTTTGAATATAATTTAAGGAGTCATGCCAGAAATATATATAGCATTGCCTTCTTGTTTCTGTCACTCCGCATCGAGCCCAGCAAATAGGACAACTGATTTCCTCCAAACCATGCCAGTGCTAATGAATGGAAAACTGGCAGAACACAGGGGATCGTGCTAGTCCTCTAGTGAATATAGTAGTGAGGCTTGTTTCTCATGTTCCAAGAACAATTGTATCTTTGAAGAGTAACTCAACTCACATATGACTTAGAGTGGGGGGAGGGGCGGGATTAAGTGAGTGAAGCATGCAGGCAAGACAAACTAGGCAAATGCTAACCAAAGCCACTTTCTTTGTTCATAATACTTCAGATTATAAGTATACTACTAAGACTTCACATTAATGCTGGGTGTGATAGAGTTGTCAAATATTTTAGCTTCATTTACAAATAAGGTATTTTTATTATGGAAAGACATAGTATACCCCACCATCCTCAAAATTAAACTTTAAAATCAGTTGTCAGGAAGAAGGAAGCAGTAGAAAACAAACCAACTAGGGAAAACAACAACAACAACGACAATGGTAAAAGGCTAAGCAAAAACCCAAGATGCTGAGAGAAAGATGGGAGATGGGTAGTGCCCAGGGTAGAGAGTTCTGAGAATCATGTTTTCTTCATTACATCTCTGGCAGAGTAACCTATACATGAATAGCCTCTGTCTTTTATAGTTGGCCTTGTGATTTATGAAACTGGACTTGACAATACTTACAGTACCTCCGAATCAGAATCTGCACTTATGGGGCACCTGGGTGGCTCAGTCGGTTGGGCATCTGCCTTTGGCTCAGGTCATGATCCCGGGGTCCTGGATCCAGCCCTGCACTGGGCTACCAGCCATGAGAGGAGTCTGCTTCTCCCTCTGCCTCAGCAGTGCACCATCCCCACCCAGCCCCATGCTCGTGCTCGTGCTCTCTCTCTTAAATAAATAAATAAAAACCCGCACTTATTCTGAGGTTTCCCGTGAAGAGATTTCCCAGATACGTGACTTCTAAGGATGCTCGAGGCATAAGTGAACTGGGAAGTCTGCTCACAGCTTAAAAGTACGAATCACTCATGGTACAAGTTGAAATTTCATAAGTATCTGACTGATGGGACTAGTGTAGACAACCAAACTGATAAATCAGGTAAAAAAAAAAAAAATGCCCTAATCATTGCAAATTCACTTCTAAAAAACATCCGTTCATTCACGTACTCATTCACTCCTTCCGCAATCCTATGAATAGTCACTGTATTCAGAAGGGGCTACATTAACTGTGAATATCAACGGACTCAGGTATACAGGCATCGACATTTGGCTTTTTAGGTGTATGTCATCCTTGTATTGGGCTCCCTTTTCTTTGTCCCTTCATAATAACTCATAGTTAATATTCTATCCTCTACTCATTTGGGAGTAACGGAGTAAAGGAGCCCATTTGGACTCTTTTGCTCAAAGAATTCTCTAGATTTTAAGTTAAAATGTCAATACCAGATCTATCCCACTTCTATTCACCTGCCATTGTCTCTCTTTTGAATTTGCCAAGTACCTGTGAGAGAAGTAACGGAAGCTACTCTTCAAAAAAAAAAAAAAAAAATTCACCAATGAGATATGATTTGAAACTGTCACATTGCAGCTGTAATTTTGCTTTTTAGAAAAACTGGCTACAATTTGCAAAGTAAATGTTTTTTAAAACAAACCTATTTTGGGGGCACCTGGGTGGCTCAGTTGGTTGAGCATCCAACTCTTGATTTCAGCTCAGGTCATGATCTCAGCATTGTGAGATCAAGCCCCAAGTTGGGCTCTCTGCACTGGGCATGGAGCCTGCTTAAGATTCTCTTTCCCTCTCCCTTTACCCCTCCCCCCTGCTCATTTTCACTCTCTTTCTAAAAAATAAAAATAGATAAAATAAATAAAACAAGCCTATTTTCTCATCAATTTAAAGTAAATCAAATAACAATGAGAATGAAAAATCCAGATACGTCTCTTTGAAAAAAATCGAAAAATGGAGGTACTTTGCAAGAAGGGGACATTCCTGTTACCTCGGCCCTGCCCCAGATAGATGCGAGTTGCTAGTGGTAGTGCCAACCTAAGTTCACTCCTTCTTGGAATTTTCATTTTTCCTAGAAATTTTACAAGTCAGTGCGTCCCTTTCACAAACGGCTACCCTGTGCCAAGGGATATGAACTCTGTTGCCTGTTTATCGTCTGATTCTTCTTTCCCCACCGAAAACATTATCAGTTGGCTCTCTCCTTTAGTTTAAGTACTTCAAAGTCAAGGTGGATGTCTGTAAAACACTTCTCCAGAGCGGGCACTATCATTCAAGGTCAGAACATCTCCAGATGGTATCTTCTGATTCTATGAAAAGGAGTTTGAGCCTGATTTTATCAATTAGAATCATACATACATAGTACTCTTTGAATGAAAAAGTCTTTGCTTCTAACTGGTCTGTGGGCTGCAACTCACAAGAATAACACCCTGTAACTGCCCTTTACTCACAAGCAAAAGGGCCCCCTGAGGTTGATGGGTCTTTCTCACGTTACCTGGAGCTTTGTGGCACCTGGCACTCCAGAGGTATCACGTCTAGGTAGGACCTCTTGTGCCTCTGCTCATTGACTGACAAACTGGCATGCCTGCAATGTTGGGGAAATGTAAACCCTTATGGTTTCCAAAGATACTTCTTAAAGACTTGGATTTTTTTTTTTTTTTTAAGATTTTCAAGTAATCTCCATCCAATATGGGGCTCGAACTCACAGCCCTGAGGTCATTTCACCAACTGAGGCACATTTCACCATCTGAGCCAGCTGTCGCCCCAAGACCTGGATTTTGACAATGACCAGTGGTCTCTCACTAGAATCCCCTGGTCCCTGGACAAATTCTTAAATCAGATTGATGGGCACTACATTTAGAAGTTGCACCATGATTTTTCTTGATCAGATGATTTCTCAATCTTTCCTGAACCTAGGCTATTCGAGGGGATGTTACTGAGTACATACACAATGAAATCTCTTTCATTCTAATCCCATCAGTAAGGAATCCATAGTTCTTAGGTAATAAAAGGCTCTAAAGTTATCATTTGTCATCTTACACTACCTGGTCAATAAATGTTGAGCCTAATTAGTAGTGTGGCAAGATCTACTAATCCCATAGTAAGTAGTTATTCCCATAGGAAGGGAAAATGTTACAGACTGAAAAACAAATCTTCTCAGGCACTTTAAAATATTTGCCATGCCAATTTCAAAACTTTTTTTCAATTTATTTATTAAAAAGTAATTTATCAAAAAACAATCAAGATTACAAATCCCTTATTAGCAAAGTTGGGGTCTAGACTGATATATAAAAAGCAGCTTTGGGGCACCTGGGTGGCTCAGTGGGTTAAAGCCTCTGCCTGCGGCTCGGGTCATGATCTCAGGGTCCTGGGATTGAGCCCCGCATCGGGCTCTCTGCTCGGCAGGGAATCTGCTTCCTCCTTTCTCTCTGCCTGCCTCTCTGCCTACTTGTGATCTCTGTCTGTCAAATAAATAAGTAAAACCTTAAAAAAAAAAAGCAGCTTTTTTTTTTTAAGATTTTATTCAATTATTTGACAGAAAGAGAGAGAGCAATCACAAGTAGGCAGAGAGGCAGGCCTCTCTCTCCGGGGTGGGGGTGGGGGGGGATGGGGGGGGAAGCAGGCTCCCTGCTGAGCAGAAAGCCCGATGCGGGGCTCGATCTCAGGACCCTGAGATCATGACCTGAGCCGAAGGCAGAGGCTTAATCCACTGAGCCCCCCAGATACCCCAGCAGCTTTATTTCTTTAGAATTATTTATGGGGTTTGATATATACATTCATTCTGGCATTCCCTCTTAAATTATATTAATTAGGCTTTGTGGTGTTAACATTGTTATCTTCAGGAAATGTACTCATCCAGCATACTCTCTTAAAATATTCATTAACTAAGTACTTGAGTAAATGTTGTATATATTATAGCTATTTTCTGGTATGGTAACTTCACATTAAAATCTTTGGATCTAAATTGTAACATATACTATAAGTCTACATATACAGCAAAGTAGATAAAAATCATATGTAAAATGAAGAAAATTCCACATGTGATTTTTGTGAAATTTTAAAGAAAAACAATCTTGATTCATATGAAATTTCCAAATTTTTTGAAGCCAATATGAATTTAGGGTATTGAATAAGCAAGGTAATTCTCTTATTCCCCCTTTTGTAAAAGAAAAAAAAAATAATTTTATAAGTATTTGAACTTATTCTAAGCATTACCCTAAACATTTTCTTTATTTTTATTACAAAAGGTAACCTAGGGGTGCCTGGGTAATGCAGTTGCTTGAGCATCCTACTCTTGGTTTCAGCTGGGGTTTTTCATCTCTCTGGGTTGCGGGATCTGGTCCCACTTCTGGCTCTGTGCTCAGCACAGAGTCTGCTTCAGATTCTCTCTCCCTCTCCCTCTGCCCCTCCCGCTCATGCTCTCTCTCTTTCTCTCTAATGTAAATATATCTTATAAAAAATTGAAAAATAAAAAGGGAATCTAATATAATACACCATATAAAATAAAGTGAAAGAAATATATTGTTTATATATATTTATTTGTTTATGTACAACAATCTATATATTATTTATTATAAATATATATAACAATATATAATTTATATACTTACATATATAAATTTGTATGTAGCAATATATTATGTATACTATGATGGTATATATACTATATATTTAATATGTTAAAATTGTCTATAGTAAAAAATTACCGCTTATAATGTTCATTCAACTTCAATTACTTTCGATTTTGCATGATTTCGCCTCATTTTCTCATTTTCAAATGTGTATATTTTCTAGGCAAATCATAATTTGCATAATATGTTTGTTTTATTTTTTCTCAATTCTGTATCTTCCACATTTGTTCATAGTTCTTTTAACATGAAAATGATATTAATGATCAATGTTATTTAAATGGCAAGTAACAGTTTTATAAGAGCTGTCTCCTCTTAGAAAACCTCACAGTCGGGGCACCTGGGTGGCTCAGTGGGTTAAAACCTCTGCCTTCAGATCAGGTCATGATCCCAGGGTCCTGGGATCGAGCCCCACACTGGGCTCTCTGCTCCGCGGGAAGCCTGCTTTCTCCTCTCTCTCTGCCTGCTTGTGATCTCTGTCTGTCAGATAAATAAATAAAACAAAATCTTTGAAAAAAAAAAAGAAAGAAAAAGAAAACCTCACAGTCCACCTTCATTGAACAAACATCTTTTGAACATCAGTTGTATGTTTCATCATGTAACTAGCTAGTCGTTACAATCTAAAGATGTATAAGAGGTTGTCTTTGCCTTTCCGGAAATTATAATTTAATAAGGAAAAAGGAAAAACACATCAAAAAAATGTTCACTGATTCCTACAGGTGCTATTTAATAAAATACGTGTTTTGCTTGAAAGGAGAGGGCTAGGAAAAGTAAAGAGAAGTGATCCTTCAGCTGAGTCTTGAGACTCCCATGTTAAAATTTGAAATGATTCCATGAGTTGGATTAGGATTCCACTCTAGAAATAGCTTAAGCATCAGCTCTCTCAGGAAGAGACTGGGTTTGGAAGCAACTTTCAGTGTTTTGTGATGGTCAAGCACTCCCCTAGTGTCCTTTACAACATCGCCCCCAAGTGGCCTTTCAACTTGTGCTTGAACTTGGGATCTCCCAGGATGCCAGTCTCCCAGGTATCTGATTTTAGTCTTACTGCTGGATTTGCACCTTGCTTTTATAAACAAGTTGCTTTATAGCTTCTAGCCTGTGGTTGCTACTTTAACTGTTTAGTTTCCAAGATATTTGTAAACATATGCATAAATTCAGTATTCTTGCATGGAAATTATACATTTTCTTTTGCATGTGTACAACCAGTAAAGAGTAGGAGGTCAATTTGAATATGTAAATTACAAAATTTTAATTTAATTTGATAGAATCATCTGCTGCTACTGATCTAGGAGTCCTGGTTTTTCTGTGAAGTCACCAGGATTTGTTTATGCTCAAACTAAAGAAAACAAAAATTAAAAGAGATTGTCCAAATAAGACGTGGCACCATATCCAGGATATTCCCAGTAAATAGTTTAGGGTATCAGCAGATGAATGTTTTCCCCATGTAGCTCAGCTAGTCATCTCGGGTCCCCATCTTACTATAAATAGACACACCCACCCCCGTATTTGCTTCAGCGGGTTGGTTAAGGTAGAACACAGGTCTCCATGGGAAGTAAATTCTCTCTCCCTTAGCATTCATTCTTCTCATCATATATTACACAAGCCAGGCCTGCTCAGTTGCTTAAACCTTTCCCTTTCCATGTGTGTTTCTTCTTGCACTGCGTTGATTTCGGCATGAATCCTAAATATTGGTGTTGCCAAGAAGGCTGTTATTTATACCATGAGGCTCAATTTACATTTGAAATATAGAAAATAACCAGGTCTATTTTCATTTTATCAGTAAAAATAGGTCATAAAATCAGGCCCTTAGATAGAAGATTTATCCTTTTTCCAAATATGAAAGCATGGAGCTTTGGGGTCCGAAAATCCCAATGCTTACTGGCTACTTGTCCCATAAACCTTGGTTTCCTTATCAGTAAAGCAGGGATTGTAGTACGTACTTTAGGGCAGTGCTTTTACACTCTCTGCTAACGGATTCATTTCTGGTTCTTTCTTTCCTTTTCTTTCTTTCTTCCTTTCTTTTCTTTTTGTGGTTTCCAATTTGTTATGGACTGATACTTTCATAAGAAACAAAAAACATAAATTGGGATAAACATGCCCTTGGCTGATTGGACAATGTCAAATTGCTATAAAAATAAAAAATTCTCAATTCCTATAAAAGTAAAAAATTCTCAATGCTTACTATCATTTCCTGTACTCATCTTGTCATGGACTGTGACAAACTTGCAGATGGGCACAGGTCCACGGGCCACGCTTGGAGTAGTACAGTCTTAGAGGACCTAAAACAAGGCAAGGCACAACATGTTATAGGTCTAAATAATGTTACTTTCATTTCCTTTCTCCCAAAATTCATTATCCAAATAATTTATTAATTGCTCCATCCCCCTATTCTTCAACAATTATTTATGGAGCACTTATTAAAAGTTGGGCACTGTGCTAAATGTTGGGGATACATTAACAGAAAAAACCCTGTTTCTAGCCTCAAAGAGCTTACTTACTACGGGAAATATTTTCACTAGAATTATTCAAAATATTTTGAGATAAAAAATCTAACATAAAATTATTATACATCTTTAACTTTCATTTCTAACATTATTTTTAAATTTTTCAGTATTTTTACTATCTTTGAGATTAATACACACCCACACACACGCACACACACGCACACACACATTATTTATTTTAAGGCCCAGGTAGGTATTCATTATTCTCATTTTCTTAACCACAAAAAGAGGGTTTTCACTCACCAGTTATAATTCTTTATTACAATATGTAAATTAAAATTTCTTTACGTTTCATTGGGATTAGTTCTAGCAGTCTTTCTAATTCTAAGCTGGCATGTGCTATGACTATAAAATCCATTTTTCCTAAATACATGTTCTCTTACTCAGAGTCTGTCAATCATCATTTAAAATAGATCATATAAACCAGCATTCTGCTTACTTTTTAAAATCCTCTCTCCATTGAAAATTTATAGACATTTAGAGTGAGAAAGTGAAATCTGTTTAATGCTTTGGAGAAGAGCTGGCCAAGAATGCTCTTTAAAAGCAGAAGGTCAGCTGGTATTCATTTTTCAGTCATTCTTCAATAGTGCAAGATCTGTTTTTTTCTATAATCCCTGCCATTGAACCATGAAGCTTGGGGCGAGGGGCGGTCTTCCAAAGGAAAAAAAAAAAGAGAAAGAGATTTCAAATCTGTGACCTACTGACAATTCACAAACCTTTACCCCTGGGGCTAATAATACATTATATGTTAATTTAAAAAAAAATCTGTGACCTAACATCCAGTAAGGCTGTGGGTCTGGTAATCAGTGCCCTGTTCGAGGAAAGGTCTCATTGTCTACAATACCCAGAAGTTTGTCTAACAAAATCACGTACATCTTGTGGGCAGGGATCATACTTGGTTTGTCATTTGTGTCCCAGTATTAAGCACTGCTGGGACACCTAGTAGAAACCAAACAAGTGTTTGCTGAGTGAATGCTAAATGCAGGACAGTACGTTTTCGGGTATGGTTGTGCATATATTTCATTTTGCATAATCTGAAGGCTGTGCATATTTCATGTGTCCTTACCCTTTACGTTTAATAAATTGCAAAAATCCTCTCTGCCCATGAGTGCCAGGTGATGAATTATGGTACAAAACTCAGATTCTACTTTATAAAAAGAAATTATTTGGTGGACACTTTTATGGGGGGCAATAGTGGCTATATGATTTTATAAATCCCAAAGTCCAGTAAATGTGTGAGTGCCAGAGGAGAAATTTTAATGGCATAGTTTTATAACCCTGGGTGAATGAGATGTGAGAAGTTAACACGTGGCCTAAACTGGGAGAGGCTAATGATTTCAAACCATTTTCCATTTGCATGTGTGATTATAACACAGGAGTTCTGCATAAGTGTTAATCGTTAAAAATTCCTTTTTTTACAGTCGTATGATCTTGACAGTCATGTTGATTGTCATGTGAAGGGAATCCAGTATTCGTGTCTGTGTCTAATATTGCATACCATATAGCTCCTATTGTCTTCCTCCAGTATATGTGTACAAGGAAGAACTTTCTGCCGTGATTGACAATAGCTAAGCCATGACACGCTGACACAGACACTAAACTACATCCCCCCCCCCTCAAAAAAAGAGATGATGATCACCAAACTTGATTATCTTCCTGGAAGCTAATGCAGCAAAGCCTATAAGGGATATGAACATACTGAATCTTTCTGTGGATGAAACAGAACATTTCTCAAAATGAACTACAGAGAACTTCACGTCTCCTTATTTCTACTGACATCTAAGCATAGGAAAGTCTCAGAATTACTGCCTTATATTCTTGAGTTTTTAGGGAACTCCTCCTGTGACATTAGCCCTGAGACCTGAGCCCAGTGGGGTTGCAATAAAGTCCAGTTGGGAGAAATGAAATACGCCGTCTTAAACAATTAATGACCATCAATAAATGATACAGGGGCCACATTATATTAATTAGCCCTTTATTACATTTGTACATTCATTTTGCATTACGTTTATAATTTGAGGTCCAAAATGGATTTTGACGTGGGGAATTTGAAATGACCTGAAATCTCTCTAAGGAGTTGGATGCAAAGGGCGCCTGGGTGGCTTGGTGGGTTAAGCCTCTGCCTTTGGCTCGGGTCATGATGTCAGGGTCCTGGGATTGAGCCCCGCATCGGGCTCTCTGCTCGACGGGGAGCCTTCTTCCTCCTCTCTCTCTCTGCCTGCCTCTCTGCGTACTGTGATCTCTCTGTCAAATAAATAAATAAAATCTTCAAAAAAAAAAAAAAAAAAAAAGAATTGGACACAATACCAGAGCCAGAACTCTCCTCCAGAAACTGAATTTGATGTACCTCTCAACTGAATTCCATCACGTCACAGTAAGTGATGTTCTTACTATGGAACAGCACAAACTGTTCCAGAGCAGGCAAATGACTTCTCCCCAGGACTCCCACTGAACATCCATGCACGGAGGTTCCACAGCTCTGAAATGTCAGGTGGCCACACGTGAGAGAATAGAAGATTCCAACACTACTGCTGGTGTGATTCGTTCATCAAAAATGGCGTGCTGCTGGGCTGCTCTCCTGGGCGAGCTGATGTCTACCTGAAGTGAGCAAAGGGTTCTTCTTTCTTTCTTTTCCTTTCCTTTCCTTTCCCCCCTCCCCCTTAAACACAGGAGCTTATAGAAAGTCACATGCTGCTGAGTTCCAGAACTTTCCCCACTGTCTTGGCTGACTCTTGGTGAGATACAAGAAAATCTGATGCATGTGTGTAAAAAACAAAAAGGGATATAGGAAGGAAGGAACTCATTTCTTTTATCTAAAATTGAAGGAGCTATAGCTAGCACTCTGAAATTTGAGAGAAGAGAGCTCTCTTTGGTTTAATTCCCGCAGGTCATGTCTTTGTTTTCATGAGTCTAACACCTCATGGAGGGGCCCCTACCTACATGGCTACTGAGCACTTAAAATATGGCTACTTCACGTTGAGATGTGCAGTAAGTGTAAAATACACACCGGATTTTGAAGACTTTGTGAAAAAAAGAGAAGGGCCAATTTTAAATACCTCTTTAATAAATTTTACATTTATTAAATAAACTTATTTAATATATAATATGTATTTATAATATATGCAATATATTATTTATTTAGTATATAAAATATATTTATGAGTATGTTTAAATGACAATATTTGGGGTATATTGGGTTAAATAAATACTCTCATACTGAATATATATTGTTGAAATTGATTTCACCTGTCTCTTATTAGTCTGTTAAACATGACTACTAGGGATTTTTATTTATTTATTTTAGAAATTTTTAAATTACGCCGGTGGCTCACATTACATTTCAGTCGGACAATGCTGCTTTAGATAATGTAAGTTAATGTGTAATTTATTCCAGAAGATTTTCTCTTTCTCATAAATCTCTTCATTGTTGGAATCCAGTGAGAAGATCCATGAGAAAAGATGCTAATTCTGTCAACCAAGCTTAATGCTTACCGTATATCTTAAAATCTTATTCTCAAAATAAGTTTCTTTTGCTCCTTAAAAACTGAATGAAGGAACCATATGTTATGTTCCCTAATATGGCCCTCAAAACCAGCATTACCTGATTTATACTAATTAAAAAGGCTTCCAGTCCCTTACAGAGTTAACTTAAATGAAGACAGTTTTTAAATGTTTTTGAAGTTTTTCTTCCCAGACATATATTTTCAGAACAAATATTACCTTTGCTTCACCACGGCACCATGCATTTCATAGCCATTCCTACTGCTCTTCTACTAATCCAAAAAAAGATTTATGTTATTTATCAGCAATATTACATGTTCCATTATATTTACTGCTTTGTTTACACTCATGCTGCTGTAATACAAACTACAGTTGAAATACTGCAGGCCCTATCGTTCTATTACATTAATCTTAGTTTTATAGCAGAACGTAGGATTAAATATTCATGCGGGATGAGAAAGCAATCAATAGCCGTATTCTACAGTAGGTAATCTACAACTGAGTAGTTCATCTGTAATCATTCTCTGCACGGGATGGTGGAGGTATTCCAATTTCTCAGCCTTATTTCTCTATATAAGAATGTTCCATGAATGAATGCACAGCAACAGTAAATATTAACAAATATTTAGTAATATTAATACTGATAATAAATAGCAAATATTAACAGGTTATCTTGTTACCCATGGTTTGAGAAGTTTGGCCATTTGTAATTTATAAAGTTAAGCCTTTTGTTGTATCACTTCTGGATTTCACATACATAGAACCCAGAAAAAAGTCTGCGGTCATAATGCTTTCTATTAACAGAATGAAATCAGTAACAGCAAAACACTCACTACCGGAGAGCCTTTGCACTGGCATACGCTAATGAATTCTACCTCTCTCTACAGCAATAGGACTTTTTCTTTTTTCTTTCCACTTTTTCTCTTTCTCTCCCTCTTTTTTTTTTAAGATTTATTCATTTATTTAAGAGAGAGAGAGAGAACAAAGGTGAGCAAGGGGAGGGGCAAAGGGAGAGAGAGAGACAAGCAGACTCCCCACTGAGTGGGAAACCCCAAACAGGGCTGCATCCCAGGACCCCGAGGTCAGGCCCCAAGCCAATCAAGAGTCAGATGCTTAACCAACTGAGCCACCGAGGCACACCTATTTCTTTCTTTCTTTCTTTCTTTCTTTCTTTCTTTCTTTCTTTCTTAGTGAAATTATTGGTTTCTATTAAACTATGTTGAAAAGAGCACTAAATCTGGAATTATTAGGTTTAGATCCAAAGTAGTCAAATTTCTGAGTAATATTGGGCAAACCCACTTATTTTAAATTTTTAGAAGATTTTTTTTTTTTTTTTTTTGAGCAAGAGTAAGGGAGGGAGAGAGAACACGAGGTTGGGGGAGGAGCAGAGGAGAAGCAGACTCGCCCCTGAGCAGGGAGCCGGACACAGGGCTTGATCCTGGAACTCCAGGATTATGACCTGAGCTGAAGGCAGACAACAGACTGAGTCACTTAGGCACCCCAAACCTGCTTATTTTAAACGTCGTTCCTTAATCAGATCCCCTTTACTGGATCAGTGCGCCCATCCTCGCCTGCTCTGAATGGTGGTAACTACCTGACCAAAGTCATCCCCTATTTATGGAAGGCCCAGGAATTTACACTTCCTACCCCATGTCCTCCACCCAGGGCCACCTCCAGCCATTGGCTGAGCGGGCACACAGTAGAAAAGGCAGCCCCATTGACTGAAGGTGGGATCCCCCACAACATGCTTCAGAGCTCCTGTGGACTCAGGCTGAAGCTGATCCCCCCCTAAGACCATGTTCGCCCATAGCTTTTTCCCTTCCTTCATCCTGCTTTCCCCACTCCCCTGCTCCTGAAGGCACTCTTCCAGGATGTCCCTGAACAAGAATTCCTGTCTCAAGCTCTGCCTTTAGGGAACCTGACCTAAGTTTTACCACCTAATGTCTGAGCCTCAGTTTCTTTAACTGTAAAATGAGAGTAATAGCTGGCCCGGGGACTTATTGTGAGAGTTAGGTGAGAGGTCGTTGTATGAGAGTGCTTTGTTAACCTGGCAATAATGAAACAAATGTTAGCTATTGTCATCGTCAGTGACATTACTAAAACTAATGATCACAAACTGATTTTTTAAAATTCTCTGAGACTTACTATTCCCCTCTGCTGAAATGTGCTATAAATGCCCTTTTTATGAGCATCGAGGGTGACAAATCTTTCTCTGTACCTTCATCTAAGCCTGACTTAAATGAAGAATTCCCCAGTGGCTTCCAAGTTCTACTTATTTTTAAATCCTAAATGGTGTTTTTCCATACAAGTGGATATATACTTCTGCAATGTTCAGCTTCCTTCTCTTACCCGCCTCACTATCTGTGAGATATTATTCTCTTATTAGTGTAAACAAAAAAGAATTGACAACTCATCTGTAAGTCAAGAAGTTTCTTCCCAATTAAATTAGAAACATTGAATGATATATTGCTTAATTTTGATGAGATATTGGCTTACTTGTTTCTGGGATATTTATTTACTTATTTATTTAGCGTCTGTTTGCTTCCTGGACTGGTTGGTCTTAATCAGGAGTATTATGGCATTCCCTAAACTGAATCTAGCTACCTTTTGGTTATTATGCATTTTCCCTAAACAGAAAAAATAAAATCAAAAGGAGTAAAATCTCATGTTCCTCCACACATGTCTGACAAATACAACTCAGATAATATGCAAGTGTCGGTTCTCTGGTTTTTTTTAAGTGTTGGGAGAAAACTATTTTAAATTTAGCTTTTGATGTCAATTTTCAGCCTACAGACTGTGATATTCTTCTAAGGGCTAACCCCAGGATTAGTATTTTTCAGATTTTCGCAATGCCTTTACAAGTTTGAATTCATTTGTCTACTTGATGTTTATCAAGTTTCTATTAGGTGTAAAACACTGTGCTAAGAACCAGGGGAGCAGAAACATGACGAATGCCTGCCCTCTTCAAGTGCACCGTAGACAAGAAGTCTGACTTTAATCAGAGAATGAATAAATGTAACCATGATAGGTCAGTGGAAGGGGAGTGAAAGTTGAGCATGTATTGGAGACGACTTCCCAAAGAAGTAATCATTAAGCTAACGCTGGAGAAAAAGTAAGAGGAAGTAGAAGGAAGAGCATTCCAAGTAACAGGAACATCATGTACAAAGCTACTGTGGCAGGAGGAAACATGACTGAGATGTCACAGCTAGGGTTAGAGGGCCTACGATGATAGGACAAGCATTAAGTCTAAGAGCAATAACCCAGAGAAGCTAAGTGCAGAATTGAAAAAGAGA
Source organism: Meles meles (assembly GCF_922984935.1). Classification (NCBI taxonomy): domain Eukaryota; kingdom Metazoa; phylum Chordata; class Mammalia; order Carnivora; family Mustelidae; genus Meles; species Meles meles. Next base: position 61,270,053 of record NC_060066.1, on the reverse strand, counting down.
AGGTCATTCAACTAAGGAGTTATATCAACTGAATGAAAATTTGTTTTGTGCACACTGCATACATGGGGCCGTCCTCACTTTAGATCCAAAAGGTCTTCCCAGTGGGAACCTGATCAACACCTCTCAGCTCCGTTGCACTAGCGCCTGCCCTCTGCCCGCCTCTCAGAAGTCACCCTTGGTCAGTTTTGAATTGTTCTTGCACCAAGGCAACTAAAAGTGGGTACAGTCATATGGCTGTATTTGTGAAGACCAAGATCTATTCTCCGCTCTGTCTTCTTAGATAATATGCCTGACATTGCTACGCTTTAAACCTTGCTTGCAGGACAGCTTGGTTTTGCATGGACAGCACTTCAAGACTGGACTCTGTCCACCTCTGTCTCTCATTTCTCCCTGCACCATGACACTTCAACTGCTGACTGCTCTTAGTTTCACTAAGATTTTCGTCAAAAGTGGCACCTACCATGTCTCAGGCCTCTGGCCCCTCCTCTCCTTCAACATTTAGCTCAGACTCCTCCCCAAGGAAGGCTTCCCTAACCTCTCACTGTCCTATCCCAAACCAATTATCTGACCCTCTCCTGTGTTCCAATATTATCTTTCCATATTCTTTGTTGAAATGCTGTTAAAATGATTCAGTTATATATCAAAAGCCACTCCTCACTAGACTAGACAGTTCCGCAAAGTCAAATACATCTGGTTTGCCTCTGTATCTCTAGGGACCAGCATAAGTTCTGGCAAAACAGAATCATGATTCCTGGATAGATCTGAGCAGGCAGTGGAGTCAGCCTGCTTTCCAGACCCATTAATTCAACCATCCAGGAACCTAGACCAGCATTGTCAAAAGGAAATATGAGAACGCAAGCCACATTTTAAATTTTCTAGTAACCACATCAGAAAAGTAAAAATCAACAGGTGAAATTCACTTACTAATTAGTAATATGTACTAATTAGCCTAATATATCCAAAATATTATCATTTTAATGTATAATCAAATAAAAATTAATCAACATTTTACATTCTCTTTTTTCATATTTAGTGCCAGAAATCCGGTGTGTATTTTACACTTATAGCAAGTCCCAGTTTGGACTCATCACCTTTGAAGTCTCAGTAGCCACATGGGGCTACTGGCTGCCACATTAGACGGTGCAGATCTGGATAGTTAGTATCCAGGAAAGGCTGGCAATATCAACAACCAAAAGGAAACAAACCAACCAGCCTGAGAACAAGTTGAACAGAATTGATATGGGACTCGTTGAAAAGACCTTGAGGGAGCCAATTGTCTGAGAATTTAGAGGCTTGAATTATCTGGTTTGGCTTTCTGTGCTTTTGGAATAAAACATTTCCACAAGTTTCTGCATCATATCTGGAGATAGTTTAAGTGTTCAGCTATCGCTTGCAAAAACTGCCAGTATTTCCTCTATTCTTTATGGATCACTCTTCTTGGTTCTAAAACTACAAATGCATATGAGATAGTTGGATGTAGTCAAAGAGCTTTGTAAAGTGGTTTTAAAAATTCATATTTCAGGGGGAAAAGCCAACAAGTGCAATATTTTGCCAAGTCACATTTCTCTCTTTGCCCCAGAATCAGCATTAGTGCTTTTATCACTTGATCAGTTTATTTCTGTCACTGAGTGAGAGCCCACAAAATAGCTTGCCTCTCCTCCCTCACCACAGAAACATATGGAAACCCAGAAGTAGACTGTATGGATAGAAAGATCGTGATTTTCTTTACTGTGTCTATTCACCCTTGGGACCCAGTTCAAGGACTGACATGGGCTGGAGGAATGTAATCTTATTTCATTCATTCTTTTATTCATTTGTTCACTAAATAACTTACTTAACGCTTATTATGTGCATACCTTGTGCTGGACTCTGGGACCATACAGTCATTACGCTCAAGGAGCATGCAGCCCCTTGGGTTAGTCAGATCAGCAAGTCTGTGGTATGCCTGGTGCAGGTGCAGGAGCATGTAGATCAATGGTGGATGGATGGAAGGCTTTAAAATGGATGTTTGGAACCTGATCCAGGGGCTCCGGGAAGGTCTTCCCATGGAAAGGTCATTAAGCTAGGAACCGAAGGGGGGAGTAGGAGTTGGACAGTTGGATAGAAAGGGGCAGATCAGCCAGGCAAAGGAAAGATCATATAGAAAATCCAAATTTAAGAAAGCATATGGCAGTCTTGGCTCTCTGAAGCTTGACTTTCAAGGGACTGGAAGAATCCACTGGGAACGGAGAGTAGAAATTAAGGGCTGAAATGGCCGTGAATGATGCTAGAGAAGTAGGCCAGGAGTCAGCTCACAAAGAGCTAAAATTGTCACAGTTACAGGTGCCTGTGAGATGGTTGGTTCAATTGGTTAAAATGACTAGAACCAGGGAAGGAGTGGAAGAGTGTGTATCTGGAGATGGAAGTGGGTAGATGAAATGGAAACAACAGAGAAAGATGGGGGACAGTAAATAGGCAAGGGGTAAATAAAGAACGAAGACTCAGGAAAAAATTAGAAGACGTCATTAATCACAGTGAGAGATCGAGACTGAATTTGAATCAATTACTGAGATGCAGTAACCTGGGAAGGCAAAGTCATTCATTGAAAACCTTGGTATAATTATTTTATTCAATTCTTCCAGCAGTATATTTTGTAGTGAAGAAACTGAAGCTCAGAGTGGTTTGAGTTTTTGTTTATTTTGTTTTTTTGTTTTCAGAAATAGGTGTATACAGTATACATATATACCTATAAATAGGTATATATGTATACTGTATACTTTATAGGTATTTATAGGTCTATATAGGTATATATATATAGGTATATATATATACTATATATAGGTATATATACAGTATATATACCTCTTTCTGAAAACAAAAAACAAATATAAAAAACAAAAACAAAAAACAAATATATATACACACATATATATATATGTATGTGTATCTCTCTCTCTCTCTCTCTCTCTCTATATATATATATATATATATATTTATTTATTTATTTATTTATTTTTAAGAGAGAAGAGAGAGCCCAAGCTGGAGTGGGAGGGGCAGAGGGTGAGGGAGAGAGAGAATCATAAGCAGACTCCACACCCAGTGTGGAGCCAACTCGGGGCTCAATCTCATGACTCTGACTGAGATCATGGCCTGAGCTAAAATGAAGAGTCAGACACTTAACTGACTGAACCACCCAGGTGCCCCCAGAGTGGTTTTGTAACCTGCCCAAGATTATAAGTAAGTGGTGCATATGGGATTAAAACTCAGATCTATCAAACCACAGCGCCTGCACTCTTTCCACGAGGCTCATCAATCTAGGTCATCTTAGCTGATGTTTAAAGAGTAACCTTGGGGCACCTGAGTGGTTCAGTGGGTTAAAGCCTCTGCCTTCAGCTCAGGTCATGATCCCAGGGTCCTGGGATCAAGCCCCTCATCGGGCTCTCTGCTGAGCAGGGAGCCTGCTTCCCTTCCTCTCTCTCTGCCTGCCTCTCTACCTACTTGTGATCTCTGTCTAAGAAATAAATAAAATCTTAAAAAAAAAAATAAAGAGTAGGGGCACCTGGGTGGCTCAGTGGGTTAAGTCTCTGCCTTCAGCTCAGGTCATGATCTCAGGGTCCTGGGATCGAGCCCCACATCAGGCTCTCTGCTCAGCGGGGAGCCTGCTTCCTCCTCTCTCTCTGCCTGCCTCTCTGCTTACTCGTGATCTCTCTCTCTGTTAAATAAATAAATAAATCTTAAAAAAAAATAAAAATAAAGAGTAACCTTTAGAGTTACAGTGATGTTCATTCTCTGACATTAAAAATTACATCAGAAAAGTTGTTCGACTCCATCTGTTTGGGCCTGAATGTTAAAACTGAGGATTTTGCTACTTCTATTACCTGTCTTCATGCATAGCCATAAGATAATATATGAGCCAGCAAGAAAGAATGGTGACATATTAATCTGCAAGTGTACTATCACGTTTCTAAATCAGAGTTCCCATTTTTAAAAATTATGTGTTTTAAAATATGTTAAGGAAGATTGGCCAAATTAAATTGCACTGTCCCAGTGACATTTTGTGAGATGTGTATTATAATTTTCAGATCTGTCTTAAAATGAGACCACAACCACATCCAACCACATCCATTAAAAACAGCACCAAAATAATTTTTATAAAGAGAAAAGTGCTTTTACAGGAAAAAAATATATATGTGTTTAGATAAATGAGTTACTTTAATTCTTTACCATCAAGTGCAAGTTAGCCATTTTTTCCTGAAGTTGTTCAGTGATTTTTCCTAACTGCGTTTTTGAGGTGTGAAGGCCCAGAAACCATGCAGGAATTTTCCCATTATGCAGAGCTCAAGTGGCAGCCCAAATTCGCTGTTCCCTACAGCTTAGCACTGAGGTCACAGCCTCTAGTAAAATCAGTTTTATCCAGAAAAACTTTGGAAACAAGGTGGACAATGTATGAAGTTTCAAGATAATTGTCTATAAATCTCCTAGGCTCCCCTCCTGGAACCTGCTGTGGTTACCAGCTGCCTTGCCAAGTGACTGCAGGATGGGACCACCTGGGAATCTGGCTTTCACTGCGGCAGCTGCTTTCCTGAGCACGTATTGTCTTACACTGGTAGGGGCTGCTCCTTGGTCTGGTAACTTTCCCCGACTAAATGCAACTCTCCCGCGGGAATCATGTTCTCAGTTTTCTGCGCCCTTTATCTCACGTAAATTACCCTTGGCTTCAAGAATGCAGCTTTTCATCTTGTTTTCCTCCATTACGGATACAAGATTGCACAAATGCTAAGATTACTGCTCCTGCAAAATGTCTTCACAGGTGGGCCCTAAAACCTTTCGTTTTCACAGGAATGCCTCCAATTTTTAAAGCATGATTCTCCTTAAGGGAAAAAAAAAATCTCAGCATGAATTCAGGACACAGAAGTGTTGAGTCTCACCAGATCCCTATGTGGAAGAAAGGACAGAGTGCTTTGCCATGGTGAGTGCTACTATAGATGGGGAAATGCCAAAAGGCACAAACCTGAGATTCCTCAGGCATCGCAAAGTAAAACTGAGAATTCTAGTGTGGGATATTATCAGGCAGTTTTCTCATTTCTTCAGTTTTCAATAGGCCTTGATGACTTTTAATTAACAGCTTTATTGAAATATAATTCACATTTCATTCAATTCACCCATGTAAAATATATAATTCGTTGGTTTTTAGTATATTCACAGAGTTGTGTGTCCATCATCACAATCAATTCTAGAATATTTTCATTACCCTTAAAAGAAACTGTGTCTATCCTTTAGCTGTCAATCTCAATCTCTCCATCTCCTTGCCAGGTCGAGGAACCACTAGTCGACTTTCTATCTCTATACATTTGCCTATTCTGGGCACTTCAGATGAATGGACTCATATAATATGTAGACTTTTGGTGCTCGCTTCAGCAGCACATATACTAAAATATGTAGACTTTTGTGACTGGCTTCTCTCATACAGCATAGCAACTTTAAGACTCATCCACGCTGTAGCATGTAGAATGTTGTAGCATTCTTTTCATGGCCAAATAATATTCCACAGCATGGGTATACTACACTTTATTTATGCATTCATCGGCTAAAGGATATTCGGATTGTCTCCACCTTAGGGTTGTTGATACGAATGCTGTGATGAGGGTTTATGTACAGGTTTTTGTGTGGACATAGGTTTTCATTTCTCCTGGGTACATACCTAGAAGTGGAATTGCTGGGTCATGCAGTAACTCTGTGTTTAACCTTTTGAGGAACTGCCAGATTGTTTTTCAACAAGGCTAGATCATTTTACATTTCCGTGGGCCATGTATGAGGGCTCCAGTTTCTCTTCCTCTTCGCCAGCCCTTACTGTGTCTATCTTTGTGGTTCTAGCTGTCCTCAGGGATATGAAGCGGTATCTCCCTGTGGTTTTGATTTGCATCCCCCGATGGCTGTCGACGTTGAGCAGCTTCTCAGATGCTTAATAGCCATCTGTGTTGATGCCTCTTTTTAAACCTATTTCTCTGTTGTGTTTTAAAAGTAACACCTCTTAGGGGCACCTGGGTGGCTCAGTCCTTAAGTGTCTGCCTTCATTCAGCTCAGGTTATGATCCTGGAGTCCTGGGACTGAGTCCTGCATCCAGCTCCCTGCTCCGCGGGAAGCCTGCTTCTCCCTCTCCCACTGCCCCTGCTTGTGTTCCCTCTCTCACTGTCTCTCTCTCTCTGTCAAATAAATAAATAAAATCTTAATAAATAAATAAATATTAGTTAAAAAAAAAAAAAGAATATAGCAACCAGGGGTGCCTGGGTGGCTCAGTCATTAGCATCTGCTTTCAGCTCTGGTCATGATCCCAGGGTCCTGGCATCAAGCCCCACATCGGGATCTCTGCTCCTTGGGGAAACCTGCTTCTCCCTCTCCCAATGCCACTGCTTGTGTTCCCTCTCTCGCTATCTCTCTCTCTCTGTCAAATAAGTAAATAAAATCTTAAAAAATAAATTTAAAAAAAAGTAACACCACTTGAATGCCAGGTAATGGCCAGAGACTTTCAAATAAAGGATTGGCTCTTTGGACTGTACTTTCTTCTGCTCACATCTATAAAACTGTACTTCCATTCTCCGGGAGAAGCGTGTCCTGTAGCAAGCAGGCCCTTTACTGCTATCTGAGGACATATATTATTTTATTTAGATTTTCTTTTTGATTTATTTATGAGAGAGAGAGAGAGAGTGCATGTGTGCACAGGGAGAGGAGCAGAAGGAGAGGGACAGGCAGACTCTGTGCTCAGGACCGTGAGATCATGATCTGAGCCAAAATTGAGAGTCGAATGCTTAACCTACTGAGCCACCCAGCACCCCTTAGAACATATATTTAAAAAGAAGACATCATTCCTACTCCTAAAGTGGTAAGGAAATTAAAAGGCAAAATCCATTTCTTTGCCCTTTTCTTAATTCATCTGTAAACAGTCTCTAAAGCAGAAGAGAATCTTCCCAGACATTTCTCGAATGCATGATGCGTCTTCTTGAAGGAAGAACCAATATGACTCTTCAAGGACAGGCTTCCCATGTACCTGGAAAATGGTCAAGTTCGCACTAACAAGATGATTAATTCACTTTTGCCCAAATCCAATGCCAAATAGCTTAAATAATTGATGGAAAAGTATTTAAAATTACAGTTTGGTTATTGCAAAAACAGAACACTTCTCTTACATGGTTTATTAAATTTGAATGTTGATCTCTATAATCAGTGAACTGGCAAGGCTACACAGTTTTTAAGCATCAGAAACCTAAACTCTCATACCCACATGGGGAAATGCAGACACCGACGGACTCATCTCAGATCCTTACATAATAGTGGCAGGAGTGGAACCAGGACTTACCTGTTGGGTTCCCCAGCTCAATATATTTTTCATAACAGCAGACCCTCTCTAAGGTCTCTGCTGGTTTTAAGTTCATTCACTGCCTGTGAGTGACTTTAAATTATATTAGAAAAAAATGTTAAGGTTCTGTCTTCGTGGAGATGAACCACATATGAATCGAGTGTCCTAGAAGAGAAAAGCCGTTTCCTATGTAACTCTGATGGAGGAGATTGAGTGGACTGAATATATTCATTTATACAGATCTGCCCCTAAGTCCCTGGTTTTCAGACTTCAGGCCTCAACCCAGATGGGGCGGGGTGGGGGGAGGTCACAAAATCAGAGACACAGAAAGAGAGAGAGAGAAAATGTGTGTGTGTGTGTGTGTGTGTGTGTGTGTGTGTGTGTGTGTGTGTCTGTGTGTCTGTGTGTCTGTGATGTACTGGCTTATATGGCATGAAAGTTTCCTTAAGCAGAGGCAGGGAAGGATGTGGTCACACACATACGAGGTAATTTTCAAGGTGCCAGAAGGCCCACGTACACAAAGATCTCTCTGCCACAGTGTGGGAAATTGATCTCATTTCCCCCCCGCATCTGCAATTTAGATTAAGCTATTACTGAAATAACGACAAACACTTATGAAGCATTTGGTATGTGTGAGTGCTTCATACATAGTAACCCCTTAATCCTCTATTCAGCTACAAAGGTATCTACAGAGTTGCTCACAGCCCCACCCCTAGTTAGTGGCAGAGGTGGGGTTGGACCCCAGACAGACTGGTTCCAAAGTCTGCCTTCTTAACTACTGAGCTTGCAGGACCACACTGTTGCCCAGACTACGGCCTGCGGAGCACTCCCTGTGTGACTGCTAATGGGAGGTAGCTGACACCGTTCCTGATTCCAGGGTTCGGATGCTGCGTCTCCCTTCTGATCATAGTTTATGGGACACTGGCAGTTCTGTGGATCTGGGTTGGGGAGTGGAAATTTGGTTGAGGGATGGAACCCTTGAGTATTCCTGGAGCTACATGTGCACAGAAAGAAAACCGCTTAAACCTAGCTTTATGTTTACTTGGGTGGCTTTGTGGGTAGGCCAATGGAGATGAAGGTCCCTCTACTATTGGCGTCCGGAGTCTGGGATAGGGAGTGACTGTGCCAAATAGTTTCAGGAATGAGGGGCCAGAAATAGAGGGCATGACAGGGAAGGGTCCCTGGTGGCCCAGGGCAACCTGCACGCATGCAAGAGACTCAAGAGCAACAATAAGAGCCAGAAAGAAGTGTTGTCCTCTTCAGAACCACACCTAGAGGCAAATTCCACTGGGTGTGGAGAACCAGACGATTGTAACCTGCTGTAGACTAGTCTGGTGAGTGGGAAATAATTTATTACATGGAAAGAAGGTGACAGAGGCTAGGATCCATGTTTGACTTTTTTTTTTTTTTTTTTTTTTTGGAGCACCTGGATGTCTCAGTCAATTAATCATCTGCATCTGCCTTCGGCTCAGGTCATGATCCCAGGGTTCTGGGATCAAGTCCCGCATCAGCTCCCTGCTCAGTGGAGAATCTGCTTCTCCCTCTCCCTCAACCTTTCCCCCCTGCTCATGCTTACTCGCCCTCTTTTAAGTAATCTCTACACCCACCGTGGGGCTTGTACGCACAAACCCAAGATCGAGAGTCACATGCTCTACCCGCTGAGCCAGCGAGGCACCCCTAGAACCTAGAACCTGTGTTCGACTTTTAAGAAGAAAGCACTACAACGCTAAAAATTTACGGACAAAAACGAAAATCTGCTTGTGCGAAATATCTGACAGGATATTGTGTGCACCGAGCCAATGGAGGTTCCGCGTTCTTGCACAAGTGGAATTCTGCTGGGCTAGAGAGAGCTGTCCCCGGAGCCACAGGGCCAGCACGCACAGGCTCACATTGTACAGGGTTGAACTCAGAGACACAGTCAAGCACATCGAATTCCTTCTAGGCTCTGCTGTCCTCTGGCATCCGTGCCAGTACTCCCTTGCTGGATGGGTGAGAAGGGTGAGGTTGCTCAGGATATCATTGCCCTCCTACCTCCTCATGAAAGGAGCATGCCAAAAAGCTCAGGAGGGCTCCAGACAGGTTTTGTTTTCCTGACTTCGTACCAGCTGTTATCTCTAAGCCCTGGCTCATGCCATTCTTCTCTCCAGAAATACCTTCACTGCTTCAGCCCAGTAGTGTCTATTATTGCCTTTAAAACTTGGTTTGAAATTTCTTTCTTCTCTGAGAAGTCTTCTGTGATTATGAAGCCCTTTGTGTATTATCGTATTCTCAGTTTGTTCAGCACTTGGATAAAATTTTTATCATTATTTAAAGACATATTTACTGGGAGGTAGGGGGAGGGTGGTTGGGTTATGGACATTGGGGAGAGTATGCGCTATGGTGAGTGCTGTGAAGTGTGTAAACCTGGCGATTCACAGACCTGTACCCCTCAGGCTAATAATACATTATATGTTAATTAAAAAATAAAATATTAAAAAAAATAAAGACACTTTTACTCAACAGAAAACCATACTGAATGCCTTAGAAATTTTGCAATTTTTAAGAACATTGCAAATGTTCTTGAAAATTTGCAATCTTTAAGAACATTCTAGAGAATTTTTATGAAACTAGCCTCTACCTAACCAAAAGATTATGATATGGGAAACAAAGGCAAAAGAAAAAATTAAATTTCCACTACTTGTAGCCCACTAACAAGTCCTTGAGATGGGTGGAGTGACATTCCTCTAGAAACTGAGGCCTTGGTGTTAATACTTCACTTGGGCAAAAGGCCATCTTACCCCCGCCTCCAGGATCCTGTAAGTCTACTGTAACATATAAAAATTCCTTTGGAAACTTCCTGTGTCTCTACCCCTCATCCTCCAAGCATATGGCCCACCGATACACATCTGAAGGGTCTCATGACTGAGTTTTTACTAAACAGTAGTAAATGACCTTTTCCCAACAACAACTAACTCAAAGTCCTGGAAACCTTGCTTCCAAAATTCCTTAGAGACCTGTGCTATCCCTAATCCCCTACCAACCTTAGAGTATATAATGGACCACTCCTCATGACCCCAGTACAGCTCTTTCTTTCTTTTTTTTTTTAATTTTTATTTATTTGACACAGAGAGAGAGATCACAAGTAGGCAGAGAGGCAGGTGGAGAGAGAGTGAGAGAGAAGCAGGCTCCCTGCTGAGCAGAGAGCCCGACACAGGGCTCAATCCCAGGACCCTGGGATCATGACCTGGGCCGAAGGCGGAGGCTTTAAACCACTGAGCCAGCCAGGCACCTCAGCCAGTACAGCTCTTTCTGCCCATGGGTCCTGTCCCCATGCTTTAATAATACCACCCTTTTGCACCAAGGATGTCTCAAGAATTCTTTCTTGGCCATCGGCTTTGAACCCCAACATCTTTCCTACATCAGATATTATACACTTCTTCAGTAAAAGTTTTAGAGAATTTTTTACTTATGTCCTTATATATCTAGCATATTATAGTTTCTTAATACATATTGTTACATGTATTAATTACTTGATCATCTTTCAAAGTATGCAGTTGCTGTTTGTTTTTTTGTTCATGGTGATAGGTTTGGGTTTTTTTGGTTTGTTTTGTCTTGTTTTTTAGTTATTCTCAGATATGGTAAACCAGTGGGCCCATACAAAAATTTTTTATGAAAAAAAATATTTTTTATGTATCCTAACAGTTATTAATCTATGATATTATATCCATATTGTCTATAATTATACTCAAGTTCTTTTGTTATGTGCATGCTTGTATATACTATATTATAAAACCCCTCCAAATTAAGGACTGTGTCTTTTTTTTTTAAAGATTTTATTTATTTACCTGACAGAGAGAGAGAGATCACAAGTAGGCAGAGAGGCAGGCAGTCAGAGAGGGAGGGGAAGCAGGCTCCCTGCTCAGCAGGGAGCCTGATGCGGGGCTCAATCCCCAGGACCCTGGGATCATGACCTGAGCCAAAGGCAGAGGTTTAACCCACTGAGCCACCCAGGTGCCCCTCTTATTTTTTAATGACACCAGAGTACCTTACAAAATGCTGAGCATACAGTAGCCATTCACAAATAAGTATGTTAGTAAGAAAATTGTCTAGTTTAGAAAAATCTACACATTAAACCCACCTAAAAAAGCTAGAAGGACACAAGGGTTTCCTTCTTAATGTACATTTTTTTGTTGTTGTTCTCAAAATAGTACAGTCCATAATGAGGAGGGCGACTTCTCTTCCTTTTCAGCTTAAGTGCTTGTCTTATCTGAGTAGACACCATTTATAAATGTTGAGCTCCTACACATTTGCTAATGTCCCCAGTGGAAACAAATCAAAATGATCAAATTCACAAATTGTGATTTTTCTGTACACTTCTAACCTCAAACCCATTATGTCACTTGTCATAATGCAATTTGGGTAAAAATAAGCACTTGATCATAGCCATGCAATTTGAAGCCAAGAAGTGCTTACTAACTCTTCTTACGTGTAACCTTTTCAGAGGTAGTTTACAACACCTCTCCCCAGAATCAGGTCCTGAGAGATTAAAAAAAAAGCTCAGGAGAGGAGACTGAGAGTTCAAAATCCAATGCATGAGATTAGAGTGGAAGGTGTCCTTGTGTAGCAGAATGTGGGAGGGGGCTAGTATGGGTTGGCATTGACCCTTCCTGCATGAGGACTAGATCAGATGCTCCCTGCCCAAAGGAAAATCTCAATTTGCCTGGCCTGGAAGACAAAGCAAATCAAAGACTATTTCACCAAAGTTCATTAATCTTATTAAAATAAATGCTGTGCTTAGATCTTACTGTTAATTAAAGTCATTTCCTAACATTCCAGGAGAGCTCTGTGAAATAGGGATGGTTTAGGTCTCTTGTGGCCCAGACTGTCTTCAGTAGTCAGAATTGTTACCAAGTTAAAACGTTTGGTTGGGTTTTTACTTAATTGAGAAACACTATGGAGAGGAGAAGGGAGTTGAGGGAAATTGGAAGGGGAGATGAGCCATGAGAGACTATAGACTCTGAAAAACAACCTGAGGGTTTTGAAGGGGCAGGTGGTGGGGGGTTGGGGGAGCCAGGTGGTGGGTATTATGGAGGGCATGTATGGCATGGAGCACTGGGTGTGGTGAACAATGAATTCTGTTACGCTGAAAAGAAATTAAATAAATAAACAAAAAGAAATACTACAAATTTGAAACTCAAAGAAATTTGTGAAATGACCATTTTTAATTTCTTCAAGTCTGGAGGCAAGCCAAATTTAATTTTTTTAGAAGATTATGTGTATTTATTTATTTGAGAGAGAGAGCGCGCATGCACATGTGCCTGTACAAGCGGGGCAGCGGGTCGGGGCAAAGGCAGAGGGAGAAGCAGGCTCCCCGCTAAGCAGGGAGTCTAATGCGGGACTGTATCCCAGGACTTGGAGATCATGACCTGAGCTGAAGGCAGATGCTTAACCAACTGAGCCACCCAGGTGCCCCTGTAATTTTTTTTATTTTAATTGGTTAAACAAATGATTAGCTTTCAGGCATAAATACGAATGTAAAGAGGAATGAAAATCATGAGCTTGCCCGTGCTTTTGCCAGCTGCGGACATTAGTTAAAATCGGCCTTAAACTATAGTCAATCCCTTTCTTAATATTTTTATATGAAGCCTAAGACCTATAAAAAAATTGTAATTGCTGGTAAATATTTAAAACATATGAAAATTTCCCAAATATTTACACTAAGGAGATTTTTGTGAGTTTTAAGACTGTGTTTTTATTGAAAATTCTTTCTTTTCTAATTCTCAGTCACTGGGTTAAACACAAAAGTTTCTGCGATTTTTTTCTTCTATGAAAAGAGGATTCAATAGTAGTTGTTACCAGCAAATGAGAGCTGTTGTTTTTACTATTCCTATAATTAATTGAATCACCATCCCCACTTACTTTCTCTCCAGTTGGTGAGATTGTATTGTATTTCGGTAAGTCACATTTTTACCTTTCAAACCCAAAAGCTATCTAGAGAGAAACACAAATGAGCCTTTCTTAGGTGCTCCCGGGTTCAAATAGTTTTATACACAACTGTGATGTCTTCATAGTAACTAACCCAAGGGTAAGTACAGAAGCTTGTTTACCTTAGAGAAAAGCAAGTGTCAGAGAGATTAGGGCTCCCACCCAGAGTCAGAAAGATACTTGAATGAAGAAGACTGTGATGTAAATCCAGATTTGTTTGATTCTAAATCTCATGTTTTTTGCACCATTCCAAGTAGTTTTCCTTCTAATTACAATGGAGTATAAGAGGTGCAGTTTGAGTCTCTCAAAAAACCATACAATAACTCAAATTAAGCCAATTCATTGTTGCCTAGTAGGGAAGATCTGATTTAATTAACAAATTCTAATGGTTTGTAAGCAGCATGTCATTTGTTTCTGTGTAAACAGCACTCCTACAGGGCTTGTCAGTGCTGAAAACAAATTGTCCTTTAAGTATTTCAAACATTCCCTCTACAACCTGGTTTGCACTATTAATTTTACACTATTAAGAATGTGTCTTACCAAGCAAAAATAAGCCAACCTGGCTTGGTCCTGTCAAAATGATAATAAATGCTGAATTGGTGGAATTTTATTAGGTGTTTATAGATTTTAATGGATTTCAGAACTCATACCATATTATAATCCAAAAATTCAGATTAGTTAATGCATAAAAGAAAGAGAAAGGAAGAAAAAGCCAGGGTTTTGTATCGCCTTCCCTATCCGTGTCACCGCTTTTTAGCAGTCATGCCACTGAGGTCACTCACCATGTTGTCACCAGTGGTCACCATCCTAAGGGTTGGCATCTGTATGCAGAGAATACTCCTTTCACTGGAGGAGAAGTGGTCCCCTTCACAGGCCTCCAGCCTTTGACCCAGTGTGGAGCCCACGTGACAGCCTGCCAATTTGTGAAAGTGTGACAATACACATAATAACCTTCCACACACTCAGTCCAGGTGGCAGTGTGAGGGAAAATCACTGCCTTCTAAACCCAGTTGGAGCCTGTCTCCCCATTGCCTCAGTTAACCCCGAATCCTGCTTCACATCAGTTGCAGCTTCTCTGCAGAATGCTGGGTGATGGAGAAAATTATGGAATCGGGGCTTAAATAATACAGAAGTTATTAAATGAGTAGTAACTTTCATCAGGTTGAAGAATTCAGTGGTCTACCCACTGTCCACCCCTAGGACCAATGTCAGCCTTCATGCTCCTTATCAAAAAACAAAACAAAACAAAACAAAAACCACATACTAAGTAGATCTATGGAAATATGAAACTACTTTGTTGGAAAGTTCATCTTTTATATCCTTAAAGTAGGTTTATGTATTTTAAAGATGTATCTTCTCTTTATCTCTCCTGGTTCATAAGAACAGACACAAAAACCAAAGCAAAGCTCCCTCCGTGAGTTCCTTTAGTAGACACCTCTGCCTGCTCTAGTGGAGGTATAAATAATTTATTGAGTCTCCCACAAGGTCAACCAGAGGGTATAATATGTCCAGTGCATATGTGTCAGAGGAGTGTGAGCTCTGAGCTAATGATCGAGGATCAAGAAAGGGAGGGTTTCCGTTGCTTTCAGCGAGTACAGATGTGTCCTGACATAAAATTTACCAAGACAGATATGGAAAACAACAGAAAGTCACAAGATAAATGTAACAGGATTCTATATATAGCATGCTATGGGGAGCCGCTCTGAGCACTGGTACTCTTCTTTCATTGCCCGGCTTGCTTAACCATCTGATGTTTCTTGAAGAGCACTTATAAAGGAATACGAATTGCAGGTGACCAGCCTCTATTGGAGCCCTGCTTAATTAAGTCTTTCAGAAGGGACTCTGTTTGGTTTAACAAAATGGTTGTGAGAAGGAGTCAGAATCAGTATTGTATGAAATGTGTTTGTCCTGCTGACGCCTCAAATCAAAACCTCCAATACTGAACTCATCTTCTCCCCCTACACCCCACCTGGCCAAGTTCACCTCCCACGTGTCTCCCCCTTGTCTCGTCCCCTCCACCTATGGCCATTCTCCCTAGAATTATTGCCTCCGGCCTCTGGCTGCCTTCTAAGGATCAGCCTGGCCCTCTCTTTCCCTTCACTTTACCCCATTGCTGGCAGTTACAGCCATAAAACTATCTAAGCTTGTCTCACCTCCACTCAGAAATTCCCATCCTCAGCCCCCTCCTCTGCAGCCAACAGTTACCCATTGTGGACCCTAAGGGCTGGGATTCTCTTCCCTCAGCCAGGCACCAGGGATCACTCTGCTAACTCTAAGAATGCTCTGCTCCAAGACCTCCGATCCCCAGGCACGCGCCTTCCTTTCTGCTCTGCCTTATTGTTCTCAAGCTTCTTTTAGGGAGACTGGAGTGCTCTCCCCAACTCCAAGGGCATATTTGATTGTATAGATTTTGTGGGAAAATACATGTTGGGTGCCTATAGCCTAGTGTTTAGCAAGCACTAAATAGTGAAAAATAACAATTATGATGATGATGATGATGATGATTAAATCAGTTAAAATAATCCTTGGTGCATAATAATTCCTTAATAAATGTTAATTTTTCCCCCTCTTCAAGTTGCTTCCATGTAAGAGGCATTCACAGACTCTCAAAATTATGGCAGACTTTCCTTTCTTAAAAACCTCTAAGGACGCCAAGCTGGCTCAGTTGGTAGAACATGCAACTCCTGATCTCGGGGTTGTGAGTTCAAGTCCCACGTTGGATATAGAAGTTACTTAAAAATAAAATCTTCTTTGGGATACCTGGGTGGTTCAGTTGGTTGAGTGTCCGCCTTTGGCTCAGGTCATGATCCTGGGAGCCTGGATTGACTTGAGCCCTCAGTCAGGCTCCCTGCTCAGCAGGAGAGTCTGCTTCTCGGCTTCCCTCCCTCCTCCCCCCACTCATGCTCTCTCTCTCTCTCTCTCTCTCTCTCTCTCGCTCACTCATTGTCTTTCTCTCAAATAAATAAATCTTTTAAATAAATAAATAAATAAAAATAATAAAATATTTTTTTAAAGCTTCTAACTTTCAGAGTTAATGACACACCAAACTCTTTTATGCATTTGTGTCAAATAGTTGTCTTCTCACTCCTCAACTTGCTGCCTCTGACTTATCCTTTAGGTCTTCTCCAAAATGTTACCTCCTCAGTCATGTGATCCCTGACACCCTTCCCTCCTAGCCTAACTTCACTTTGTTTCTTTTCTTTATGGTGCTAAACGCTACTTGTAACCATCTCTTCCCCAGTGTTTGCATGTTACCATCAGCCTCTGCCTTATACTACCAGGTCCACAAAGGTAGAGGACACGATGTTTGATTCACCACCATTTATCTTCAGCTCCTGGCACAAGACGTGTGCCTTTGTGGTCACTCAATAAATATTTGTTCGGTAATTATCAATTTCAGTCCAAACCAAATATGCAGAATTTACATTTCCATTCGGACAGTGAAAGTGAGGGCTACAAAGAGCCTATCAGGAATGAGAAAAGCCAACAAAAAAGCCTGAGTTTGCTGAGTGTGACTTAAAACAACAACAACAACAACATTCTCACTGTGAAACTTGTACTTTCTGGAACATACTCCCGTCACTCTTCCCATGTATGGCTTGCCCAGCCAGTTCCAGTTAATACTCACAGCGTTCTACTGGAAAACAGACACATTATCCAGCGCAGACACTGAAGAGCTCCCCATTCAGCACCATCTCCTGTACGAAAAGTAGATGGAGCAAAGCTTGGAAGATGGGAGACTGTCCTTTAAGCATATTTGCACAGATTTATTTTTACCTCAGTTTCAATGACCTAATTTAAACGTCTACTGAACACTTCTGCATAGCAAGTGCAATGTAGCCACACACAGGATCCTCAAATTATCCAGGTTTCTCTGCCAGAAGTACTTGACTTGGTGAGTTAAAAAGCTTAAAAAGGAAGACTCAGAACATTCTTGTCATTACAGTTACTCTGTTTGAACACATTTCACACAGAACAATCCTTTTTTGGGATACACTTTTGTCAAGATAACATTCTTGAACCTGTCAGAATTTACTTGCAGGGATATTCAGAGAACTGGGTGTGCTTCCTACAAGCAACTGTGACTGCTCTACTGACACTTTCGCTTTATGAATTTAAAAAAAAAAAAAAGGCAAACTTCTCGTCTCATTTATTTTAATGCTTTGAAGCAGTCGGATAGTATTACTTTTTTTTTTTTTTTTTAAGGGTAGGACGTCCAGTTAAATCAGTTGCAGGCTTTGACATGGAGTCAGGTCACGTGTCCTCTTCGCCAAGAAACCCTGTCAGAGCCCCTGCTGTAACCTCAGCGCCAGTTCTCTGTCCTCACAGTCTCCTCCATATCCCTGCATTGTACACTATCCCCAGAGACGTGCTCCTTGAGGACAGGTACTGTGTCTTTCGGCTCTGAATTCTACGGAATTTCTATCTGCCCAGCTGTGTCCAGCATTCTGCCGGCATAGAGTAAGAGCTTAATAAATAATGAAGGAATGAGTGAATGAATAAATGAGTTAGTCAGCGGCTTGGAGAGATGTTAGTCAATTGCTCATCCAATTTTAAGGCTCTTTATTGTTCTCTATTGTATCTTTGTATCTATTGTATCTGCTGCAAAGATAGAATGTAGACATCATCCTATCTATACAAGTAACACCTTGTTAACATATCACTAAATTTTACCTTATGGTGAATTGTATGGCTTGTTCAGAAGTCATGTAGCTCCAGATGTGAATATTTACTCAGCTTCTAGAAAATTGTTCTTATATGTGTCCTGGACAGTAAGTACTTGAGCATGTCTGAAAGCTTCAGGCCACAAATTTTCTTCTTCTTCTTCTTCTTCTTTTTTAAGATTTTATTTATTTATTTGACAGACAGATCACAAGTAGGCAGAGAGGCAGGCAGAGAGAGAAGGAAGCAGGCTCCCTGCTGAGCAGAGAGCCTGGTGCAGGGCTCGATCCCAGGACCCTGAGATCATGACCTGAGCCAAAGGCAGAGGCTTAACCCACTGAGCCACCCCGGCGCCCCAGATTTTCTTCTTGATAATAAACAGTGGCTGTTGTTTAAACTTAAATTAGTCAGATGAGTCTGTAATCTGAAAAGAGACCTTTATAAAAAGTAGTCCACAATAGTACAAGCTACATATTTCAGAAGCCTCATGAGGAAGTTGGGACACATTTTTTGTTCCCACTTGTTGGGGTTTCAATAAGTCAAGCCCATTAAATCCACTCACATTTAAAGTGAGCTATTAGTGCACAAGAGACATGGTCTGCCTTGAAACATTCATCCAGTGACAGCATTCCCATTGCAAAGTCTCTTTTTCTTTTTCATCAAATGAAGATGACGTCACTACTGTTTTCTAGATCAGAGCAGAAGCGCCATGGCCACTTGCTCTAGGTACATTCTGATATTTCTTGACTATTATCTTCTTCCGCCCCTTTTACCTCACGAGGGTGGCATAAAGATTCACAGGAAAAATTCTGCCTAGTTCTTTGAAATGAATAACATAAGTATGGCAGATATCCGCATTATTGGTCAATGAAATAATGGTCTACAAGCCAGTGGAGGTTGGTTTCTGTTTTATTCTAGGTTTTTTAAAATTTAATTATTTAATAAATAAGAAATAAAATTAATGAATAATGAAATGGGTTAATTATTCTACATTTTTAAAAATTTAATTATTGTGGGGCACCTGGATGGCTCAGTGGGTTAAAACCTCTGCCTTCAGCTCAGGTCATGATCCCAGGGTCCTGGGATCGAGCCCCGCATGGGGCTCTCTGCTCAGCAGGGAGCCTGCGTCCTCCTCTCTCTCTGCTTGCCTCTCTGCCTACTCGTGATCTCTGACTGTCAAATAAATAAAATCTTTTTAAAAATTTTAATTATTGCACATTGATGTCTCCCAATTCTAATAAGGATCTTCTTATTAAAAGATCCTCTGAAACCTACTGTTTTGTAAAGTGAACATTTTAGGGGATGCCTTAGTGGCTCGGTTGTTAAGCAGCTGCCTTCGGCTCAGGTCATGATCCCAGGGTCCTGGGATGGAGCCCCGCATCTGGCTCCCTGCTCAGTGGGAAGCCTGCTTCTCCCTCTCCCACTCCCCTTGCTTGTATTCCCTCTTTCACTGTGTCTCTCTCTGTCAAATAAATAAATAAAATCTTAAAAAATATAAAGTGAACATTTTGAAAAGGACTGCCTTAGTTGCCGGAGTTAAGCCTAGACAGGAAGAGGTAAAACGCATTATTCTGAATTGATTTGGTGAGAAAAGTAAAAGCACTCAATCTAGAGGGTGCTAGAGGGGTGTCAGGGGAAGAGTGTGTTTGGACCAGCAGTGCACACTTGCCTCCATGGAAAGCTCCATCTGGGCACTTGAAGACTGAAATGTGGCTCCTGCCTGTGTCCCAGTATTGCCACCATCCATCACTACATACCACCTTTCAGTGGGATAGTGTCTCTTTCTTCCTCCAAAATCCTCATTTCTGAAAATCAGACCTAGGCAGGTGGCCAGAATTAAGGGCAGGGCTAGGGATGGTTGTAATACAGGGTAGAAAAGTTGATCACCCAGGAGGGTGAACCACTGATTCTCTCACTGCCAAAGGGAGGGAAAGCCGGTCACTCAAGAAGCAGGCCAGAGTGAGAACTGAGGTTTGCAACAGGTTTCAGTGACCCTCAGGAAGCAGGGACAAATGGCTATGTGCCTCCAAGCCATAGAGGGGGTTTGGAGGGAGAAACAAACACAAGGAAAACTCACAGACTGTCTTTGAAGGTTTGTATAGGAGGTGGGGAGCTAAATAATGGGCCGCATTTTGAGGTTCATGGACCCCAGGCACTTTGGGTTTGTGGACACCTCCCTTCCTTAAAAACATTTCTTAAGTTGAATTTTATGTCTGCATTGGAATAAAGATAAATATAATCCAGGCTGGATTCATTATTATGTATTAGTTGTTGTGTTCATTTTTTCTCTTCTGATTTTAAATGAACTTAAAATGAAAACATTTAGCGGGCCCCTAAAAGTATCGTCCTCCGGGGCACAGTGCAGACGGGTTCCCAGCGGATGAAGTAGCCACATCAGGGAGGGCCTGAACATTCCTCCTGCCACATTCTCATCAAAAGGAAACAAGGTGCCCCAGAATAGAAAGCGGTGTAGAGTAATGGCTCACACATCACTTCTTCTACCTACTACCTCGAGCAAACTAATTTATCTGAATCTTGGCTTCCTTACCAGTTGTAATTGTGAGCACTTAAATGAGATATTTACAAAATAATTTGCCTACTACTTGTTTCAAAGCATTAAGTTAATGGTAGCCATTAATAGTAGCAGCAAGTGTGTGATACACAGAAAAACACTTAATGTGGAAGTCAAAAAAGGTAGCTTCTAGTTCTGGTTTTTGTTTTGTTTTCTTATGTTTTCGTTGTTATTCTTGCTGTGTGACCTTGAGCCATGCACTTCACCTTTCTGAGTTTCATCATCTATAATAATATCTGCCAACCTTGCAAGATTGCTAAAAAACAAATGAGATAATGGATGTAGAAGCATGTTTCTTACTAGCTAAAAGCATCACAGACAGGAATTATTAATACCAGCAAAGTTAAAAAGTCTAAGGAGGGAAGTGTGCAGTGCCTGGCATGCAAAAGCCTTTTGGTGGATTTGTATTGACTGAATGAACGCCTCCTTAAGCTTTCAATGTTATAGAACACTAAAATCTCCACTGGTGTACTTAATGGGGAAAAGCATTGCAAAGGCAGCTGAAGACAAAATTGACAAATATTTCATTTGAGAAGGAGACTGTAACTAATAATTCATAACTATAACCTTTACCAACATGTGAGTGTCTTAGATCGCCGGCTTCAAGAAGGTACACATGTCTTGTATTTTTATGTCCCCAACATTTCCCATCCTAGTGTGGATAACACAACAGGCACTCAGCAAATGCTTCGAAATTGAATTGAATTAAATTTATCCAATAGGACTTACTTGCTCTAGTAGCCATTCTTAATCTCACTCATACTGAAACATTCTTAATTCCATTCCTTACCCCAGGCTCTTCCTTGGCTATTTGTCTCAGTGAGACTCTCAAAAAATGGCTTTTTGGTAAATTTTATTTGAATGAATAAATTAATAATTTTCCCACTGTACATTTATTTTAAATTCATATTGCTACTCGTATAGCTAGCAGATGCTTGAGAAAATACACGTTTGTCCTGTAGGAGATACAATAGAACAGTTTAAATTCTATTTGCTTTCTATTTCTATTTCTATTTCTATTCTGCTTTCATCAAACCAGACTTCAAAATTCCATTCATGATTCCTGCTTGTATAGATCATCATACAAGTCCCTTATACCTTGGAAGAGAATCATGACCAAGTCTAGGAGTTTCTCATTGATGGGATTAGTCCTGCATATGCTTTTCTCAGCTTTGGAAGGTGGCCCCTTATTGGGGCACCTGGGTGGCTCCGTTGGATAAGCGTCTGGTCGTCATCTCAGGTTTGTGAGATCGAGCCCCACATTGGGCTTTGCACTGGGCGTGGAGCCTGCTTAAGATTCACTCTCTTGGGGCGCCTGGGTGGCTCAGTGGATTAAGCCGCTGCCTTCGGCTCAGGTCATGATCTCAGGGTCCTGGGATTGAGCCCCGCATCGGGCTCTGTGCTCCGCAAGTGAGCCTGCTTCCTCCTCTCTCTCTGCCTCTCTCTCTGCCTGCCTCTCTGCCTACTTGTGATCTCTCTCTCTGTCAAATAAATAAATAAAATCTTTAAAAAAAAAAAAAAACTTAAAAAAAAAAAAGATTCACTCTCTCCCTCTCCCCCTCACACCCCCATCCATCCCCTAAGCTCCCACACACGGGCTAAGGTAAAGACTTCTCAGGCCAGCTTGCCACGTGACATAGCCTGCTGAATCTTGGAAGCTGTAACCACTTACCTGTTGCAACAGAGAGTGTCTTTGGAGAATTAATGTGTGGTGCCCTTGGTGAAAATTGCTCCTTTTAGTAGCATCTGCATATAAATTGGCATCTCAGTGGTGCAGCTGTGATTAAAATTGACTGGAGTTCTCAACAGAAAGGACACAGACCATCTTTCTCAGGCAGGCAACTTTGTCAGAAAAGCCCCTTCCAAATATCTCCCAGCCAGCCTTTAAAAGATCTCTCGTGCTGGCCTTCTTTGATGAGCATCTGAGGCATGGTTTTATCCTTTCCCCATTCGTTGTAAAGTACTGGTTGTTGTGTGTGCAGTGGGAGAGTCCCTGGGGAGTTGTTGGATGATAATTATCATTCGTTCTGGGGGGAAAAAATGGAAGGAAGACTTCAGATTTCATTTACAGTTTGTGGAGTTTTCCTGTGACTTATCTCTGTACTGAAAATGACTGTCACCAGGAGATTGTGAAGAGTAGCACATAATAGTTAATGATAGCAAGATGTTCTACATGGAACAGAGAACAGCTTTTCAAAACAGAAGCTTTTACCTTTCTGTTGAAACAAGAAATGTAAAGTTAGAAATGTTGTAAAGCTAGAAATGTGGTCTTCAACCCGTGCCCAGATATATCTCCTTAGCAAAAAGCAGTTCGACTATCAAGAAGAAAAGAAAGCTCTGGCACGTGATCTAAAATATTAGGGGGGGGGTAACTTGTCTGCCCACCACAACTTTGACATTTCTCTAGGTGGGCCAGCTCTGTCCTGAGTCCGTTTGAAGGGTTGCATCTCCTCCAAATTAGGGCTGTGTCTGCATATTCCTTTTGAAGCCATGCACACAGCTCAACAAAGTTCCTCAACAGAGAGAATCTTGTAGGCTCATCTTTGTGTCTTGAGTCGGCAACACTCACATTTGACCTATCACAAGGTCAAATGCTGTCGGCTTCCTAGATCCTTTGGCCACTGCTGCATGCCACCATGCCAGAGTAGGGGGTCTCAGTGATGACTTTCATCTTCAAAATCCCCATGATTAAAATCCAAACTTGGAAGGAGACCAGCATGGCCAGTACCTCAGGGTAGTCATTTTCTCTTACTCCATGGAGGGAACCGCATATCCGGCAGGTTAAGGCCACTTCATTTATTTGTGAACTGCAAGGCAGCTCGCAGATACAAAGAAACACCGCCCCTTCATTGTTTTGCAGAACCAGTAGAAAGGACCCCACGAATCCACAGGACTTCGAAACCTGGCCCTGACATACGCCATGCAGCCTTTGATTAAAAGCAAACAAACAAAACCACAAAAGAATCCAAGTCTTGTGTTTGCATAGTTGAAATAAAAAAAAAAAAAAAACAGTGCCTCCCCAGTCCCCCCCAACCCATTGGAGTAGGATTAGGTGAGATAGTTGAAAGCACCAGTTACAAAACAGTTGCTCAGCGAATGCTGGTTATTCTTCCGAAGAGCCTCTGCCAGACAACGCCAACCAGGGAACAAGAAACTATGACTGTAGGTGATGAGTGCACGGCAAGAAGAGAATAAGGCATCATCTGGTGGTCAGTGTTTGTGTGACAGTGGGGGGGGGGGGGGGGGCGGGGCAGCGATGCAGATCCATGACCTTACACAGGGTAGTGGGGATGCCCCCCGTAGGAGTCTTCCCATTTAGAACGACGGGAGATTCATAGCTTCCTCTGGAAGTGATCGTGCCAGTACCGCCGGCGATTGGGAGGCTGTCCCATCCCCTGCACCCATCCAGCTTGTACCTCGTAGCCCACCTACCTTGACATGAGCCAGAGCCTTTCCTCCTACAGAGTCTCTCCAAGCACAGCTTCTCCTGACACTGTTGTTTTCTGAGAGCAGATAAAGCGTTGCTTGCAGTTTTGACAAATTTGATATTCCATGAAATGTATTTTCCTTATTTCCAGAAGAAGCATCAAGAGGCAAGTGTGGACTCGCCGACTCATGCTCATTCATTTCTTCCATTTAAATTGAATTGGGTTATTTGCTCCTTTGTCAATTGGAGACCATGTTTCCCTTTAATTTTTTTTCCCTTCATTTTGTGGAGGACATAACTCCCATTTTAAAAAATTTATTTTTTTAGGGACACCTGGCTGGCTTAGTCAGTAGAGCACATAGCTCTTGATCTCAGGGTCATGAGTTCAAGCCCCATATTGGGAGTAGAGATCTCTTAAATATATATGTTAAAAAAAATTCTTACCACTGCCCAAAATTATTTAGGAAGAATTTTAGGTAATGTGGCTTTGCCCTAGAGAGTGATTGGAATTAGCTGACAAATATTAAAGGTGTCTTAAAATGAGGTCTGAAGGCTCCATTTTATTCCAGTCACGGATGGACATGGAGGTGCCAGAGGCTTTCGTGGCATGTCTGGGGTGGTACTGAGCTAAATTCACGCACTGGGGTGTCCTGACAGACTGTGGACGGGTTGTGTTTCCAGCCTGTACGTAGGGCTTCTCCCACAGCGCATAAAGAGCAGGCAGGGCCAGCTTGAGGGGAACACCACAACCCGTGCCCATCAGTAGCTTAGCACCTTTCACATGGGAAGGCGGATGCAAAGACTGATTAGAAGACAATTATTCAGAGCAGCGACGGGACCAGCTAAGCACATGAGATGTTTACGTTGCTAATGGGACTCTCGCTCAGCTGTTGGAACCAAACAACATCTGTCACGGTCCTGTGGGGCCCAGAGGCCCTCATCACCTCCATGTCAGAGATGGGAGGGGGTGGGGCCGCCTGTGACACCATCTGTGTGCCAGGGACATGGGCCAAAAAGGCCTGGCGCTCCTGGGCTTAATTTCACTCCCCCCACTCTGCAACAAGGAAGATCTTGGAACAGACCGACAGCATTTCCCTCCTCCTCTCACTTACCTAACCTGCTGCAGCCACGAAGACAACACACAACTGATAATTTGCCACTTTCATGAGTCCAAATCGTTCTGGAGCACCCTTCGATCTTCAGCTCACCCCCCTGCAGGGCTGCTGTTCTGAGAACAATGACGGCCGGAGTGTCCTCCCTCCGCAAAGGAACACACCTGTCCCCCTGGGCCTTTGCCCTGTCAGCCACCCCAGAGCTAGGGACTTTCCCCAACAAGGCGCACATAACAGATTATCATCCTGGGCAGGAAGAAAAGGCATATCCTCAGAGTGAAGCAAGGGAAGCCTCACCTTCTCCCTCCCAGCACACCGCCTCCCTCCCAGCTCCCTTCTCTTAGCCCCGACCTCCCTTGCTCTTCAAGGCACAATCCAAAAGGCCAGGAACATCACGAGCACCTGGGAGCTTGGAAGCTCTCCAGCATCTCAGACTCACCCAATCCCACAGGATCAGCATCTGCAGTTTAACAAGACCCCCCGGGTATGCTCCTGTGCATGACCAGGTTCCAGAAGCCCCACTCGGAGTCTTGTGTTAATGATCAGGTGTATGATTACTTTATATTAATTGCAAGTGGAAGGAGATCTCTGCTTATTCCAAATCTGAGAAGAAAAATAACAGACACTCAGCCATCTGTAGATTGAAAGCACCACTACCCAGAGGTTGGTGGTTGGTATTAGCGATGTTATTGGAGGCCTGGCTACCTTTGCCCCGGCCCTGGCTCAGAGAGGTTCCCACTGGGGAGGGAGTATTTCCTCTGCTAGCCTGTCTGCCTCCGAGCAGGGGGAGACCCAGGCCCTCACGTCCCCCTTCTGCTGCAGCCAGAGAAGAGCCAGTGAAAGCCACTTGGAACTTCCCTGTCACTCAGAGGCCATTAAATTTTTACAAGATGAAAAGTACTTTTTCCAAAAATAAAACGTGAGAGTTATCATTTCGAGAGGCTGGGGAAATGTACAGTGCCTTTTTATAGCTGCAAATAAGAGCAGTTCTGTAACAATTCTAAATTCCTTCCTTTGATTCTACAATCTTCTCTCCTTTGCAGGAAAATACCATAGTAGAGCACTCAGGTGTCATTTCGACTCTCAGGGCACACCTGTGCCCCACAAAAGCACTCTCAAATCCCTCCACAGCAGGGACAGTTTCTCTTGATGTAACACTGCAGTGTTGCCCTCACACCTCTCGTCCTCGGTTCCCCTTTCACAAGAAGCTGTTATAAGAGCTCAGATGCCTTCTGGGGCCACTCATGGAATGAAAGCTCGTGGGGGGTGAGGACTATGCCGCAAAGAGAGGGGAGCAAGAGGTCGTGTGTCACTGCTAGGATATTTCCACGGCTCCTTCCAGCTCATTCAGAGGTCCAGTTTGGTCAAGCTGATCAGTCACATCTTTGCATTATTTTTGACTGTGCCAACTCTTGACAGCTGAGAAAGAGAGCAAGAGAGGTCATTACTTCCTGCACCTGTAGTCCGTCTGCAACAGGGAGCAATAATGTGACCAGTCATGGCTCCCAGCAGCAGGTGCTTTTTCTGTAGACTCCAAAGGAGACAGTCTGCTAGTGGAGATCCCGAAGGAGCAGCTGGCTTATGTTTTGTGGCTGTTATTGTTGTTGTTTTGTCTTGTGTCTTTTTTTTTTTTAAAGGATGTTTGAATTATGGGGCGCCTGAGTGGCTCAGTGGGTTAAAGCCTCTGCCTTTGGCTCAGGTCATGATCTCAGGGGCCTGGGATCCAGCCCCGCTTCGGGGACTCTGCTCAACGGGGAGCCTGCTTCCTCCTCTCTCTCTGCCTGCCTCTCTGCCTACTTATGATCTCTGTCAGATAAATAAATAAAAATCTTAAAAAAAAAAGAATGTTTAAATTATTTAAAAATGGGAAATTTCATGGGGCGCCTGGGTGGCTCAGTGGGTTAAGACCTCTGCCTTCAGCTCAGGTCATGATCCCAGGGTCCTGGGATCGAGCCCCGCATCGGGC
The DNA here is from genome assembly GCF_922984935.1 of Meles meles. Taxonomy (NCBI): domain Eukaryota; kingdom Metazoa; phylum Chordata; class Mammalia; order Carnivora; family Mustelidae; genus Meles; species Meles meles. Next base: position 61,243,017 of record NC_060066.1, on the reverse strand, counting down.
TCTCTGCTCAGTGGGGAGCCTGCTTCCCCCGCTGTCTCTCTGCCTGCCTCTCTGCCTACTTGTCATCTCTGTCTGTCAAATAAATAAATGAAATCTTTTTAAAAAATAAATAAAAAATAAAAACAGAAAATTTCACATCTTGTTTTCTTTCTTTCTTTCTTTCTTTCTTTCTTTCTTTCTTTCTTTCTTTCTTTCTTTCTAATTCCTATTCCTGGCTTCCTTCGACTTAGAAAATCTGATGACACTCACCCAGATCTATATGTGGCAATAGTCAGCCCAATGTGTAGCTGCTTTCTACTTTTCTTTTTTTTTTTTTAAGATTTTATTTATTTATTTAACAGAAAGAAAGAGATCACAAGTAGGCAGAGAGGCAGGTGGGGGGGGGGGGGGTGGCGGGGAGCAGGCTCCCTGTTGGGCAGAGGGTCAGATGCAATGCGCCCGGGCTTGATCCCAGGACCCTAAGATCATGACCTGAGCCACCCAGGCGCCTCCCCCCTTCCTACTTAAGAGGCCCTTTTCCCTCCCCCCACAATGCCCTTCGCTCCTGCCCATACCTCCCTCTGGATTCTGACCCACCTGCTCCCCGAGGACTTCTGATTCTGACCCCTTTTACATCCTGCTGGGAGGCAGGGTTCCCAGACAGGGCCAGTGTCTAAGAGGACAGACAGCTGAGAACATGGATGTTGGGAGGGTCTACTTCATCTGGTAGCACTAAAATGTTTCTTTGTCTCAGAACATCAGATTTTTTTTTAAGGCATTCATTGAAAAGAAAGTGAAAAAACTGTGTGGTGAAAACACTTAGTGATTAAGGAAGGCACCCCCTCCTGGCAGTATAGCTAGCAGGTTCCTAGTGCTGTCTGCCCTCCTTTGGGCACCCCTCTGGCTCCAGCCACTCCTCGGGAACATTCTGCCATCCATGCTGTGTATTATCTGGGTGCAGATAATAGGGCCCCTTCCCATCCTCACTGACCTGGCCGCAAGGATGCTAACAGCAATGCCCCTTGGTGCTGTATTTCATTTTAATCATATAAAAGCAACTCATTTCTAACTGTCCTTTTGTTTTAATTTTTGTTATCAGTTATTTCCTACCTATAGAAAAGAACTGAGGACAGCATAATTTATCCACCTCTGGCTTTATCGTAACCCAACACATTGCCACACAGCTCCAGACTGTCTTGTTCCTAAGGAATAAAACAGTACAGGTATCCCACCCCGATCCCCTTCTCTTTAACTTCCCAGAGGTCAGCAGAAGCCTGAAAGACCTCTCTTACATTATATAAAAGACTTTTTTAGATTTGACCATTCAATACAGGTTCCTTTTTAAGTGCTCTGCGGAGTTCTGCCGGAAGACCCGCCATGATGGATTAGAGTCTCTTCTTGACAGACATATACATTGTTTCCTACTTTTTGTGTTACCAACAATGCTGCAGTGAAGGCTCCCCTATCTGTCTTCCTACACACACGTGCACAAGTCTCTCCGTACGCCTGGAAACGGAATTGTGAGTCACAAGGCAGTACTTCTTGATTTTATTGCCGCATCCTTCAGAACAAGTGCCTTGCTTCAGCTCTCGCAGCAGCCGTCCATGAGCGCTTCCTTTCCTCCCCATCTTCTCCTCTACTCGGCATGCCAAGGCTCTTGATGTGGGCCAGTTTGAGGGTGGAAGGACATTTGAATTTTTCTCTGATTACAGGAAAGGCTGAGTATTTTTTCATATGTTTAGGGACCATGGGAATTCCTCATACTGTGAATTGTCTGTTCACTGATTTTGCATTTTTTTTTCTATTGGGTTGTCTTATTTTATTGATTTGTAGGCATGTTTTCTAATTCTGGTAAGAAACTGAAAGTTAGGTTTTCTAATTCTGGTAAGAAACTGAAAGTTAGATTTCTTTTTCCAGTGTGTGTATGGTGGTGGTAGGGGTCTTGTTTTATGGAGATCTTTTTTTTTTTTTTTTTTAACTAATCATGAGAGACTTTTTTTTCTTTTTAAAGATTTTGTTTATTTATTTGACAGAGAGAGAGAGATCACAAGTAAGCAGAGAGGCAGGTGGGGGGGAGGGGAAGTAAGCTCCCCACTGAGCAGAGAGCCCGATACGGGCCTCGATCCCAGGACCCTGAAATCATGACCTGCGCGAAGGCAGAAGGTCAACCCACTGAGGATGTACCAATATGACTCTTCAAGGACAGGCTTCCCATGTACCTGGCAAATGGTCAAGTTTGCACTAACAAGATAATTAATTCACTTTTGCCCAAATCCAATGCCAATGTGTATTTTCACAGAGGTTTGGAGCTGCTTCTGTTTCCTTGGTCCTTTTTCATATATCCTGCACCCTTACCACATGCCTTCATCACCAGGGAAGGCTTCAAAGTAGGAAGGCCTCAGAGGAATATCAAGTCCCACTCTCTTTTTCATTTCAAACTTACCTCTTTTTAACCTTTGACTCCTCTGTAAGACTCTTAAGATCAGCTTGTATATCGTGAGACTCTCTTGTGAGACTTCATTTGGAATCACAGCCCTATAGATTATTTTGGAATTTGAACTATCTTTTATCAGGTTAAGGAAGCTTCTTTTTATAATTTGGTAAGAATTCTTAATCCTAAATGAGTGTTGAAGTCTATTAAAAAAAAAAAACTTTGTGTCTATTGATATGATGATATGGTTTATGACATCATCTCTTTTAATGTTTATTATAGTTCATTAATAGAGTTTTTCAATATTAAGCTATGCTTACATTCCTCGAGTATATTGTCCTTGGTCGTACAGACTGCTGATCTAATTTGCTCATATTTTATTTAGGGACTTTTCATTCACATTCATTATTGAGATTAGTATATAATGTTCTTGTACTTTCTGTTCATTTTTAGTTATTAGCCAAATGAGTTGGGTATCTTTTCCTTTTCCTACTCTCTAAAATTGTTGACATAATGAAGAGATTATTTGTCCTTTGAAGATTTGTTAAGCATCATGTATAAAACCATTCAGGCTTCGTGTCTTTTGAGTACTGATTTCTGTTTCTCTCTACTTCTTCTTGAATCATTTTGGTAATTCATTGTTTTCTAGGAAATTATCCATTTTATCTTAGTATTCAGCATTTTTGGCACAAAGAGATAGATACATCATAATACTTCATAATTTTAAAAAATTTCTATAGCATCAGAAGTTACAATCCCTTTACAATTTCTCTATCATTATTTCTCCTCCTCTGTCTGTTCCATCCTTCCTTTCTCCTGCCTTTTTCACTTTTTCATTTACACATATGACAAAGCTCAGCTCTGAAAAATAATTTCTTCTGCTACAGTTTTGAAATTATAATTGATTTCTGTGATGGTAAGTAGGGCTATCTGTAAATACTCATGAATTTAGGTAGAATGTACCGCCAGAAAGATTGTCTCCTGGTAGTTTAATCAGTCATCCATGACATTTTTCTAATTCTGACTAAAGATGTCAATGTTGCAACTTGGAATATATAATCAAACCCAATCCCCCAACCCTGAGACTTCCAAACTAGCTGCTTTGAAAGAAGGGAAAAAAAACAAACAAACAAAAAAAAAAAACCACGGTTTTATCCTTCCCTGCCTTCATGTCCCACAGATTGTTTTTCCCTAGGTCAGAAATAAGTTTATTTGCCAAATTTTATGTATTTTAAATGTGGTTTCTATTAAACTTATGAAAAGATATACGTATTCTTTTTTAGATATTCACGCATACATTCTGTGCTTAATTACAAAGAAGGCCAGTGTGAGCTTTTCATTGCCCCCTAATCTTCAGGCTCAGCCCTCTTCCCTCCTCCCTCCCCCCAAGCCTTGCATCATCAGCCTGCAGTCTGTGTACCTGTTTCCCGTCAGAGTCCCTGACATTTTTCTATTATCCTAAAGGCTGCTCTGACCTAGTCTTTCTTTTTCCTGAATGCCATGAAGAAGACCAAATCAAACAGAAAGCCGGGGTGGTGATGTTGGGAGAACATTCCTGTAACAATCTTCTGGCTCCCAGTCGAAAGTTTTACTGAGAAAGATCTCCTCTTTCTTTCCTAGACTGTCTGCCGACCCCAAGCAAATTAGACATAAAGCATCTTTCTGTCTGGGAAGTGTCAATCCCCATAGTTACTTTTCTGTGAGCAGAAAGAAGTTTGGTTTTTGGTTTTTGGTTTTTTGGTTTTTTCCAGAACAGTTTCCTTCAGGAAGGGAGTGGAGCTATCTGCCCCTCTGAGCTCATTATGTTTGTCCCCATGAAGCCTTGTGACCCCAATCCGTTGCCCTTGGCACAGCCCCTGGCAATGTGGTTCCCAGCAAGTTTCAAGTAGTCCAACTCTTTCAGGGAAGCAAAATAGCCATTTCAACACATAATCAGTTACTTTCATCACAGTGGCAGCTGGTACATTGTGAACCTTCAGTAAATATTAATCAATAGCTATCCAGTGGCACTGAAGAGAGACAAAAGCGTAATCTGATGGCTTAACCAAGGTCACACTAAACAGACACTAGGCCTTAATTTTCCAGGGATGGCACGTGTTCCACCAGCTAGAGCTTCTTGAGCCAGGGGAATCTGCCCAATGCCAAAGCCCTTTGCGTCTGCATGCCGGCTCTCCAGGACAAAGGACATGTTCTGTTTATGGTTGATCTGTATTAGCGAAAGGAGATTAGGGATACTCTAAGCCAGCTTCATGAGAATTTTCTGTAACCGTATTGTGACCCATCAGGTGAGGGATCTGAGACAGATCCTGACTGTGGTCCTTCAAACAAAACCAGAGCATTAGCAAATGCGTCATCGCCCCTCCCTCCCAAAATGACCTATTTGTCTAACACAAACGCAGTCAGTATCCCATCTTGAGTAGTTGTCTGTGTCTGAAAGTTGGCCATGCTGGCGACGGATCCTGACTATTTAGTGAACAATCTTCCAAGAACTAAAACAAGATGGAAGACATTCTTTAGAAACATAAAGAGAGGGATCTTTGCAAAATACATGATAAGTTCAGTCTGTTGGTTGCATAGATAGGAGCTGACATGGTACCTGATTTTCCTGGATGGTCCAGTTTCAAACAGTGACCTTTGTTGGGCGTATCAGAAGCCTGGCCCAGTCTCTCGGCAGGAAGGGGAAGAGGACTTCTTTTAAGAACCACTATCTGGGTGGCTCAGTGGTTTGGGCCGCTGCCTTCGGCTCAGGTCATGGTCTCAGGGTCCTGGGATCGAGTCCCGCATTGGGCTCTCTGCTCGGCAGGGAGCCTGCCTCCCTCTCACTCTCTCTGCCTGCCTCTCTGCCTACTTGTGATCTCTCTCTGTCAAATAAATAAATAAGAAATCTTAAAAAAAAAATTAAAAAAAAAAAAAAAAAGAACCACTATCTAGAACTGACAGTGCCTTTGCCGGGACAGAGCAGAGTCTCCTGGTAAAAGATTTCTTTCAAGGGTAAACTGTTGTTCACAGAGCTCCTTCCAGCTGTATTTTCCTAACTGCTTGACTCTCTGACCTAACTGGTCATCCTTCTTGGATTTTGGTCCCCTCCACCCTACACCCACAGGCGGGACCCACCCTAGTCCTGCCCTAATTCCCCTCCCTCCATCAAGACCAGCTTTGAAACCCATTCCTCAGGCAAGCCCTGGACTTCTTCTCTGCCCAGACTGGGGTTTAGATGTGAATAGGTTTCAGGGAGGGAACACCCCATCACAATCCTTCAACCTGTTCCCTGGTTCCTGGAGGTGTCTATTGTTTGACCAATAGACTATATATATATTATATATAAATATATCTATAAATATATATATTTATATAAATATATCTATAAATATATATATTTATATAAATATATCTATATTTATATAAATGATATATATAGTCCGCCTCATGCCAACCTGGGTATCTTGTCTCTACCAGATTGTAAGCTCCTTCAGGGAAGAGCCTTTACACTTTAATCAAGTGTTTTGCACATGGCAGTCCCCTAATAAAGATTCCTGGATTCATTTCCTGCCAGTTAATTTTCTAATCTACCGACTATCGCAGTCTTGATTATAAAGGCTATTTTTTAAAGCTACTAAAACTTCACTTTTGATACATAAAATTCATGAGGAACAAAGGATGAAGTAATTCTTTAAGCCCTTGCCTCAAACTGACTATCACTGTTGACACAGCTGTACGTTTTAAAACAAGAAACCCTCCCACAGACATAAAGGTAAATTACACGTAGCTCCTTGCCGTCACCGAAGCCTGAGACTTGAAAAACAACAAAATTAAGCTCATTGTTGTTCAGGGATAGAGGCTGATATCATGATTCCCCAGTAAGACCACGGTATGTAAGCTGCTACTGCCTCTCAGCAGAGGGAAACATAAGCCAGCCTCTCTCCTTCATAATTATTTTATTTAGAAGGCATGGAAGAGACATATAGAAAAATAACAATGTGAAGAGTACAGGGAGAACTCATTTCTCGGAGTGGGTTTTAAATGAATTAGAAATGTATTTTCACCATCTGCTGCTGCTACTGCTCTTATGAAATTTGGGATTCACAAATTGCAGTTTGTATAACACTAACTCTGGGACTCGGAGAGCCTACTCAGGATCTGCAGCCTGAGGGAAATGTTCTGGATTCCTTCTGAGAGCTCCGCAGCACACTAAGGAACAGACTCTCTGTCGGGCTTCCCCAACATCTGACAGGCAGCACCATGTGCTCATCAGGGGAGAGGGAGGACGACAGCAGCATAGTACCGGGTACTGTACCACTTTTCATGTTGGAAAATCCTTCACAACATTTGCTGTGACTACTCCCAGCATCGCTGAATAGGGAGCTCCTCATTATCCACCTAAAAAGACATGCTCCCCGAGGCTAGAAACTTAGGAACACAGGACACCGAGGGATAAGAAAAGAATGTAAAGGTACATTCTCACATAGCCTAGCTCAATGAGGGAGACATCTCCCTAATCAAAAAGCTAAAAAATAATAATAATAAATAAATCAAAACAATAAATACTTGCATTATTTCTTCATCTTCATTTTTCAATAGGTTGGAAGGTGGTAGGAAAGAGAGGGATGGAGAACAAGTGTTCTGATCATCTATCTGTCCAAGGGTCAGATTCAGATTCTGTAGTTCCAGAACATTCTCTGTAGCAAAGTAACCTCAGACAGCCAGTCTACCACAGACAAATACCTAAAGGTCATTTCACTCATTCTGCCAACAGTGCCAGGCACAGGGACTGCAGAGATGAAAAGACCGGGCACAGAAGATGTTTCAAGTCTAGTCGGGGGGCATAGACGCTGCCCATCACAGTGGGTATGACCACGTGCTAATGGAAGTAGGTACAGAGTGTGGCAGGGCAGTACAGGATGCAGCACCAGTAAGTCTCAGCCCACCAGTCCAGGGTTCTTCAGACCTGTGAGGCTCAGATCCCCTCCCCTGTCCCACCACCTGAATACCACCTGCCACACTTGGTCCCACCAGTTACAACAGGAATTACAGCACCAGACTTGGGCAGGAAAAAGAGGATGCGCCTGAATTTTGAGCACCTACTGTCTACAGGGGGCATGGTTTTATTTACTCCTCACCGTAACTTCATTTCCCAGGTGAGAAAGCTGAGGCCCAGAGAAGTTATGTGGTACCAGTATCAGAGAGGAAGAGTCAGAAGAGCCACCTCTGACCTCACAGACCATGTTCCCTCCACGACATTTCACTGCTTCCCCTCCTTTGGCCCGTAAATCATTGTAAACAGTGATGGCGGTAGCTCTGTTTCTGTCTGTTGAAGTTTAGTTTCTTTCGTGTAGATTGCAATCCGTGGCAGAAATGTGACTTTCAACAGTGGTGGCTCATGATGTGCCTTGCGGGATTACATTGAAGAACTCTCAAGAATACCAAGCGTAGCTCTCCCACCAGGAGACTCTGGCCCAAGCCACGTTGTCCTCAGAGCCAATGCAGTTATGTAGGGGGATGTGGAACCCATATGACACATAGTTCAACATGACCCAGGATTGACAGCTCTCTTAATTCTAGTCACACCAGGCTTAAATATCATATATAAATAAATGCAAATGGAACACCAGTTTCCTGCATTGATGCAAAAATCCTAGTGGTTATAAAACCACATGCTGCTTACATACTTTCGGTGTAAAATAAATTTTGTTTTCTTGCAACCGTAAAGACCACGGCCCTGTATCTTCGTAAGATGCAGTGACAGTGGCAGATTCAAGGAATACAGACGTAGAGCTGAAGATGATCGTGTTTACTGTTTCCATTTGCAGAATGGATGTGAGGGAGTTGTCGAGGGCCAGCATAAAGTTTCAATGCTGCCTTAAAAATTATTGTGCATGCTCATGTAGCAAGAACTAGAAAGGAGAAAGATTAATAGCAAAAGGATAAGCTAATAAAGTTATTGATGGACAGAGTTTGTATGATGCAATTTTCTGAAATGGTAGCTGTCCAGATAGATTATAGAAGACTCATCTCCTTTCCAAGGTGCATATCAAGAAAGCCAAGGCTAAAAAGGTGGGCGACTTGGTGTCTTGTAATATACTTTAACACTTACATACAACCCCTAAAATGCAGGCAAGCACTTTGATGAATGAATAATTTCATTAACCGTTCATTTGTGGTTCATAAATCTTTGTATTATGGAACATTTTCTGAGATTTAACTAAAGCTGGCCCTAGTCCAGACAGAGCTGGTGGGGCCTTGGCCTAACTCGAAGGGATGCTGTGGCCAAAGTACCTAGCGATTTTTTTCCTTTTAAGACACAATAAGCTCTCGGGAGTTAACACATCACATTCACTATCAGGCCTTACTCCTTGTGTGAATAATTTAATCAGATGTCATCTTTGTCATGGACGACTGATCCAATGGGAGTTTTAGGTAGGCTGAGTGGGGAGGAGAGAATTGGGGAGCTTGGCCGGTGGATCTGGGGTGTGCTCCCAGAACTGAGAAGCCAGAGCAAACTTGCAACAGGAAGTGGGTTATGTCTACACCCTCGGTTTCCCTCCTTTCACTTGTCGGTGCTCATTGGAACGGTGGAGGGAAGGAAATCTGCACTCATTTCCTAAGCTTGATTTGGTTGTGCATTTCAAACTTCTTTCCCACTGGGGATTATTCACAGTCAGTATTCTCCCACTCCTGGGCTCTCATTACGTGATTCCCGAGGGGGAGGGTGCTCACGCTTGTTCCCTCGTGCAAATGGAGAGCAGACACCTGCTGTGGGTGTTGAAAGAAGCGCCAGGAGCCATGACCACGGGACAGCGCCCCCTGTCGCTGGGAGTGGCAGCAACAACAGGACGCTTCCAGCTGGCCCACCACCCATGGAAAATCAAAAATGACCTCTTCTGTAGAGGAGAAGGCCCTGCCACAAACATCGAAGCCTGCCTCACCCTTTTCTTTCATTTTTGCCTGGGACGCTGGCTCCTCCCAGTTCATCCGGAGCTTGCTAGGGACCCCAGTACCTGTCATCTCACTGAACGTCCAACAGCCTGAAAAGTTGGCCGACTGTCCCTATTTTCTAGATGAGGAAACAGGCTCCAAAAGGGATCCCAGCTTGCCTGAGGCTTCCATCACTGTCAAGTGACCAAGCGAGAAATCAAACCCGGGTACAAGACCTCCCGGATTAGACCCTTCTTCTGCTCCTACCCTGCCTCCTATCCTGATTCTCTGTCTCACTCGGCTCTGGCTTAATTTTGACTAAATCCCCGAAGAATGTGGTTGCCTATGAAAATTTTCCTACCGTCTGATTGCTCTGGACACAAAGCCATTAGGTTGTAAATTAAATTAAGTCACTGTTCAAACAAGTATGCAAAATAAATCTTTAAAAGCAGCAAATGTGCTCCAGGAAATGGCCACGATAGCGTTTTACTTCGGGGACCCTGAGCTTTGCAGGACCAGCTGATCAGCCCTCAGGAATATGTAATGATTTTGTCCTGGACTACTGCACAGCCAGAAAATGTGGTTTGACCTTAGGATGATGAATGTGTGTGATGGAGATCTGAGGACTGATAAAACGAAGGAGGTTTATGCAAGTTGACAAAAAACAAGCTGGCCGTGGCTCGGTGTGATTTGCTGTTTATGAAGAGCTTCTGTTTGCTTTTGGGGTAGACTTATCTGTCCTGACATTTATTCTTCTTATTAAAAAAAAAAAATCGCTCTCATCAGTTCACTATCTGGGCATGATAAATACATTTCATGTCCCAAGTCCTATTATGCTAAATTTATTTTCCATTCCAGCATCGGGCAGAAAATATATCTTTGATTTGTTCTTTCCTACTCTGTTGAGTGCTTTACCCTGTGATTTTATGCATTTTATACTTTCAGATATTTCACTTGAACTTCTGGGACTTCTACCTGTTTTAACATATAAAGCTCACAGCATTGGCAAACACAATTGAGACCTCAAGTTTAATCATAAAACCTTTCACAGTAGTATTAAGTAAGGTGGGCAAAGTGGTTTTTATATATGCATCACCTTATTCGTCTTTGTGTATATTACTTATCAAAATTCGTTGAAATGACTTAGAGTATAGCAGCTTGTCAGAGGATTGTCTCAGTTTTGGGGGGGTCACCTAGCAGATAACACAGGAAAAAATGTTGAGGTTTGGGTGAGGCCTACACAACACCAAAATATCTAAGGAGTTTCTTTTTTAATCTGGATGTTTATTATACAAACTTAAAAGCCACATAGTTTGATTGAATTGATTTGCTAAATGGACACTTAACAGAAGCATTCACAGAGAACAGAGTAAATTCCACAACACTGTAAAATCCGTTTTGAGCCCAGAAGTGTACCCATACAAATGACACAATAATAAAGTCATATATAAACCCAATTGCCATTCCTTCATGCCACCCATAAGTGAGCCCTTCTGTCTACCAGGCAGTGTTCCGGGCACACAGAGGAAGCCAGATTGGCACTTACTTTGCTCTCTTGGAGCTAATTATCTAATTAACAAGAAAAATCTCAGAGTGTGATAGTGCTGTGCCAGGAAGTAAAAGAAGGAGCTAGGGTCCGTAGATGGTGAAAGTCTCCCTAAGGAGGTAGCGTTGAACCTGAGGTCTGAATGACAAAGAAGTAGCCGGCAATGTGGCAATGTGCAGGACAAGCATCACAGGAGTCAAGAGGAGCAAAAATGCTGAAAGTGGGAAGGAGCTTGGTGAGAAGAAGCCCATGACCAAGGTGGGGAGTGGAGGAGAGGAGCTCAGAGAGGGGAAGTGCAAGGTCACGTGGGGCTGTGCTGGCCTGGGCGAAGAGCTTGCATGTCATTCCGGGTGTGAGAGGAAGCCATTGGAGGGTTTTAAGAGGAAGGGCCCCATCTGACTTACGTTTTTTGAAGTGCTCAGCATGTAAGTTCGAGTTGTGAGTGTGCACTAATTCTCAGAATAAAGGACCAGTGGAATTACCTGTGTGATTACGTCCCACTGCGTGACGTCGCATCACCTCCTTGCTTCGCTGCTCTCCTTGCAGCGTGAACACGAAGGGGCCGTCCTTGACCAGTTCATCAGTCTTTCCAAGGACTTCTCCGCGAGGTAGCAGTCTCCTTGCCGACTCAGCTCATCTCGATGTTGTCTGGTCTGATCTCCCATTTGCCAGTAGCCTTCCACGTGATTCAAGCAAGTCTCCATCACTTTATAGAACTTTCTCTCAAGAGTATTAATTTCACTTTACAGCAGGTTTGCCCTGCATAGTTTAGAGCATCTGGACACCCCGTGAGGATCTGGTCATGGTGGCACAGAGAGATGCTAGAGTCAAGGGAGGGACATTTGAGAAGTATTGTAAATATTCAGGTGAGCATTTTCATGCTTTGTTCCCGTAGATCTCTTAACTGCAAGGTGTGAAGTAGCAAACACTGCTATGACCCACCAGCCTTGCGCCTAAGACCCTTAGAAAGTGGTCAGGAAAATAGGCCAGCGGTCATGAAGCAAATCAGTGAACACAACAGAATGATACTTATTACCTTCTATAATAATGTGATGGGCAGGGGTGCCTGGGTGGCTCAGTCGTTAAGCGTCTGCCTTCGGCTCAGGTCATGATCCCGGGGTCCTGGGATTGAGCCCTGCATCAGGCTCCCTGCTCCATGGGAAGCCTGCTTCTCCCTCTCCCTCCTTCTGCTTGTTTTCCCTCTCACTGTGCTTCTGTCTGTCAAATATATAAATAAAATCTTTAAAAAAAATAAAATGAAATAATCAAATAATATGATGGGCAGAATAATGGCACTCCAAAAATGTCTATGTCCTCAGCACGTGTCAATACGTTGTGTTGTATGGCAAAAGGGAATTATGGCTGCAAATGGAATTAAGGTTACTAATCAGCTGACCTTAATACAAGGAGATTATCCTGGAATCTCCAGGTGAGCCCCATGTAATTACAAGGGGTCTTTAAAAGTTGAAGAAGGAATCAGAACAGAGTCATAGAAAAATGTGACGAAAGCAGAAAGTCATGGGTTGTCGGCTTTGAAGACAGAAGAGGGGGCCATGACCCAAGGAACATAAATGGCCTCAAGAAGCTGCAAAGAGCAAGGAAATGGGTCGTCCCTCAAGGGGGTACGACCCTGTCAAGACACTAATTTTACCCCAGCGAGACGTGTTTCAGACTTCTGAACTACAGAACTGACAGATAATAAATCTGCATTTTTGAAGTGGGTGGTAAATTGTTACCACAGCAACAGAAAAGCAGTAAGGAGAATAAAGCTCCACACTATGGAGTGAGTTCAGACGAGCAAGGCGTGAAACTGAGCGTCCTGAACAGAGCAGCGTCTCAGGCTGAGAGTTTCTCACGAGAGACACAAATCGTGGTCCAAAACACCAGCGATAGAAAACCCTATGCGGGGGCGCCTGGGTGGCTCAGTCGTTAAGCGCCTGCCTTGGGCTCAGGTCATGATCCCGGGGTCCTGGGATGGAGCCCCACATCCGGCTCCCTGCTCCATGGGAAGCCTACTTCTCCCTCTCCCACTCCCTCTGCTGTATTCCCTCTCTCGCTGTGTCTCTTTCTGTCAAATAAATAAATAAAATCTTAAAAAAAGAAAAAAAGGAAAGAAAAACCTTCTGGAGGACAAGACAAAACAAAGTTCTTGATTAACATTGGCGGGGCTAGCGCTCCTGGCCAGCAGCCTGCCTTAATAAATGCAGGGCACAGAGTGTTTCTGAATGGTTTCTGTATAAATTTTAAAATGTTGGGGCTAATTAATATGGCTGCTGATTAGGGGATAAATCCTGTTCCTAATTTTAAAAATCTATATTTCATAACTATTTCAGTTGTCATTTACTGCTCATAAAATTAGCAGGGCGTAATACCCTTGAGCTTTTTTTTTTTTTTCCCCAAGTTTCTAAAATAAGTTTCTGTAAACTTCCCTTGGATCTTTGAGAGGATTTATGATGAACATAATCTATACTCTGGCAGAGTTTTATTTTGCTGAATGTTCCAGACTAAGAGAAAGTTAGCTCAGAAACATCCTCTCAAATGCCTTTTGCTATTTAATAAGCCTGACTCTGATGACAAGTGTCATCCAGTCCCTCTTCCAGAAAGTTGACCCTATCATGTTTGTCTGTTACCTAAGCCAGTTTGGGGAGGTGACCATCACCTGCGTGCCTTGATCTGGGAATTGCTGTGGGTTTGACATCTGTCTCTCTCTAAATTTTCTCCTCCCTTAGGACAGATGTAACGTTTATCTTTCAACTTTGTGTCCACCCCACCTACAAGCACAATATCGTTCTCAGAGTCAACATAGTATTTCACAGATAAAATAAAGGAAATACTCTAATTATAGCTTAAATGTTGAACAAAGTAGCCTTTTCAGATTCATAATTATGTACAAATCCACATACTTATGTAGGAGACTTCCATATTTATACATTTGTGCAGATATGTGTGCATGTAAATAGACTAAGTTCATCCTAATATATCTAAATTCGTCTGCTGCAAAATACCAGACTGTTGAGACCTAAATTATTATTAGGTAATAATATCACAAATAATTTCACTGATCCAGAAAGTGTTTCAAAAGGAAGCATTTGTATTTAACAGTCAGAAATTCTCATTCTTGCCAGACCTTTTCAAAATGACTGGTTTTCTTAATTGAGGGCTCTTCTGGATCCAGGCTCTGTTGCTAGAAAGAAAAAGTCAAGATATGAGTCATTTAGAGAAACTCATATTGCCAGCCTTTTGCAGACATCAAGACCAGAAAATTCCTTTTCACTTTTGTTGTCCATATCTATTGACCCCTAATGGGCATTTTAAAATTATATATTTTTTTATTGTTCCAGACTACTAGGAAATTGGAATAACCTCATGGAAAATATGAGAATGGTTGTGCCTACAAATGCATAGATTTAAATAACATAAGTGCGTCATCTAAATTCTAGATAATTCCAGACCAAACTTTTTTACTACATCATTACAATATAGGAAATTACCCTGGTCTTTCATGTATGAACCCCTATATTGTGAGATACCATACTCATTAATTTTATGTAATTCTTATCCCTAGAATATAGTGGCCCTCTAAATTTTTGTTGAATTTCACTCTGTGGATAACAGAAAACTAATAAGACAATACAAAGTCAAGTGAAAATAAAAAAGTTATCTGATTAATTTTACTGTTTGATGTGATGATAATAAAACTGGATAGTTAGAGCCTCCAGACACTAACTTATGCCATTTAGCATGATAATAGAGAACTTAAAAAATTATCTAAACATCAAATGTAGAAAAACAACTTTTGCCACTACTGAGATATTTAAAGCATGTCATCCTCATCATGAATTATCCACAGAATAGTCCAATCCCCTCTTCTCGTTTTGCATACATACTCATAGATCAAGATTAAGTATTTTATTTAAGAACCTATTTAAAAGACAGTAGCAGCTAATCATTTAAAATTAGCTCCTTGACCAGAACTACACAGTCATGCAAAACCAAAGCTTGGGGCTTGATCTTAATTATTCAGATTGATTGTCTACTTCTCCCAAAATCATTAATTCAGAACTCCTGCTTTTAGCACTCTCCCTCATTTGGACTGTCTTGATCTCACCCTTGAAAGCATTATTGCTTGGGGAGGAAGGATAACTTTTAAATAAATCCTAACCATGGGAGAGCAATATAAAATCCCATCAAGTAAAGAAGTCCTCATGCTGATACTGTATTCTTCATTTTTGACTCGATGGATGCATCCTCTTCTCAGCTGTGGGACGACTTCGTGTGTCTTGGAGGAGAGTATAACAGACCCTGACAGAAAGGCAGGGGTGCCCCGGGTAGTTACAAAGCCTGTGTGCTTCAAGGTCAGTCCCCTCTTGAATTTTTAGGATTGTTTGGGCTTTCTGAAAGTAGCCCGTAGACTCTGGAAACTGTCTTGTCTTTTTATTTCATCCTTCAAGTTTTTGTTTTTTTTTTTAATGGGGATTTATTTCTCTATGGAATTCAAGAGGATTTGCATGTTTAACAAGGACTAATATATTTGGAGGGAACTGAAGAGTCTTTTGTAACCACCTAGGTGTCTGACAGATTACAACTATAGGCAAAAAACACCAGTGACATTGAAAAGCTGACCACCTATTTTGTCTGGCATAGTTATTCCCTGGCCTGCATTATGGAGGCCAAAGCAACATTAGCCTCAACGATACTCACCAAGTGTATTGAAATTAAGCCAGGAGTCTTATCAAACCTGGCCAGAAGTTTCCCTTGTTCTTTCACATTTCTTTCCGATTTTGCTGAGCTACTTAGAAATTTATTTTAAGAAGTGGTTTCGTCATGGCCTCATGAACATGCCTTTACTTTTGTAAAGCTGTCTAAGTTCAACAAATAGTCAATAACCATTCCCTGAATATTAACTATAGACCCAGCACTGTGCCAAGCCAATAGAATTCCAAGGGTTTCTTTCACAGGTACTAGTGAGCTTGGCTTCTGATGAATTTAGTCTAGATTTCCTTTAATTTACAGACCTCTCCAAGGGAAAGCCCATCAGCTACTTTCCTTTTTGCTCCAGGAAAGTGATTTTCCCCGCTGAAGGGCAATGGCTCGAACTGAGAACTTTCGTGCTTGAGTGAAGGAAACAACAAAATACAGGTTCCATTTTTAAGTAGTAAGTTTAGTAGTCCTGAATGCCTGCAGGCTGCTTATTTATTTATTTGAGAGAGAGAGGAAGCGCACGAATGGGAGGGGCAGAGGGAGAAAAGATTTCAAGTGGACTCCCCTCTGAGCCCAAGGCAGGGCTCCACATGGGGATCGATCCCACTCCTCCCAGATCAAGACCTGAGCCAAAACCAAGAGTCAGGGGCTTAGCCGACCGCGCCACCCAGGCGCCCCCTTATAGGCTGATTTTGAAACCATGGTGTATTTCATTGTTTTGGCCCTCCACATTGCTCTAGTCTCGAAGTAATGGGTCAGAGAGGGGTGTGGGAATACAGAGAGCCAGCCAAGCAAGGACACAGAACTGGAATATGGTGGCCCAGGCACAGACTTGTGCTAAGAGACGACTCTGGCAATGCAGTGAGCAGGATGTGGCAGGATATCCAAGCGAACAATCTCGGGCTCATTTTAGCAAGTGACAGGCAAGAAACAGCAGAGTTTAAAAGAAAAAAAAAGAGGCAGAACCCTGCCCGGGGACATCCAGGCAGTAGTCAATATGTAAGAGTCAGAAAGCCACACATTGCTTTTTTTTTTTTTTTTAAACACAAGCAAATGTGTATATAGAGTCCTATCCTCACCACCATTTTTACACCAAATGTAGCATATTATGACTTTCTCCTATGCCTTGCCTCTTTCACTGAGTGAATACAGAAGATGACTCTGTTCCAGCCTATGGAAAGCTTCCCCATTTCTTTTTGACAGCTGCACAGTGCTCTGCTGTGGACGTGCCATAGTTTACAATACTGAAGGACACTGGGGCTGTGTCCAATCTTTTCTTCTTACAATCTTTTCTTCTTACTTTTCTCCTTACAAAGGCTAGAATGAATAGCCTTGCGCATAGGTCACTTTGTGTTTTTGTCATTTTATCTTTCAGATGGATTCCTAGAGGTGGGTTTGCTGATTCAAGGTATATGCCCTTTTGCTAGATGCTGTTCCCTTCCATACAGGTTGCACCATTTTGCATTCCCATCCCCAGTGAAAATCAAGTGCGGGTGAGGTGATGTTGGAGAAACCGGGTAGGAATCAGATCCCGCACGCCTGGTGCGTCTGCTTCCTGTTGAGATAGAAAACAAGGTCATCAGTGAATAGAGAAGGGTGGGTGTGAACTTGGTGTGTTGAAGGGAGAAGGGAAGTTTTTGAATAGATAACAAAGGAGCTGAGCAACAAGGTAGGGTAGAGCTATTCAGCAGGGTTGAAGGCTCAGGGCTCAATCTGCACTCTGGCCTTGAGTTTCTCCTGCCATCACTCAGGCCCATTTCTTCAGCAGGGGTGCACAGATCCAGCATAGGACTTTAAAAAGATAAGTGGTTGGATTACTCTGTGGCAGGGTTGGAATGGCGGATAGTCAAGGGGTCCATAGAACTGGAAGTATTGTGGAGAGCATGGAGTCCCAGCTGGATGGGGAAGGAGGTGAAGCTACAGGAGGGTCCGAACAGGAAGGTGTTACCGGACAGCATATCATGATGAAGAGTCAAAGACAGGTCTTGTGGGAATAGAGTCATGGGAAAGCCAGAGGATACAAAGCCGTGATCAGAGTGTGCAGCTGTAGAGTTCAAGATTTCAGGGGATAGCGAGAGGTGATAACAAGGTCCTGGGGGGACCATGGAAGTGGACAGAAGAAGTGGAAGGGAATTGAAGTTAAGACGATTGAGAAGCTGAGGGGCTCGGGCAATGGAAAGGACATCGAAGTCCCCTGCGGTATGGCTGGAATTGACCAAATTATATGATCCCTGGAGGAAACGTCTACTCTCATTTCACTCTGATAGAACCTATTGCCCAAACATACAGCTAAAGTACATAAAATAATTGTAAAATGAATGAATGAATGGAAAACCCAATTGCTGCAGAAAAGATTTACCAGCTTTTGGGAGACAGTCTAGCTTAGGGATACTAGTGATACTGGCCAGTACTATTTGGGATAGCACCACTGACTTGTTCTATGATTTTTGTCTCTGACTGCTGACTAGGAAGGGAAATTGGCACATTTATTTCCCTGTATCTTGTTTTGCTCTATCTGTGAAGAAATATGTACTAGAAAGAAGTATAAAGGATAAATTGGGAAAGTTTTGATACAGTTGTCACTCGTTACCTGTTACCTTGAGCCTTCATCTTCAGAAATAAGGATAGTTCTGGATAATCTCTTGGTTCACTTCTAACTCTAAAATTTAGATTTCTGTGACAATGTAATTTGAAGTAACTCAGAAAGTAAAAATTCTAGTTATATTTACCTATCTAGCCTGAAATTATTTTGGTTTCAAATTATTTTGAAGGCAAATATTGAAACTTCTGAGTTGACCTTTTCAAACTACTTAAGGGAAATCATTCCAGTTTCTTGCCACAGAATGAGATTCAAGGTGATGGAAATATCTCTCAAATATTCCATGACCCTAAATCAAAGGTTAGCTCTGAAAAGAGGATCTTCTCCATGAAAGCTAGACATCTAAGAAGCCAAATCCCTCAGTCTTGATCAGGTGAATAACATACTTCTCTTTCTATCTAGTCTAGGTTGAAGAATGAAAAAATGTATTTCTCTAGTCGGCCAAAATGTAATTTCATGTAGTACTTGGATAGATAAGACACAGCTCTTTGCCCTTGAGGAGATCACACACTAATAGGGGAGATAAAACCACATGGAAATATAAGCAAATAACCAGTCCAAAGCAGGCAAAATCCCATGCGATTAGTATAGGTAAAAATAGATTTCTAGGTTATTTTTAAAAGGTGTTAAGAAACAGAGAGTAGTTGAAGTATTTCCATTTCTCATTTTTTATATCATCTTCATTCTATTTTCAGCTCTTTCTATTTTTATCTAAATGATTTGCTTTTGTATACAGAAGTTGGCCACATTGCCAATTATTTTTATTCAATATCGATGTGCTTGCAGGTAAGTATAGTGTTCAAAGATGCACAACTGCAATGCTATTTTTAAGTGTGTATAAATAGTTTTAGACTCTTGCAATTTAGTTATCCAAAGTGGATTATTCACTTTCTGTATAATATTAACTTCTCCCCATTTTCCTTCTGTACCTTGAAATGATCTAAGGCATTTCAAAATTCTTGAACAAGTAGACAAGAGAAGAAAAACCAAAGATACAAATTAAATTATCTTAGCTGGTTGTCTCTAAGTAGTTTCGGTATTGAAATATAATACTAATAAAGGCTTCTTCACTGGTATCCCCATAATACTGTATGTGAACTTAGACTTGAAGATTTATCACATTGTATTGTAATCCTTTGCTCAAATATCTCCTCTCTACTTCTCCCCCATCTCCTTCCTCCTCTCTCACCAGAATATAGCATCTACGGCACAGGAGCCTTGTCCTATTCACTTTTGTATTCCTCATACCTTGTGCAGAAGTAAACACTGAGTGGATGTGTGGATGGATGGATGGATGGATGGATGGGAGGCAGCTGTAATGTAACTCTTCCATAAGACCTGGAGAACCACTCCTGATTGTCTTTGAGCCAAGAAATATCTGCCAACTATCAACCTTACTTTCAATGGGTTTCTGACTTCAGTTATATCAAATGATTTGTTTCAGTTTCTTTACAACTAAAATAGTCGTTTAAAAAGAGCTTAAACGATACTCGGTAGACTTCAAGCTATATAGCGAAAGAAAGCTGCTTCGGTGATATTATGTGAAAATCTTTTCCTTTCCTCTTTTAGAGTAGAAACTGGTTTGCAAATTAACAAGGTGGAGCCAAAATAGAGAATTGCATTGTAAAAGAGTGACTCACAATGTTTTGACTTTTTAAAATATATCCTTCCCGACAGCAAAGACTGCCTTGTCATTTGATTGCTTTCTAATTAATGTTAAGTCTTCCATTATAAATATCACACTTTTGCCACGAGAGCTACCAGTCATGACCTCATATTACCTGTCCTTGAAGGATGCACCAGGCAATTAGGACTCTGGTGTCTATCATTACCAATATGCATCTCCTCGTATTCTAACCCCAGACGTGGTACAATCAGTACCACCATCAGAATCTTCCATTAATAGCAGAAAAGCAAATCAATGTTTGTTTGCTTAGAAGTAAAAATAGGCACTTGCTGATACTCTGTGTTCCTTGCTACTTCTATTTACCAAGAATTAACCAACCATTAAGTATCCTCAGCGAATAAAACTAAGCTGTCTTCTTCATAAGGTATTTAAAATTCTGATTTTTGCCAGAGAAAGCCGTCCTTTATGCGAAGGAGATAGAGTGATACAGTCGCCCCAGGGTACACAATTACACCAAGCAGAGCAGATCCTGCTTCAGGAGAACTTAGAAGAATTTGACCTGGAGGAATACAGGGACCCGTCTGGATTCTCAGGACACAAAAACATTTGCAAATAGAAAATGAAAGCTGTGTTTTTAAGACTCCAAAGTCAGCCTGGACCAAAGGCGGCGCCTGAAAGCGTGTGGGTAACTCTGTCTACCTGCTACTCACTGTCATTAGTAATTTCAATTCAGGGAACTCGGGGTGACCTCCCCACTGTCCCTGAACCCAATGGACAAAGTTCCAAGTTTACTTTGCTATCCCTTGAATTTCATGTGATAAGGTTTACATCCCAAATGAATCAATTCTTAGATTCAACTTTCAGTTCATTTTTTCCCTTTCTTCTCCAGATGAGGTAGGGAAGCAATGTTTTTCCGGCACTTACACACCCGTCTACAGAAATCGCTGTCCTCCACTTGAACAGACGCTGTGTTCATCTCTCCTCTGGCACAGCCTAGAAACTCCCAGTGTAGCTTGGTTTCAAGTCTTCCTCCAAGACAGGGTCTCACTTGACTTTTCCTGACTCCACCACCCCTGATCATTCAGGGGTTATTTCTTGAGCTCCCCTTCTGTGCAATGCACTAAGAAAAAGCTTTGCAAGGTGAAGGAATCTAAGTTTTCTCTCCTTTCTACATCTACTTAATTCCTCTTTATCCTTGCTATGAATCATTGCTCCCTCAGAAAAGCATCCCTGACTCCCAGTCTTCTTTGTTGTGTAGAACCTCAGCCTTTCTCCTTCATAGAATGTGTTTGTTTATAAATAAACTTATTTATTGATTACTTTTACGAGTGCCTATCTCACGACTCAAGAACAGCAGTCATTCTGATTTCTCTCTCCAATTTATTCTAGTGCCTGGCACAGAGCGGCGCTCCATTACTTGGTGAATTGATTGGTGGGTGATGACTGGATGGATTGACAAATGAGGCGTAGTTTCCTGGCTCCAAGAGCTCATGACATATTACAGGGCAATCAGTATAGCAGGGGATGGAAAAAATAGGTTTGGGGTAAAATTACCAACAGCCTTGCTAAGGTGCTTCAACATTATCTTACAGGCAATGAGAAGCCAACAGAGATGTTGAAAGAGCAATGATTAGGTTAATATTTCAGGAAGTTCCCCAAGGTAGCAGGGTGGAGAGCAGCCAGGGAAAGAAGGAGTTAGTAGGCAGGACAAGCAGGGAGGTGCCGCAGTGGCTCAGGTCACGGATGCTGAGGTTTATACAAAGGCAACAGCTGCAGAACAGCAGGAACAGGGGCTGAGTCACAGTATCTCAGACATCCCGACATTTCCCCAGAAGGTGAGTACGCTTTGTAAGGGATACCCTCCAAAGGTGATGCTCCTGCTACAGAGTAGGACCTTGCTTGTAAAAACTTCCTGACCCAGGGGATCCACACAGCAGAACAATGTCCTTGAACCAGGGGCTGAGCCAGACTTGGGCTTGACACAAGTGGCAATGTCAGCGGAATGACAATTCACTAGGTTTCTTCCTGGCCATTTCTCGGACGGTTTCAGGAAGGTTGAAACTCCAGGTTTAGCCAGACAGACAGTGAGTCAGCCAGTATTTATTAAGCCATTGACCATCTACCAGGAAATGCGGGTAGAAGGATGGAAAGATGGACGTGATTATAGTCACTGTGCTTGCAAAGCTTAGGGACTAATGAGCAAAACAGCAAAGGAGCTTGTGCAGCTCAGGGTGGTTAAGTATTCCAAAAGGAAATGTGCTGAGTGCTGGGAGCACCCAGCCTGGTCCCAGGGGGCATGCAGTCCCAAAGAACGTGTGAGCTAAGCTACAAACCAAATGCAGAGAGGAGTTACTCCGTGGGGAAGTAGAAGAAGAACGTTCTAGGCAAAGGGACCAGCTTGCACATAGACTCATAGACAACAAAGAACATGGCATAGAGAGAGAAGGAGAGGAATTCTAGAGTGTGGGGTACGGAAGGTCATGGTAGGCGGCAAAAGGGGTGGGAGATGAAGGAAACCCTGGAGACTGAAGCAGGGACATAGTGCCTTGTAATCCAGGAACTGAGCTTTTCAGAAAGCTGGTTGGTTACAGTGTGGATAACACACTTGGGAGGAGGGGGGCCTGGGAGGAAAGACAGTTCCAAGGTTGAGGCATTCATCTGGGCAAGAAATAACCGTGGCCCACACTCAGGGGGTGACAAAGGGGGGGAAGAGCTAGGTGAAGCGTGAAGAGGGGGTGAATAGATAGGAGAGGTGTGTAAGAGGCTGATTGTGAGGGAGAAAGAAATATCAAGGATGCCGCATCACTTCTAGAAGGCAGGGCCTTCCGCTGTCACGGCACACAGAAGAGGAATAGCTTTAGGTGACGGGGAAGAGATGAGTTCAGCTGGAGGTGTGTTTGGGGCAAAAAGGATCCACTGGACGTCCCAGGGGACATAGTTGTCAGTTGGGTCAACACACCCGGAACTAAGCACAGAGATCTCATGTTCATCCTTGCGACTCTGTTGGCAGCAGAGTCCATAGCAACACGGGTCAGGGGAGACCTAGGTTCAAGTCACTTATTCACTGAATGACATTATGTTCTTAAACCTATTTCTTCATCAGAAGCTGGGGTAATAACATAACCTAGAAAATTGGGAGAAGCAGATGAAATAACGCTCGTAAAGCACTTGGCCTCAATAAACCTTCAGCGATGGTGGCAGTTAGGGGCATCATCTCCCCCGCAAATGTAGGTTCGAGAACAAGCAGCGTAAGGCAGTATTTGGAACCACTGGAAGAGATGTTGAGAAGAGGGGAGAGGGGAGGAGAGGAGAAAAAAGAACACCAACCCTGGAAGGCTACATAAAGGACAAAGATAGCAGAACCTGAGAAGTAGCCAAGGAGGTAAGAGGAAAACGAAGAGAGTGCCGTAACATCATGGAACCCAAGGGAAGACCAGGTTTCAAGAAGAGGAAATGGTCAGTAGAGTAAAATCCTACCAGTGGGTCAAGAAAGGAAAGGGCTGTAAAGTGACAGCAAATTCTGGGACAAGGAGGATCAGTGACCCCTGAGACAGCAGTTTTAGTAGAAGGGTGGGGACCAAAAAGCAAGAGGACACCAAGCTGAGAGACGTTGCTAATATGGATCACAGTTTAGTATGTGAACACATTTTATTTTTAAAAAAATGCTCAGGTCAGGGACAGAAGAGAAAGTTAAAAATGTTTTCTGACTACAGAAATTTGATTTTTGCTTCAGGCTCTTGTTCAGCGTGTAACAAAAAGATCCTCAGGGACCGGACACGTGAATGCCCTATTCTAGCTTTTTCTTGGCTTTGTCAGGTGCTGGCGTCGGAAAGGGAAAATAATCATTCTAAAGTCATTTCCTATAGAGGAGACATCTTGCCTACACCATCCAAGCATAAAGTGTTTATTCTGTTCTCAAGGCTTCTTTGAAAAGGAATTAAACTCTGCACAGAATCAGGAGCAGTTTTCTGCATTGCGTGCATATTCGCTTGGAGAATTCATTTTCCCATGTAGCGCATTATAAGGTCTCTATCGAGCAGAAACTCTGACAACAGCCTCCATCCCAAGGCCCCATTTCAGGGTCTTCTCAGTGACTCTCGTGGATTCAAAAACCAGCCTTGCCTTCCCAGTGACACTAATCAAAAGAACACACAGATTGGGGATTTGTGCTCAGGATTTACTTGTCCTTATGTGGACATTGTCTGTGGTCTGTGTGATGGCCTTTACCCTCAAACCAAAGCAGCTTAAGTCCCTCCAAACACACACATACATGCATAGGCTCACACCACACAAAGCCTTTCACCTGGAAATAGCGTTTAACAGACAAGGGGACTGAAGCACCACGCGATTTGTTTTTAGACAGGTGTACTGGGCATCCCTGGTCACACCAGAACAGACCCCTTCTCCTCAGCCAGCAGCGCCCACTCAGCCAGGTTGTTCCGGAAAGTCACGGCAGTCTTCAGTTTCATGCGTCAGCTCAGTGGGATGAATTAGTGCAGGTGATTCTTATTGGACCGTCTCCGGTGTGAGAACGGCCCCACTAAGCCCTTCCTTGGCAGAGCCATCTCTGGAACCAGACTGACTGGGTTCACATCTTGTCTCAGCCACTTGTCAGCTATAGGCACCTTACTGAGTCTCTCTGTGCCTCAGTTTCCCAATTGTTCTAATCAGGACAACAGTCGCATCAGCTGACAGTGGGGTGGTGAGGGCAACATGAATTAACATGTATCAGATATTTAGCACTGTGCACGGCCTTTAACCATGGTTCCTTTTCCTCTTCCCCTCTGTAAACTAAGGATGGGACTAGCACCTACTTAAAGTGTGTTTGAGACACTGGCATGAGTTGATGTGTGTCGGTCTTAGTTGTCACTATTCACCATCTCCCTCCGTGTAGTTGATACCCTCATCAAAGCTTGGAAAATCAGGATAGTTTCTGGGGCGCCTGGGTGGCTCAGTGGGTTAAGGCCTCTGCCTTCAGCCTAGGTCATGGTCCCAGGGTCCTGGGATGGAGCCCCACATCAGGCTCTCTGCTCAGCAGGGAGCCTGCTTCCCCCTCTCTCTCTGCCTGCCTCTCTGCCTACTTGTGATCTCTGTCTCTGCCAAATAAATAAATAAATGAATCTAAAAAAAAAAAATCAGAATAGCTTCCTCAAGACTTCTGCACATCTTCATGGTGGGTCCTTCTCCCATTGATTTAGTCCCTATGTATATCACTCACGTCTCCATTTTTCAAGTTGTGTTTGCAAAAGCACGAAACTCAATTCCACGTGGAAAGGAGCTTCCTGATTGTGACAGATGGAAGGCCAGTGGCTTCCTAGGGACTCTTCCCTTATGAAATACATGGATCTGTCAAAATAATCAACTTCAGGGAACTCCTCCACAATATTTAGTTTCATTAATCTAACATCCATAGTTCGTGAGAGACTAGTGACAAAGAAGGTGCACATGTGCCCTGCGGGAACCTTGTCAGTTCAGTTCAGTAATGCCAAAGTGGGGACTAGCCTTTATTTTTCACACATGGGGTATATATTCTAAAAGATATGTATTCCGTACATAAAAGATACTTAAATAACTAATCACATGCCCTGCAGTGTTCTATCCACTTTAGATGGATTTAGTTTTTATTCTTTATCATGTAGTAGTAGTACTACCCCTATTTCTTTTCTTTTCTTTTTTTTTTTAAGATTTTATTTGTTTATTTGACAGACAGAGATGGCAAGTTGGCAGAGAGGCAGGCAGAGAGGGAGAGGGGGAAGCAGGCTTCCTGCCGAGCAGAGAGCACGATGCAGGGCTCGATTCCAGGACCCTGGGACCATGACCTGAGCTGAAGGCAGAGGCTTTAACCCACTGAGCCACCCAGGCGCCCCACTACCCCTATTTCAATAGGAATACAGAATATAGAAAGCAAAATAGGAATAAGGAGCTGGAAGAGGATCAATCCAGTAAGAAGAAGCAGAGCCAGGACTGGGACCCAGGTAGTCCACTGGAGTCAGAGGCTCCAACCTTAAGCGTTATGCTGCCTGGCCTGTCTCTTAATAATTAACACCCGAGGCAACTCCAGGGGACCCTCACCCCAAGGCTTGGTTTTAGGGGCAAGGGAATAAATGATTAAGAGAAAGAGTGTGACCTTTCGAGCAGCCTCACATACCTGGAAACTTCGTTTTTGCTATTTTGCTCAGAAATGCACCACTGATGGAAGGGAGATGAATCCTAGCAACAAGCTGATCTGAGGACCGAAGAGTGAAAAGGGGGGTTTAATCTCGAAAATGCTCTCCAGCATTATCGGCAACCAGTGCTGAAAAGCGAGGCCAAATTCAGAATTACAGTGAATACAAATAAAAAGAGAAGTCATTTTCTATCTTCTCTTTAAAGTATACCATTTCTAAGGAAAAGATACCTTTTATGTAACCTTTGTATTTCTAAGGGAAACCTAGGGGCCTTTGCCGGCGAGCACGATGGAACAGAGACACCTACTGGTGAGAGTGAGCCTCACTTCATGGATTTCTATGCTTTAAGAAAAGCAGCAATTCTCGTTACTATTTGAAATGTATTGGATATGGACAGAAACTTCCCTTTGGGACATTACATTCTAAAAGGAGAAAAATCAGATGTATCCAACTATTTATGTAACAACTCCAAGCACAGCATCTCTACTGTCCCTTATAGGAATACCAAGCTTTTTTCTTTTTTTTTTTTTTTTTTAAGATTTTATTTATTTATTTGACGGAGAGAGACACGGTGAGAGAGGGAACACAAGCAGGGGGAGCAGGACACAAGTGGGAGGAGTGGGGGAAGGGGAAGCAGGCTCCCAGCTCAGCAGGGAGCCCGATGTGGGGCTCCATACCAGGACCCTGAGACCATGACCCAAGCAGAAGGCAACGCCTAACAATTGAGCCACCCATATATCCCACCAAGCTACTTTTTAGGACACTGAATCAGCTATATTTGGGGGAGGCAAACATCACGATGGGTGCAAGGTTCCTGGGGCCTTTCATTACTCTCATTTCGACTCAACAGACCCTGATTGAACATTTGCATTCCAAGGGTCGGTAAGAGGGCAGACTATCCCTCAAGGCATGCCCATCTCAGAAGCCAGGAGCCAAGCTGCTCATCATGTTTGACATCCCAAGGTGACCCCAGACGGGAGCTCTACATCCAGTCTGGAGCTCCCATAAATCTGGCCTGGTCTGATAAGATCATTCCTTCTTGTCCCTTCTGGAGCACTCAGATGTTACTTTGATTCCCCAGAATTTTTAATTCCCTCAAAAATTTCATGAACGAGTCATTCATTTGAATTCTCTCCTATACCATGTCAATTGGTTGGAGTTGGGGTTGCACTTTGAAAAGTAAACTTTCCTAAGTTTTGTCTAAGAGAAGGAGTTCAGAAAGAACAAGTGAACAGAGGAAAATGAAGTTTAGGAAAGGAGAAAACTTTGTAGGGAGATGGGAATATGGCTCCTCTTTTGCTTTGGTTCCATTAGTTAAAATGTTTTGGATTCTGTTTAAACCTTCTAAACTTCCTAGCAATAACCACATATAACTGAAAAGTCTTGATGGCTTTAGGAGAAATAGTTCTCAGTTGGGTTGTTGGGATGCAACAGTTTACTTTGTTTTGTTTTAGTTGCAGTGTGGGATTTGGAGTTAAAGGGGAGGAACTTGCCTACCTGAAAGTGCAATTGAACGACACAAAAGTGATTAAGGCACCCAGTGATCCAGACAGGATAGTTTCATCTAGGGGGAGATGAGAGAATTGAAAACAAGTTAATGAGAAATGTGTGTACTGGCATGGAGAAAATAACCGATTATTGAGGTGTACTACTAAATATTAAAAATAAATTCATGAATAGTATTGACTAGAATAAATTACCGATTAAATTTTATTTATTAAACACCGAAGTATGAGTGTTATGTTTAGAGCTCTAAAGAAAACAGATCTCAATCAGGTTTTAGTCCAGGAAGAGAGGTGAGACAAATGACTACCGCTAAGACCATAGGAAAAATTCGCCAGCAGAGTGAAACAAGTGAAGGCAAGGAGAGCATCCTCTACTCTTTGAAGTCCCTCTTCCCTCTCATCCACTTCCTCCCCACGCAGAAAATGGGCAATATAAAGGGTAGTTGAAACAACTGGAAGGTTAATGGAGTTGTTTAGGAATGAAAAGTTAAGGGGCAGAGAAGCGGAAAGAAGAAATGGATTGCAAAACAGGCCTTGGAGGATGAATGAATAGAACTTAGGGAATGGGATGTGGAGCTTGAGGAAGAAGAGTTGTATGTAAACATAGATACAGACGTACAATATTAGAACTGGGGGAAAGAAACTTTTAACTCCCAAGTTAGAAAAATGAAATAAAGGCTATACTGATAGAAGAATCAAGAGGGATTTGCTGCAGGAAGGTGGGGTGGAAGGTGATCTCATGAGCTTCCTTTTTCAACTGTGTGTAAGACTAGAGGGACCAATGAATATGGAGGTCTTAATATCACCTAGGAAGTTGGAAATGCAGAACTTGTCTCAGAAAACTATTTCTAAATCAAGAGCTCTGTGGAGAGTATCCATGAAATCTTGTGAACCACATCCCCCCGAATCCTTGTGCAAATCTATTAATTTGTTTATATTAGGGGTTAATTTGAAATCACTTTCACTCCCATGTGCTTTTGTAGAAGGTTAGTTCAATATAAAGGATCGTTTATTATAAAGGAAGTTTTTAGACATGAAGAACAATAAATCATTAAACTAAGAAGGAAAAATTTCCTTGTGAGAATATTCCGATGGTTACTGAAGTTGAGAAATCATTTAACTGTTTGGAGAGTGAATAAAATGAAACAAACCCATCTATGGCTAAGAGAAACCAAAATCAAAAGGTTGAATTTAGCACCAAATATATTTTCAGTGTAAGAGAGTAAATACTACAATCAGTTGGCTAAAATCAGTCATTAATATGTGAGCTATTGTTATAATGTTCAGATAAAAAATGCCAAAAAACAGACAATGTAAATAAGAGGGAAATTATTTATACTATCATTAAGTGAGTATATGGTCATTTTATTAAAAACAAAGAATACAATTCCAAAGTTAAAAGCCTGAGACCTAATCAATAGGTCAACTCTATCTAGAATGTCCTTAATTGGCAAGCATATGCCACATCAATAAAACCAAGTATTTAGGTTCAGTTCAAGCAAAATTTTATTCGGCCAATGGGGTTAAGATTAGAAGAGGAAAAAAAATACTACATACCATATATTTAAGTGGTTAATTTTTTACAAGAATGATGATTCCTGATGCCAAAACACATTTCTTCAGTAATATCAGCCTTATAATTAGACATAACAGGTAAATGTTTCATGGTATTTAAAAGGTCTTACAGTAAAAATATCTCCATTGCCTGAAATTCTCCAGAAGAAGATATATGCCTTTGGGTCAAGATACAATCCAGCTCTCATAGTGGCATCAGTTTGGTAGAACATGAGCCAGACATAAAGGTTGCTGGACAAGGATTTCTGTATGGAATGAAGACAGCAGAAGGAAGGGCCAGCAGCAGCAGGTGCTGTGATGGAGAGCCCTGGCCAGTCCCCCAAAAGCTAAGGATTTGGCCCTCCAAGGCAAGGGAGAAGACTGGAGTATGAAAGGCGCAGAGGGGAGAAGGTGGAGCAGGCTGGAGGGAACCCAGGATAAATAAAACTTGCCCCACAACATCTCCAAGACTAACCTGGAATGCCAATATGCAATAGGGCAATTATGTTTTCATTTTCAACCTACCTAGTCATAGTTTTGCAGAGAGCAAATTAGTTCTTTTCAGCCCATTTCTATTGTGAATCTTGGTGTTCTTTGTTTTTCTGCCAAATATGTGGTACCTGACAATCTCCCAACCGTATCATTAGGATTAGGATGAGAATCATTAAAGCAAAAAGATCAAGCAGATAAAAGTTGTGTCTTTTACAGCAGTGCTAAGCCATCATTTGCCTGTGCTTTGTTCTCTTGTCTGCTTAGATTTTTTAGAAGCAAAAACCTACTACTTATATAGGGAGAGGATGGGGCTGTGGGAATGACATGGTGAGGTATTATTATTATTATGATGATGATGATGATGATGTTAACTCTTTTATTTATACAGAAAACTTAGGATTTTTTTTACTCGACTTAATGTCTTAGGAAATACAATCTAGAAACTCTAAGGGCCACAGATGGTATTTGTTGGATTGCATTCACATAAATAAAAATTTGATGAGACAACACACATATTCAATGGGCTTACTTTGGGTTGAGTACTCAGTCCTGGACAAAATCCTAGAAAATGCTTTTTAAAGAATTCTAAATCAATTTGTAAATAATGTGAAAAAATGAATTTTGTATATTTTGTTATGTTTATCAAAATGATCCAAAAAACCATAAAACAGCATTCTGATACTATGAGAAAACCAATGATTCTGTCTCTCCTGGAGCCCAAAATTCTCAGCCTCCTAGAGGCTATTTAACATGGTACAGCTGGCCAGTGACAGCCAGGCCTCGTTGGATTGCAGTTTTATGTGTTGTCTTAATATAATGTGTTTAGTCATGCCCTCTGCCTGTTTGGGGAGGTCAAATTTTAGCTTTTTGGCATATATAAAACTGGCCTGGCACTTAGAAGACCTAGAAGTCTCAGAGACAAAGCTGTGCCCAATAACCAACTCTGCCAGCAGCTGTGGCCACAAATAAAATAGCCATTTATTTGTGAGTAAGTAGTGTGGAAAGGACAAAGGTCTTTTCCCATGTTTTCAAACTCAAGAGTATCAGTATTATCATCTCCAAAGGATCAAAACATCTGTTGATGTATATACAGGCATGTGTTTGTATGTACACATATATTATACCATGAAATGAAGAATGTCCACCTCTTCCCGTATTTATGTGTCTTCAGCACCACAGGGGAGGACAGCACCACCAGATCTGCAGCCAGGATGGGGTTCCCATTGCATTGCCCTGCCCACTAACTCTTCTTTCCAGAGTGGCCTCCTAGCCATAGTCATAGAAACCCAGATCTCCAGAAAAACCACTTTGAAAACCAAAGAATGAAGTGATTCTCAATATGGAGATTAAGAACAATTCTTCCAGAAAACTTAGCATTTAAATGGAGCCTGATTCAAAGTAGTTGTAGAGGCACAGAACATAGGCTTCTGAACAGACATTTCTTCCTGCTATGAAAAGAAAAGGGGTGTGTGGTAGCCTTCAGATGACCCTCCACCTCTCTTTACATTTGGTGAATATTTTACAGAAAGGAGGCATGGCCAGAGGCTTTGACAGGGTGCCTATGTATAAATCAACAACCGACAAACTTCTACCTGAAAATTAAGAAATTCAGACATGATGATGTTTAGGCTATATATGAAACAGATATGAACACCTGTCACCATATAATCAGTATATTTTTACTTGTAGACTAAATAGGTGGGTGGTTGAGTTTTGCATTGCTAACCAGGAATCACTGAGGACATCAGTCTTTGTCTGTGAAATCTGTTTGTTGAATATGTACAATAACATTAGCCACTGTTAAATAAGCACCTACTGGATGCTATGTGTATACTTAAGCTCTAATCTTGATCTTATCCGCTCTTTTACCTGAAGAATAGATGCCTCATCACTCTATGAGTGACAGAACTGGGATTTGAATCCAAAACATGACCAAAAGCTAAGATTATAGTTTATGATGGAGTCAATTACTTTAATGTTAACTGTTTAAGTCATATATAACTCTTATAGGATAAACATTTACCTAATCAAAAATCGGGTCTTTTGTCTTATTTTGAGACAAATCATATAACTGAAAAACCCACATGATATTTAAAAACCAATATCAATCAATCAATGGTCTATATCAATAATGTCAACATATATTCAATTTTGAATTATTTAATTCAGAGGTTAATAGAAAAAATTATTTAATTCAGAGGTTAATAGAAAAAATGTCAATAATGACCAGGCATGAGTTAATATATGATGCTTCCTTACAAAAAAGCATATAACCTTATGAATTTTATAACAAAGTTTTGCAAAATAGATTTGCTAGTTATTAATGAAATTTTATCACTCCAGCTTTATCCTAAAAAATATCTTGAAGTGAACTCCTTAGATCCATTTAAAGCCCAAATAACAAAAGCAGCACAAAAAGTAGTAAATAATAGGTCAGAACTCTAAATGTCAGAACTAAGAAAGGGCCAATATGAATATGCCACAGAAGATAGATGATAGATAGATAGATAGATAGATATGTTGTCCAAGTCCTAAGTCAGAGTAATATTGAAAGACTTCGGAGTTTGTCGTTTGGGGGCGTACCCTTCCTTCTCTTCCATTGATAGAATTTATCTAAAACTCAGCTTGGGAAGCATTAGGATCACATTATATAGATCATCAAAATAAAATAGTAAGTATAATTTAATAACTATTACTGTTACCACTGTTTAGAGGTATGACTTATGGTTCAACAAACACTCAACCAAACATTACTCACCCTCCCTGATATTCTCCAATGCTGGTTATGAGGTGCCTGACTGGCAACAGTTGGTTGAGCAGCAGACTCAGTTTCAGCTCAGGTTATGATCCTAGGGTCTTGGGATCGAGCCCCACATCTCACCTAGCACAGCATCTGCTTATAACTCTCTCTCCCTCTCCCTCTGTTCTTCCTGCTAGTGCTCTCTCTCTCCCCCTCTCTCTCAAATAAATAAATCTTAAAAAAAAAAAAAAGAGAGACCAGTTGTGACCCTTAGAACTCATTTATGATCCACAAAGGGGTTGCTACTCACAGTTTGAAAAATCTGTTCAGAAGACCTGTTCATGGGCACATGACTGGTTCAGTCAGTAGAGCATGCAGCTCTTGATTTCGGTGTTGTGAGTTAGAGCCCCACATTACCCAAGTTTACTTTAAATAAACACATACATACAAGAGTAATTTTTTTTTAAGATTTTATTTATTTATTTGACAGACAGATCACAAGTAGGCAGAGAGGCAGGCAGAGAGAGAGAGGAGGAAGCAGGCTGTCCGCAGAGCAGAGAGCCGGATGCGGGGCTCGATCCCAGAACCCTGGGATCATGACCTGAGCTGAAGGCAGAGGCTTTAACCCACTGAGCCACCCAGGCGCCCCTACAAGAGTAATTTTTAAAAGGTGCTGTGCCCAGGTAGCTGTTTTGGAAAGACCTGCTTACAGAGACAGGGATACACAGTACACTTAATGGGTGCTTTTTATGTAAAAATTGGTTTAGTAAGACAACAGCATGAGAATTCCCCAACATTTTTAACTTATAGACCAACGCTACAGAAAGTGTTTTGAAATTGGGTTTTTAAATTTTCTAAGATCAGGGAAATATCTTGCCTACTTTACCACTTGAATCTGTTATTTTGTAGGATATCCTTACTTATCTGTTTCCTGTATCCTGCTGGTATAAGTGACTTCTACAGCCTCTGGATCCGCATGTTCTAACTTGTTCCGGGCTGCTGTTTACAATGCAGGTGTTAATTACCTACTTAACAAATCCTAGCTATTTACTTCCAACAGTAAATACAACTCCGTTTCTCCCAATTAAGCTGTTTTTCCTGCTGACAAAGGTTCCAAGCCCCTTTGCAAATAACATTAAAACCACTTTTGAAGGGTACAGATGGGATGGCTTTGCTCTATCACTAAACACGGACCGTCTCACCGAAGAATAGGACCTGCCTGTATTGCTTTCCCAGAGCTTCTGCAACAAAGTGTCACAAACTGAGTGGGTCAAAACAACCCCAGAGTATTCTCTCACGGCTCTGGAGGCTAGAAGCTGTGATTAAGGTGTCCGCCCAGCCGGGCTGCGGCTTAACAGAGGAATCCTTCCCTGCCTTGTCCTAAGCTTCCGGTGGTTGCTCTCAGTCCCTGGGATTCCTTCCTTGGCTTACAGCCGGACCACTCCGATTCCTGCCTCCACTGCCACATCGCCACCTTCCCTTTGTGTGTCTTTCTGCATCTCTTCTGGCGTCTTTAGAAGGACAGCAGTCGTTGGAGTTAGTGCCCACTCTAACTGAAGATGACTCCATCGTAGATAATGACATCGGCAAATAATATCACATTCTGAGGTTCTGGGTGGACATGAATTTAGGAGGGCACTGTTCAGTCCAGGATGCTGACTTCCCCAAAGGACCAGACGTTTCTGTCTGCCAGACTTACTGAAATCAGTTGGCAACATCCAATGAGCCATGAGCTCCATGGCAACTTCAGGGGGAAGAGTGTGCGAACTTCGAACAGGAAGTTGTAAGAATAAAATTCTTCTACCTCTAGCAATATAGACCAGTTAATAACTCTGCCTTAAACCTCAGAGTCCAGAGGCAAAAACGTGTTCGTTAGTGTAAAAATATTGACATTTCTGTGGAATAGTATAACCTCCAGAACACTCTCACGTGCAGTATATAATGTCACAGTCGCTGCAACCCGGCAATGTAGATGAAATTGTCGTGAGTAGCCCCGGGCGACGCAAGGAGAACCACTGGCTCTGGTCTTGACTCGGAGCGTGTGGTTCATTTAGTACATTTAGTAATGCAGACCCAGGGAGAAGGTCAAGTCCTCTGACTCCTAACCCAGCATTCCTTCTGCGGTCATGCTGAAGTGTAGTATGGGCAAGTGTTTAAAGCAGTGGCTGTCACCTGCAGGCTGGACGGGAGGTCAGGGAGGAATCGGAGACAGCGTTAACATCACCTGTGAAGCTTTTTTCTAGCAACTACACCCGCCCACCCAACCCAGAACCTCCCAACGGTGTTGAACAGCCCCATGGGGCCTAACAACCCCCTCCCATTTCCAGAACAGAGATCCACTTTAAAAATTTGTAGAAGAATCCACTTTAAAAATCTGTAGAAGAGCCCCTAAAGCTAATTTTTTAATGGCATGCTTGTGTGCCTTTGATCAGAGCTCCTTAAATTTAAATGTGCATGTGAATCCCTTGGGAATCTTGCCAAAACAGTTTCTGATTCAGCAGGCCCGGGATGGGACCTGAGATGCTGCATTTCCAGTTAGCTCCCAGGTGATCCTCCTGGTCCAAGGATCCCATGTGATGAGGCCTTATGTGGCCCTCCCGATAGGACCCGGGAGCGACTCTATACAGAGAACAGAATGTGTCTATGTGATGGTAAGAAATAAACCACATGGGACAGCTACAAAAAGCAGGACCCTCTGCCAAGTAAACAGCTCTTCAGTTCCTAATAAGTTCAGGTGTTGCTTGAGCCCATGTACAGCATTCCACAATGGCTGCTGCCAAAATCAGCCAAACAGAATTCAAATAAAGGCCCTTGGCGGTGAGGCTCACTGCATGCCATGAAGAACGCCTGTCATTGTGCAACGGAAGCATCAGGGAGCTATGGCTGCTTGCTGGCCCTGGGACCACCCAGCAGCCTCCCCATAGAAGCAGGTGTAAAGGGAACCACGCAACTTCTCTGCGGGCCTGGCTGACTGGGCTCTCCTCTAACGGTGCCTTTTGGCAGAGCTGCTCTGCTTCAGCGTGGCCCTCACATCGCTTTGGTTTTCTGGCATTCTGTAACGTGGTCCTAATGATGCTGACCCCAAAAGTATTTTTCAGAAGAGGCTTACTACAGAGATGCATTAAAAGGAAAAATAATGATTGTATTATGGCTTTGGGATTTTGGGGGGGGATTTTGTTTGGTTTTTTGTCCTTTGTTTTTTCGTGGTGTGTTTTTGGTTTTTGTTTTTCTGAAACCGCTGGGACACAGTCTTTAGGTATGGGGATAATGGTAGAAATAAATCCTTGCATTTCTCTGTTCCTGGTGATTGATAAGCTGATGAGGCCAATGAGGTGTCCAAGGAACAAAGCCAGGCTTCAATGGCATCTTCAGTCTGGAAATTTAGAAGACTTCCTTGCAGAAATGGGAAGTCAGGGTGAGTGAGAAATAATTTAACAAATGAACGTCCTTTCAGGGAACAGCTAGTCTAAATGGGCACCCCCACTAGTCTTTGCCGGGTGTGATTTCAGAATGCACACTTAAGGTAAAATTTTATAAAAGAAAATAGCTCTGGCAAATAATAGTGTGTGTCTCATAATGTTTTCACGTACCAATAAACCGTTGTTTAACTCTGAGAGAAATTTTTCCCTTTCTATTCCAAACCCTGAAGAGCTTATTGGAATTTCTTTTGATATGAAGAAATATTGTTTTCAAAGAAAAGGATGATTTAAGGCAAGGATTGCTCAGAGTTTTCTATGCACACAAGATATTCACAGAGATGCATCGGGGCTTCTGTGTTCCTGGTAAACTTAGTCCTAAACATGGGGGGTTCCTAGACTCACCATCATCATAGTGAATGAAGCTGAGATTCCACCTTATAAATAATTTAGTGACGTACTTCCTTCGTGAACCCCTTTCCTGGTGCCACTGCCGTAGAAACTTCTCTTATCTCCAGTTGCTCTCCTACCCCAGTCAGCCCCACAACCTGTAATTAGTGATCTCTCTAAAATGCAAATCTGAGCGTGCTGTTCCTTGCTTAAATTTTGTTTGTTTTTGTTTTGCCTTGGTTTTGTTTTCACTCCTTAACTGTAGCATCCTCAACCTTTAGCAAGCATCAGAATCACCCAGAAGACTCGCTAAAACATGGATCTCTGGGCCTTTCCCCAGAGTTTCTGATTCAGTAGGTATGGAGTGGGGCCTGAGAATCTGCCATTCTAACAAGTTACCTCAAAATGCTGATGCTGCTGGTCTGAGACCATGCTTGGAGGAAAACTGGCCTTTGGGGGAATCCCACCAAACTCTTCATCGGTGCATCGAGTGCTTTACAGAATTTGTCCATTGCCTAACTTCCCAGAAGCACTCACCCCCACTCATCTCTGTACCTCCACCTGCATCCAGTCCCACTGTACTACTCTGTTCCCTGAAATCAGCATCGTGGAAGGTTGTACAAGTAGCACACTGCACAAATGATGGAGGCGTCATTCACACAATCTCTTTATTGGTACCCTCTGAGGTTGACAAGTGCACAGCCTACAGCCTTACACATAGCAGCCCTGAGATCCCACGGACTCCTCCACACCATGCCTTCTTATAGATGTCCCCAGCCATACAAAATTACTTGGAACTTTCTGAGGAAACCGTTATGTTTTGGGCTTTAAAGCCTTTGCTCACCTAGTCCTTTTGGCTATAATACCCTTTATCCTCTTCTCTGCATGGGAACTTCTGCTCATCCTTTAAGGCCTCCCTCTCAAAGAGAAGATTTATGATTAGAATTGTCCTTAGAGGAGCACCTGGGTGGCACAGTCGGTTAAGCATCTGACTCTTGGTTTGGGCTCAGGTCATCATCTCCAAGTCGTGAGAGAAGCCCCACGTCTGGCTCTGTTCTGAACATGGAGTCTGCTTCAGATTCTTTTACCCCTTTCCTTCTCCCTCCCCCCTGCTCCTCCCCATGCTCACTTGTGTGCTTTTTCTCTAAAATAAATAAATAAAATCTTTAAAAAGAGTTGTCCTTAGAGAAAAAAAAATTTTTTTTCAACAGGAAAAGAAAGAATGTTCTAGGATTTGGATACAACTGTAAATACTCTAGTGTCCAAAACACTCTAAGTGTTCAATCTGGTTTTTCTCCCTCAAGTTTTCATGAATTACGGTTTTCAAAGAACTAGAGAGTTGAGAAGAAGGGAAAAATGAAGGGAGGCTAATTTCCATCAATTTTATTCTAGTCTGCACATCTCTAAGATGTGTATATTTATGGATATGGTATTTTAACAAATTACATTTTAAATAAACGTTTTCCGTGGAATAGGTAGCATTCTTAAGTTTATACTTCTGTGACCTTTTTTACTTCTTTTCTGTGATGGTGTGCACAGGTATTTATATGTATATATGTCTATATGCGTGTTCATGGGTACGCATATGTGTGTAATTGTTTTAAATTGAGATGTAATTGACGTGGAACATTCTGTTAGTTTCAGGTGTAAAACATAATGATTGGATATTTGTATACACTGTGAAATGATCACCACAGTAAGTCTAGTTATCATCTGTCACCGCACATAATGTGGTGTTACCAAAAAATGTTCTTATAATGAGAACTTTTAAGATCTCCTCCCAGGGTTCCTGGGTGGCTCAGTTGGTTAAGTGACTGCCTTCGACTCAGGTCATGGTCCTAGAGTCCTGGCATCAAGTCCCACATCGGGCTCCCTGCTTGTCAGGGAGTCTGCTTTTCCCTTTGACCCTCCCCTTTCTCATGGTCTATCTCTCTCTCTCTCCCTCAAATAAATAAATAAACTCTTAAAAAAAAAAATCTCCTCCCTTCGCAATGATGCCATAAAGCAAATGTGGCACACAGTCATTAACTACAGTCACCGTGCTCCACACGACATTGCCATGCCTGATTTTCTAACTGGAAGTCTGTACCCTTCAACCACCTTCACCCATTTCTTCTCCTCTCGCAACCACCAGTCTGTCCTCCGTGTCTATGAGGGTTTTTTGGTTTTCCTTTTGTTTGAGATTTCACATACAAGGAGGGGCCAAATGATATTTGTCTTCTTCGCATGTGTTCTTAATGGATAACCTACATGATTGATTCTTCTCAGTGGGTTAACATCGTATTGCACAAACCAGAATCTACCCTGATCTGTACATCGACCTATCACTTCATTGACTGGTTGAATTACTGCAGATTCCACATCAGACTCAGAGAAAAAAAATGTGACACAGAATATATACAGTGCTTTTCTTAAAGAAAATGTATCCTTCTGTGAAGGTGAAGTCCAAAGCTAGTATAGAGTCTCAAGTGGGCTTCTTAAAGAATAAGGTTAGAAAAGAAAAACAGCAGTAGTTTTGTATGTGGGAATTAAAAACTGAAAGAAGAACTCCTTACCCCAAATGAAAGGCATTATTCAGGAGGACAGCAACCTCAGCTTCGGGACGGATGACTCCTCATTCAATAGCACACATATACAGATGGGGGAGGATTGAATTCCTGGGTTCCTGTTATCCATGGGACCAAAATAATTGACAAACAACTGAACCTTTCAGTGATGCTCCTTCCTTGCAATGTGTCATGTGGTGTTAGCATGTAAGGGCTTCACACTTGTGTGTGCAAATCAGCTGTGGTACTTAAGAACAGAACATTCTGTTCTTAGAGCTAGTAGTCAACTAAGAGCCACCAGGGTACAGGACAGTACCATGTGTTCTAGGAATATGAAAGCTAGAACTGCCAACTTACATCAGAGAACAAAGGATTTCCTTTCTGGTTTGCTGTGGTTGATAGTGTCCTGAGCAATAGGGAGAAAGAGAAGATCGGTAGGTGAAAATCATGATATTCTAACGAACTTCTAGCTTCTTCCCTCAACAAATGGTTTAAATTTTGGTTTATATGCTCATGCTTTGTCCTTTTCATAGAAATAAAAAATTATTCATGCTCCTAATAGTGTTTGTCACAGGGCTCTTCCTTCCTCTCAGTTTAAATAAGCTGGTTCTCTCCTGAACATTCTTCTTTTTTTTTTTTAAAGATTTATTTATTTATTTGGCAGACAGATATCACAAGTAGGCAGAGAGGGAGGCAGAGAGAGGGGAACCAGGCTCCCTGCTGATCAGAGAGCCCACTGTGGGGCTTGATCCCAGGATGCTGGGATCACGATCAGAGCCAAAGGCAGAGACTTTAACCCACTGAGCCACCCAGGTGCCCCTCTCCTGAACATTCTTAATCATCATGTTCTGTATGTCATTTTCTATTGCTCATCAGGTTTTTTTGTTTCATGTGCTATATCCCACTAGGAGGAGAAAGCAGGAATGCTATGTAGTTAAGAGCTTGTAACTCACTTTTAACTTCCAGCATATATTTGTGAAGGAAGGAAGGAGCGGTTAGGGAAGAGGGGAGAGAGAGAATGTACCTACACTGACCTTCAATGCAAGGCACAGAAGTTTCCATGTGTTTTTGTGGAGTGTTGAATGTCAGTGACTTTAAAGCAGATATGAAACTGTATCTAAATGGGGGATAAACCGTCTAAGTATTTTTTATTTACTCTTGATGCTGGCCAAAGGCTCTGTCCAGGTCCATCTCCAGCGTTTCCATCGCACGGTACATGTTATGGGATGCTTCATGTGCATGATCTAGTTTGATCCTTAACAACCCTGTGAGGCCGGCAAGGCAAATGTGGGACACCTCATTTTGCAAGTAAGGGAACCGAAGCTCAGAGAGGGAGCTCAATTCTCCAGCTAGCCTGCAGAGGTAGAGGCATGTGTTTTCATGCCCTGTCCTGTGTTCTTTCCACCACAAACCACCCATTAATAATACCATTATATCCCTTCAAAGAATATAACATTGGCAAGTTGGTAGAATTGAGGCAAGTCTCCAACTGCCTTACTTCCTCTCACAAACAGATATCAATGCAACCAGTTTTGGTACCTCTTAATGCAAGTGCTAGGAGTCCCGATTTTTTTTTTAATATTTATTTATTTGACAGAGAGAGATATAGCAAGAGAGGGAACAAAAGCAGAGGAAGTGCGAAAGGGAGAAGGCAGACGCTTAACCGACTGAGCCACCCAGGCGCCCCAAGGAGTCCCAATCTTAACTCCCTGTGATCCTGTGAATTTCTGTGTTTATATGAAAAATTAAAATCATTATCCAGGTGATTTAAAAGGAAATTTTTATCCAGAAAGAATGTCTGTTCTCAGTAACTAAATGCCTTGGAATATAGCAGTGCAGTTCCTTTCAAAGTCTTCTCCTTTGACTTTTCATTTCTTCAGCAATGAAAGTGTCTTTTAGGCCATTCAGCCAAATGGCAGGATCAGTTGTGACTTGTCCTTCGTTTGGTTTGCAGACATGGCAGGAATTAGCAGAATAGTGGTGGTTTAGAAAGAGAATCTTTATGCATGAGAGGTCAGATGGACTGTGGAGATGATCTCATCCAAGTCTCCAGGGGAGTTGGCCAATCTCACACAGATAATTGTTTGCAATTTTTGCATGTCCACTTCACTTGCCATGTGCAAACCTAAGTCTGCTTGCTAGAGCAGAGAGATGGCCAGCTCTGCAGGCCGGTGGGTGGAGGTGATGGGCATTAAAAATCCAACCTGTGCATAGTTAGGATAAAAGAAGCAGAGCCTAAATGCCATAGGGTTTGCTGTACTAAAAAAATACCCATGTTTAGACGTATATCCTGTAGTTTAGAGCAAAATGTCATATTTGTTATATTTATTTTGTTTTAAAACTCTGCAATAAAACAATAAACTCCCATTTGGCTTATTGTCCTACACATCGTCTTTGGTATGTATTGAATAATTTGTCTACAGTGCTGTCTTTCTGGGAGAACTCCAAACTTCAAAGATATTTAAAACAAGTCATTTCTCTAAAGTGAGAGCAAATAGATTTTGACAGATTATATTTGAATAGGAGACAAAAATGATGCACTTTGGTCCTTATGGTTTCTTTAACACAAATGGGGGTTGCTAAGAGCTTAAGTGTTGGGTTCTTTCTGTAGTCACTCTTTTCCTTCAAGCATGTACTCCTGGAGTGCCTGGGTGGTGCGGTCATTACATATCCAGCTCTTGGTTTTGGCTCAGGTCATGATCTCAGGGTCATGACATTGAGCCGCACGTCAGGCTTCATGCTCTGCACAGAGTTTGCTTGGGACTCTTTATCCCTCTCCCTCTGCCCGACTACCTCTCTCCCCAATTCAGTAAATGAATCTGGGGGTGGGGGGGCGTGCATGAGGAAAAAATGTCCTCCAGATCATGTTGTGCATGTGCTGAATTTCCAGGGATAGAAGGTAGCATATGTGTTAGGTCGTGGTCAACTGGACTAGAGACTAGAGACTATAGCATTGGTAGCATATAGTGCTTCATTATTGCGCAAAATTAGTTACCGAAGGCAAATGACCTGTAGTCTGGCTGTAATTATGGAGTCAAAGAAAGCTGAAGGTCCACCCTGGACCATCCACTTTTGTTCTTTGACCAAAAGGGTTCGAAGATAATAGAATGGCTTCATTT
Source organism: Meles meles (assembly GCF_922984935.1). Classification (NCBI taxonomy): domain Eukaryota; kingdom Metazoa; phylum Chordata; class Mammalia; order Carnivora; family Mustelidae; genus Meles; species Meles meles. The sequence goes on along the minus strand of NC_060066.1, from coordinate 61,201,293 downwards.
GTATTTCTACTTCTCTCGTTGCTCTTCGAAATGATAAGCACCAGGAAGATACATCCAGAATGGGCAGGTGAACAGATAAGATATGGAAATCTAGAATATGGATTGTCAGGACAAGAATGATGGCAGCAATCCCAGCACTTAAAATCCTCACTTAAGGGAACCCTCCTACACTGTTGGTGGGAATGCAAGCTGGTGTAGCCACTCTGGAGAACCTCATGGAGGCTCCTCAAAAAGTTGAAAATAGAGCTACCCTATGACCCAGCAATCTCTCTACTGGGTATTTACCCTAAAAGTGCAAATGTAGTGATCCGAAGGGCACATGCACCTGAATGTTTACAGCTGCAATGTCCACAATAGCCAAACCATGGAAAGAACCTAGATGTCCATCAACAGATGAATGGATAGAGAAGATGTGGTACATATTTACAATGGAATACTATGCAGCCATCAAAAAGAATGAAATCTTGCCATTTGCAACGATGTGGATGAAGCTAGAGGGTATTATGCTAAGTGAAATAAGTCAATCAGAGAAAGATAATTATCATATGATCTCTCTGATATGAGGAATTTGAGAGGCAGGGGGGTTGTGGGAGTAGGGAAGGAAAGAATGAAACAAGACGGGATCAAGAGGGAGACAAACCATAAGAGACTCTTAATCTCACAAAAAAAACTGAGGGTTGCTGGGGGGTGGGGGTGGGGATAGGGTGACTGGGTTATGGACATTGGGGAGGGTATGTGCAATGGTGAGTGCTGTGAAATGTGTAAGCCTGATGATTCACACACCTGTACCCCTGAGCCAAAAAATACATTATATTTAATTTTTAAAAAAGAAAGAAAAAAATTCTCACTTAATATAATATACCGGTCATACAACAGTATGACCTTCTAGAAAGTACAGAAGGACCTGGTTACTTATGGTAAGAGCATAAGAATGGATGGGACCTGACCAGTGCTACCTAAGGAATGTTGCAGTGGCAGAATTTTGTCAGCATCACCCTACCTTTGGCCTCTGTGGGTGGGGATTCAAGATGAGCATTCCCAACTTGCCCTTAGTAAACCCTCTGAATCCAAATCCATTATCTAAACCTTCCGGGAGGATCTCTAACTTTAGCCTCCACAATCTCTGAGGATAGGACGAAGAGAACCTTTTTTCTACTGTGATGCATTGATCCACATTTTTCAAGGAAATTCTGAGGTACACTCAAATAAAAAGTACTTACCTTAGTTTTGTTCAAGAAAAATACATAAAATACTAATAGTAAAATACTGTTCTTTAAGTTAAGGAACCATAAATCTTTATTCAATATCTGTAACACGCTCTGAAATATGTTATACTGTAATTTTAGTTAATAGAGATTTGAGGGGAGAGATGGAAGCTGAAAGAACAGGAACAAAAAACAATGAAAGGTATAAAGGAGGCATGAGAGGAGAAAGGGTAAGGAGAGAAATTTACAAGAGTAAAGAGAGGAAAACTGAGAGAGAAAGAACAGGAAAAGACTCTTGTTTACAAGTCCTAACATCAGTTAGAGGCAATTTTCATGATCTAGATTTATTGGGCTGTGGGGTTTCAAGCTGTTTAATCATTGTCCTTTGAAATGTTTACCGGATGCTAAATCTTTAAATTAAATAGTCAACTGTCAGCATATTTTTCTCAGAGCTACCTATAATAATAACTGAGACCAATGACAGCTCCCAAGATCATTGATAAAGGTCAAATGAAACCAAGCCAGAGCTAATCTAGGCCCGAGAGGCTTTCTGCTTCACCAAGAAGTGTGTGTCCCAGATGCACAATCTTTACTAAGCAAAAAAGTGCTTCCTCCCATTGTTCTCAAACCTTAATCTTAAAATTTTTTTTAATTTATTTGATAGAGATCACAAGTAGGCAGAGAGAGGGGGAAGCAGGCTCCCTGCTGAGCAGAGAACCTGATATGGGACTCCATCCCAGGATGCTGGGATCATGACCCGGGCTGAAGGCAGAGGCTTTAACACACTGAGCCACCCAGGCGCCCTCAAACCTTAATCTTCATGTTCGGCCTTGTAACTCTCAGCCTTATAAAGAAGTCCCTACTTGGGCTGTCTATATGGTGCCTGGCTTCACAGATTTCCCACATACCTGTTCTTGGCCTTTGTCTTTCCTGACTGAAGTCCTGTTCCTTCCAACCTCTAATAATACAAGTGCTTATTTACCAATATTTGGGAGTCATGTAATCTTCACAACAACAATGAAACAGCTCTGACCATTGTCTTGGTTCTACAGATTTGTAAACTGAGACAATGAGAGGTTGAAAACCTGCCCAAGGTCACATAGGAAGTGATAACGCCAGGTTCAGAGCTCAGACCGACTAAAACCCTATCATCTCACCTTCTCGCTTCTCTCTGAGCTCTTCCTCTTTCCTGCCACATCTGACATTGTGCTTTTTCCTCCATGTAAAATGTCTTCCCTGCACCAAAATCATCGTGGATGGTCAACAAGCTCTTCTTTATGAAGACTTCATTCTTGACCGAATGAAGTTGGCTATCGTCTTCCTTTCCCACGTGGTGCTGGCCAGAAGGCCCCACATCCCAGGATGAAGGCTTTCCTGAGTTGGTTCTGCCATGGTGCTTACCGTATAAATGGTATTTGTTGTTGTACCCAGTGCTGTATTACCTCTCATGGGTAGGTCTGCATTCGTGCTTTCAGTTGTAGAATAAAACTTCTAGAAACCACGAATTCTGTCTAGCATATGTGGCATGTCAGGCGATTCACTTAAAGAAACACAAACCAGGTGGTTAAGAGAGAAAACTGAGAGAAGAGAGACGGTTCCCAAAGCGATTCCAAAGGGTGGTTACCAACACAAGAACAAAGGCACGGGTTGGGGGGGTGGATTTTTCTTTTCTTTTCTTTTCTTTTTTTCTTCAAATTATTTAGGCCCCGGAATTTAAATGGGTACTACATTGCACTTCTAAGTGAAATGAACTCATAAAAAGTGAATGTGTTTGCATTAATTAGAGAATTTTCAGCTATAAAGTTACCTTCCTGGAATATCTTTGAGCAGTTCATATCACTGAAAAAAAACAGTGAATCCATATGTCTCCCAGCTGCCTAGGCAACGAAGAGAGGATTTGCTAACTTGGGCCTCCTTCTCTTTTCCAGATCTTGGCCATCGTGTCTATCCTGTTCATCGTACTCTCCACCATCGCTCTGTCTCTCAACACTCTACCAGAGCTGCAGGCAACAGATGAGTTTGGCCAACCCAACGACAACCCCCAGTTAGCCCACGTGGAGGCTGTGTGTATTGCTTGGTTTACCATGGAGTACCTTTTACGCTTCCTGTCCTCACCAAACAAGTGGAAGTTCTTCAAAGGCCCCCTAAATGTCATAGACTTGCTGGCCATCTTGCCATATTACGTCACCATCTTCCTCACAGAGTCCAACAAGAGCGTGCTGCAGTTCCAGAACGTGAGGCGTGTGGTTCAGATCTTTCGGATCATGCGGATCCTCAGGATCCTGAAACTCGCCAGGCATTCCACAGGCCTGCAGTCCCTGGGTTTCACCCTCAGACGGAGCTACAACGAATTGGGCTTACTGATCTTATTTTTGGCCATGGGGATAATGATATTTTCCAGCCTGGTATTTTTTGCAGAGAAGGACGAAGATGCTACCAAGTTCACCAGTATCCCAGCATCGTTTTGGTGGGCCACCATCACCATGACCACCGTGGGCTATGGTGACATTTACCCGAAAACACTATTAGGGAAAATCGTGGGAGGCCTCTGCTGTATTGCCGGGGTTCTGGTTATTGCCCTTCCTATCCCAATCATTGTGAACAATTTTTCTGAGTTTTACAAGGAACAGAAACGCCAGGAGAAGGCAATTAAAAGGAGAGAGGCTCTTGAGCGGGCCAAGAGGAACGGAAGCATTGTTTCCATGAACTTAAAAGATGCCTTTGCGCGCAGTATGGAACTGATAGATGTGGCCGTGGAGAAGGCAGGAGAGTCGGCCAGTACCAAGGACTCGGCTGATGATAATCACCTGTCCCCAAGCCGGTGGAAGTGGGCCAGGAAAGCTCTGTCGGAAACAAGCTCCAACAAATCTTTCGAGAATAAGTACCAGGAGGTTAGCCAGAAAGACTCCCACGACCAGCTGAACAACACTTCTTCCTCCAGCCCGCAGCACCTGAGTGCCCAGAAACTGGAGATGCTGTACAACGAGATCACCAAGACACAGCCTCACGCCCACCCGAACCCAGACTGCCAGGAGCAGCCCGAGAGGCCCTCTGCGTACGAGGAGGAGATCGAGATGGAAGTAGTGGTGTGCCCGCAGGAGCAGCTGGCCGTGGCGCAGACCGAGGTCATCGTGGACATGAAGAGCACCTCCAGCATTGACAGCTTCACCAGCTGCGCCACCGACTTCACAGAGACCGAGAGATCGCCCCTGCCGCCGCTGTCCGCCTCCCACTTGCAGATGAAGTTCCCACCCGACCTCCCGGGGACGGAAGAGCACCAAAGAGTCAGGGGGCCCCCATTTCTAACACTGAGCAGAGAGAAAGGGCTCGGGGCCAGGGATGCCATCCTGGAATACGCTCCAGTCGACATCACTGTGAGCCTTGATGCCAGCGCTTCCCAAAGTGGGCTCCACGGCCCTTTGCCGTCAGACGGTACCTCTGAGAGCCCTAAGAGTTCGCTGAAAGGCAGCAACCCCCTAAAATCCAGATCGCTCAAAGTGAACTTTAAGGAAAACAGAGGTGGTGCCCCGCAGACCCCGCCCAGCACAGCTAGGCCACTGCCCGTCACCACGGCTGACTTTTCCCTCACCACCCCGCAGCTTATCAGCACCATCCTCCTCGAAGAAACGCCCTCCCAGGGAGACAGACCCTTGCTGGGCGCCGAGGTATCCGCACACTGTCAGGGACCTTCCAAAGGGCTGACCCCTCGGTTTCCCAAGCAGAAACTCTTTCCTTTCTCGTCAAGAGAGAGGAGGAGCTTCACCGAAATAGACACTGGCGAAGACGATGACTTCTTAGAGCTCCAGGGGCCCAGGCAGGACAAGCAGGCGGACTCCAGCCCTAACTGCTTTGCAGATAAACCTAGTGACGGAAGAGACCCTTTGAGAGAAGAGGCCTGTGTGGGCTCTTCCTCCCCCCAGGACACAAGTCACAACTGTAGGCAAGACATTTACCATGCTGTGGCGGAAGTAAAAAAGGACAATAATAGTCAAGAAGGGTGCAAGATGGAAAACCACTTGTTTGCCCCAGAAATTCATTCCAACCCGGGAGACACAGGTTATTGTCCCACACGTGAAACCAGCATGTGACTAGTTACAAAAGCAATAATAATAATAACAATAACAACAATAATAAAAACTTGTTTCTTAAAATGCGGTAATAATGCCTGTGAACTAAAAACATGGGAAGCCCCCTCCCACAAAAAAGTGCATAAAATGTTATTTTTGCATGGCATGAACAGTTTAGTTTAAGTACTGTTAAAATAAAGAGTCAAGACTGCATTTTGTAACAAACAGAAATGACTGAGGAACAGTGAACAAATAAAGAGAGCTCTATTAGGAACCAGTATTCTGCAATGTCTGACATTTTTGATCCTTTCATTTCAAATTGTAGTCAGATTTCAACTTTTAACTTTTCTGTTACAATGAATTTTAGAATTTGCACATGAAAGGATGAAATGTCACTGCATGCATTCGTAATTAGGAGGACCAAAGTGCTTTGAGCTTGCAAAATGCGTAACTTTGTAAATAATGGGACCCGGGATGCAAAATTGTCAAGAACATATGGAAACAAGTCTCTGAGACACAGATACTTCCTTCACAGCTACTGCCTGGAGGAGCTGTACAGACTTCCTGTTGCAAAATTGCAACCTCTTCTTAAACCATCTCACCTATCTTGCTTTGGGTTATAAAGCTCTTAAAAGTCACTTGTTTAAAGGAATACAGTATTTTTATTGTGATATAATTCATAGGGTGCATTTTTCTTTTGTGCTTCTGCTTAGTTGTGGCACTTGTGGTTTTATTTATAAATCATGAAAATAGGCAAGATTTAATGACCAGATATCAACAAATTTGGAATTTAAGCTTGAAATTTTGCCAATTATATATCTAATGTTGCCACAGCCTAAAACCCTGAAAATATGTCAAAGGTTATATCATACAACTAAACTTTCTTTTTCTTTTAATGAATTCCACATTTGGAAATTTAGGTGGTTTTTGTTATTTGTTTTTTAGCTGTATGTTGACCATTGAAAGATGACAGTGTTTTCCACTTGAAGCCAACATAAACTTTTCTATCTGAAGAACTAAAGATAGAATGTAGATATGCCAAAATGGGAATTCCAAAAAGTGACTTCTGACAAACTGAAAGCTAAGTCTTTAAGTCAGACTGCCACCCCTCTCACAGTTAGTTAGGTTCAGAAATGAGTTACCATAAAAAGAGCCCTAGGCTGGTAACGGTAGCCCAGTAATTCCCAGTGTGGGGAGGGAACATGGCTGCTTAAGGAGCCCTACAGAGGCCAGTAGGTACCAGCAATTAGAAACACCCCTTCATGTTTCCAACGTCCCACGGATCACCAGGACTACCCTTGTGGAAAGCCACATCCAGCCATCCAGCATTTTCTACTGAAAACACTGAAATCCGGAGGAGTTGAGACGCGTGCTGGCACTTATCCTGTTGGTGAAGTCTGTGCTAAGTACCCAGGTCGGTTGAATCCATTTTGCTTCACAGGAAATGAAGGCTCTGGTTCCAATCCACGACTACCAGATGTGTGATTCTGGATAGGCCTCGAAAAACCTCCTAGTTCTGTTTTAGCCCCAATAAGCCCAAGACAGAATTCTTTCTCAGCTTAAGACTTCGTGGTTAAGACGATTCCTTGGTCTCTCAGGAATGTTCAAGTTTTGCCTCAGCATAATGCATTTTGTACGTGTGTGTGCACATGCGTGTGTGAGCATGAGTGTGTGTGTGTGTGTGTGTGTGTAGTTCATGGAAAGAGTTGGGAAAATTCCGGACCAAATTTAAAGCACAACATTTGTTTAAAGAAAAAAACAAATTCTAAATTGTATTCTATTTTTTAAATTACCATAAAAACACTGGCAAAAGACGAACCAAATGTTTAAGGTTTTAGGAACAGAATTTATTAACAGAATCTGGTCATTATATCTCAGATAAGAAAACAGTTTTGTTCTTAGCTGAAATCCAAGCATCCCTACTGCTAAAAACAGTTTTAAATATTTTTCACTGTGCTTAGAATTTCTTAATGGTCTTCATGTTTGTCTCAAGACATAACCTTGAAGGGTTTATGGTCATTAACCATTGATTATTTACAGTACTCATACTTATTTCAGTGTCTAAAATGAAATATTGATCTGTTTTTGTAAATCTAGAGTGTTGGGATTTTCTACATGTAGTTTTTCAAGTCAACAGGTATGTCTGCTGTTAGATGAATAGCAAATAAGTTATGAAAATCACTTTCTTTACATAGTCTAAGAAAACAGTTATTTTCTAATGTCTCTCTATTGTTTCATCTCAGTTTTGTTTTGTTTTTTTTTTTCATTTATGTCTGCACAAGTCTTTTTGCCCTGATAGTTCACTAATGCCCACTTTCATGCGTCCATTAGGCTTTCTACTAAGAACCCTGCTCCAGAATGCTTAATGTTAGAAATTTTACCTAGATAAGGAATCCTAGACATCGCAACCTGGAGGCGTTTTCCTTAAAAACTTTTTTCCCTTTAATATCTTTTAAGTTCCAGAGAACGTTCAAGACCATCTTATGGAAGCTTAACCTTCCATTCTTCGTAGCCCCTCTGAGCCAAAAGTCTTCAGCGAGGAGAACAATAAAATGCTCCTCTAAGAAAAAAAAAACAAAAACAAAAACAAAACGAACTTTGTTGTTTCACAGGGAGGCAGTTTGGGAACCGAGGGCTCCCAGAGTGCACTTCTGCAGCACTTCCGAAACCTTTTCGATGAACTGCGGCTGACGCAGGGAATGAACTTGTGTATGCCTGAAATGGTCTGCAACTATACCAAGCACAGAATTCTTTTGAAGTCTTATTTTTACATTAAAAATCCATGTAAATGCTGCATTTTACTCCATATGTTTCAATATAAAAGAAGTGATGTTTTATATTGCTTATCGACTAGTAAAATCGATACTCTTATGACTTCATATACCTCTTTTGTGCCCTTTGGAAAATATATCCCTAGCTGAAGAAGCACTGTATGAATGACGGGCACACAGACTGGTTCCTTCAGGCGCGCTGGAGGTTTCTGCTACTGGGAAAGGATACTCATTGGGAGCTAGCTCAGTGACCAGAGATAAAATTCAGTGAGTAGAGACTATTTAAATGAACTCAATATAACACGATCTCAGGAATGGTTAATTTGATTCTTCTAGCTATCTAAACAACTAGTGCAATGGCCAGAAGGTCATCTTAGCTCAGACTGAGATCAATCATAAAAGTATGGAAATGGATACGTGGGTTGGATCACAAATACAAGAGTAACATAATTGAGTGCCTGGAGTTGATCTAATTTGTCTCTAAATATTTCCACTAGAAATATCTCCACTCTGGCAAAACCAACTGCTTTGAAGCAAGCATTTAGATCAGGCATTATCCTGATGTGACTAGATCTGGTAACAAGAAGAGTATATGCCAAGTATCTGTTCCCATTAATTTCTTGTCAAAACAGTCTCACTCTCATGTAGACACAGACTGGGGAAAGCCAACAGCTCAATTATTTTCTCTTGAAATTTGAATAGGGAAAAAAAAAAGCCTTATGTATGTAGAGTAACTTATAGTTTCTTCTTGAACTTAAATCTTCACAGCAGCCTTCTGAATTAGGTATTATTTATCAACAAAGGACCGGAGAAGTGATGCATTTGGTTCAAGTGGACACAGGTCCCTGGCGAATAGTAGTGACCTGGCTTCATCCATGTCGTCTGGTGTCAAGTCCATCATTCCAGTGTACCAGAGGATGTTTCGTTAGGTTTCTTCCCTGTTAGAATCTGAAATTATGTAAAAACACAAAAACAAAAACAAAAACCAAAACCCTGGAGATGCATTTATAGTCATGCAATTTGCTTAAAGCAGCTGTAACCCATGCCGAATGGTAATGACTGAAGATAACTGACACTGACCATCTTTTTAGCACATGCGTTTGCCAACTTAGAATTCTGGTCATGAGATCCACACCCTCGGATGAAGGAAAAGAATTCATATCTCATGATGTAACATGACACACATATTAGGCAGAGGGCTGAAGGAAGACCCCTGTTTTTCTGAAACAAAAAACAAGCAGAATTGTAGAGCTACTTCTAGACTAATTGCACAAATTTTGTCTAATTGAACTTGTCATTTTATTGTTCATTCATTCAGCAAACACTAGGAGAGCACCCCATATTACTAAATACTAGGTATTATACCACTAAATACTTGGTTAGCACCTCATATTCCAGAGAAGGCACTGTGCTTGGCACTAGGGTACAACCCTGGGCCTCGTGGAGCTTACTGCCTGGCCCATTTACAACCAGGCTGAGGATCATCTGGGTTACTGAAAAATGTCTCTTCTCAGTTTGGAAAAAGTCACTCAGTTATCAAACCAGGGAAGCAGATGACAAGAACAAGTGAAACGCTTTTCCAGCAAACTGTTTTCCTAAGAAATAGACAGATGGCATAAAAGGAAGTCTGATACCTAGTTATTTTTGAGTCACAATTTAGATTTACATGCGATAATAAATTGTTAACCTGAGCGAGGTTATGGGTTGTCTTTCCTCTTTACCTGATAAATTGTAGAATAATTTTTGATTAGATATATTTCTTGTCGAAATAGCTAGTTATGGTCTAGCACTAATAACTAGAGCAAGATTAATACCAGTAAAAAGTCTATAACACATTTTACATTTTAATAGTTTGGTGATGGTTATATGGTGTTTGTCTTACTTCCCACTGACTACAAGCAACATTTTAGCAATGTATCACTGTTCTTTGTTTAGCCCCCTGAATTTCTAAATGGAGGATATTTAAAATTCTATTATATAGCTTGACTCAAGGGATTTATTAACCAGATCTGTGTGACTTTGAAAGTCTATTAGCTATTTTTCCACTGCCACTGTCCTCACCCAAACAGAACTAAGGGGAAAAAAAAAAAAAAAAGAAAGAAAGAAAAAGAAGACTCTTCAAAAATGTAAGTAAAAAATTGGAAATGCTCCAAGGCCCATCCCTAATAGGAAAAAGGAAAGGCCCCAACTTCAAAACCTTGGTTCTATATTATTGAACTTCATGCTTACTGCAATGTAATGCTATCCTGCAATATAATGCTATTGGTTTCAATAACCACTTCTTCTACTTGCCTTTTTAAAACAGGCTGAGTTAATTGCATAAGTCCTTATTTACCATTACCATTAATGCATAATCTCTTCCTTCATTACCATTAATGCGTAATCTCTTCCTTCTTAAATCTCAAAGGGTTTTAATCTATAAAAATACATATAAATGGAGATGGGGAGATTCTCTTTCATAATAAGAAAACCCAAGTCCAGCAAAAACTACAAGTACAAAAAAGAAGAAAGACAAATATGTGAGTAAATTAAACATGTTTTTTAAGCAGAGAAAATTATATTAGGTACATGTATAATTTTTTTTTTTAAAGATTTTATTTATTTATTTGACAGAGAGAAATCACAAGAGAGGCAGGCAGAGAGAGAGGAAGGGAAGCAGGCTCTCTGCTGAGCAGGGAGCCCGATGTGGGACTCGATCCCAGGACCCTGAGATCATGACCTGAGCTGAAGGCAGCGACCCAATCCACCGAGCCACCCAGGCGCCCCCTAGGTACATGTATAATTTTGTAATATTTAGACTTACTATTGACATGAAATTCACAATTGAGACCATCATTGCAAGTTTAATCTCTCTCCTGAAAAAAATATTTCTTTTTTCTTTTTTTTTTTTTTAGATTTTTATTTATTTATTTGACAGAGATCACAAGTAGACAGAGAGGCAGGCAGAGAGAGAGAGGGAAGCAGGCTCCCTGCTGAGTAGAGAGCCCGATGCGGGACTCGATCCCAGTACCCTGAGATCATGACCTGAGCCGAAGGCAGCGGCTCAACCCACTGAGCCACCCAGGCGCCCCTGAAAAAATTATTTCTTATGATAAAACAGATAGTACCAGATTGCTGTGATAAAATATTTTATTCAACTAACACTTATTGTTTGCCCTGGGCCAGAAATTAATCTATGCAGAGTTTATACCTTCCATTTTACCATCTAGAAGAGATTTCATATTTAAAAAGATTATATTCCCAAGTGAAATCCAGTTCCACAGGGCGAGCTGGAAATAGTATGGCGATATGTTTGAGTTTATAGTCTGAGAATTCCTATAATCCATTTTTATGTTCCCTCAGACACAAATTATTTGTTTCATTCCCAACTACAGGCTCTGAATGACCACCAAATATGCTTTCTACACATACATGTTTAAAGTCATAGTAACTGTCTGAGATCTAGTGACAGTGTATTTCAGTGGAGATAGTACTCTTCCACCAAAGGAAATACGATTCTAGCAAAAATGATGTTGAAAATCATTTTTTATACTCCCATAACTGTTCTGTTTGCTGCTGCTTCTTTTTTTTTTTTTTTTCCTAAATCTCAGCCTACATGCTGTGATAGAAGCCATCACAACCTGTGATCTGATGAAAATCTACTGAGCAAGTAGCTTCTCTCCCATCCACTATGGGCAGTAATGGCATACAATATGGCCAAATGGTTTTTCTTGCAGTTATTTGTGTTTCGTTTTAACCTTAAAAGGCTTTGAAATGGCATACCATACCGAACAATAAAAGTAGACTTTCACCATCAAGATTCAAGGAAACAGACACGGAATTGTGCAAACAGACCAGAGGTCGACACGCAGGTTCAGAAAGGATGTCATGGGCTGTCATCTGTTTATTTTCCATGCTGAGTACCTTCTAGTGATTGGTCTGAGAGGAAATGCAATTCTCCGCTTGCCTGGAAAGGAAGCCATAATGAGGACTGGAAAGTTTTCTGCCATTTTACACCTTCCATTACGCGTGCATGTAGCCAAAATCACAACGACGTCCTAGACATTGCTTTCAGCGATCATTTCTCCATTTTCTTTTTCTTAATCCAAAATATCTGATATAACTGTTGCTACTTTCTGCACAGCTCTTTCACAGTGTTTCTACCTGCCGCCTCCAAATCAAAACAGAATCACAGGTTTTGCTAAATATTTAGCAGTGCCCTACTGTGGGCATTTACACAGCAAATGCTACGGTGACCTCCCCGCTATGAGCGGGAAGCTAGAGAGAACTCAAAAGAGTATTTTTCGTTTAATTATTTAATTATTTATTTTTTTAAGAATCATAAATCTGTGAAAATAAAGTCATTTGGTTGATTAACTCCAAGACCCACAGTCTCAGTTCTTCCCAGAGTTTACAAATAGAACCCAAAATGCCCCAGAATTGACCTCAGTGAAAAAAATAGACGGTTTTTAAACTCCTAAGAGACATCTGTGGGTACTGGCCAGAAATTCTTTTACAGTCAGATTTCAGCCATCGTTAAACCAAGACACTTCTAATGTTCTTATTTGCCACATATGGGTTAGGCTGATTTTAACCTGCAAGTACTTACATTATAATGTTTAATTGAAATTAGGAGAATTTTTCTAAAGGAAACAGATACATAGGAAGTAATATGTACTAGCATTACTTATACTACTTCTCCAGAAGAATGCTATCACCAAAATTAGCATATATATATACACACATATATATGTGTGTATATATATATAGAGAGAGAGAGAGAGAGCATGAAAATCTTGCAAAAAATTGGCAAATTTTTCCTATTTAGTTCAAAGCCAAAGAAAGAAAGAAAAAAAAAGGAAAAAACCCTGCAATTTACAAAACACTTAGGTTTGTCATACAATAGCCAAGTTGCAAATTTATGCAATTTTAAAGAGGCATTATATTAAACCATTAAAAATTCAACAGTGAATGTATAAAAAAGGTTTATTAAGCAAATACAAGGTACCATTAGCACACTGAAGCATTTTTAATAATCTTTCAGTTGACAGCCTAATGACTGTGTCTTGCTCTTAGCACCTTCTTTTCAACCCGAAAGCTTTTCTATTTTACACTGTTGCTTGTGTGTTTGTTTGCTTCTTTGTTTTGTTTGAAGAAGTAAGGGTAAGTGGGAAAACATGTTCGAAGGGGAAGTTATTGGACAACTTGTGAACATTACTTATTGTGCCCGGGGTACAATGGGAACCATTTGTAGAAGGGACTTGACCTCACTCCCTTCTAACTTCTCCTCAAGTTTCACCATCCTGGTTTGGAAACATCCTTTTGATCAAGCTCAGATCCTGCTTGTCCAGATTTTTGATTCCTCTCCTGTCTGCAGTGCCCCCCAGCAATCTTCCCCCAGGGTCTGCCTAACTATAGTACTTCTGGTCTCAAGTCAAGGGCACAACCAATTGAGCCATTAGCAATAGCAACTTGAAGCCCAAATCTAAGAGTAACAGGAAGCTGTCCATGTGGTCAGGAAGCCCGAGGACAAAGGGACTGCCGTAGCATGGTTTAACCATCAAAGCAATGACACTGTATTTTTCTCCCCCTGTTAACAAAAGAATAATTTTTTAAAGCCTCTATTAAGTACTTGAACTTCAAAGAGAAATAGCTAGGTTGAGGAGAAAGGTGGTGTCTACCTCACTGATTTGTCACCAGACACCATCCTAAATGGGCAACCAGTGTCTGTTTTCTGTTTTCAGGGCAGTATCCAAAAAGGAAAATATCTTTTCACTTTCAATGGTAGCAAACATTTCAATCAGGGAAAAGTGATATAACTTTGTGGTTTTTATATGGTTCTTGGCCAAAATCGTTAGAGCAATTTAAGCAGAACTTCAGCAAAAGATGTTAGGGGTGAAGAAAAGGCCATCGCAAAATACTGTACTTTGCTGTACATCCAATTAGAAATCATGGATTAGGATTTCTTTTTAAGTTCTTTGTATAAAAATATCTTTAGGTGGTCATTGTGAGTTTTTTAAAAAAACTGATGATAAATTAAACCAGATGGTATACAGGAAAGCACCACGCACAATACCTGACAGGCGGTATTCGTGTATGTCGTTTTTTCTAAATATTCCAAGATAAATCATTCAACGCACATTTATGTGCTAATTACTTAGTTTCCTAAAACTTTTCTGTGGCTTTCTAAACACTAAAAATTTTAAATGTGTGTGAGTATAAATGTAGATTTTCACTTGCTATTACTTTAAAGCAGAGAATATTTTATTTCCTAAATTACATATACATGCATTCTAGTTGTTTACATAGATATGTGTCTCCAACTCATGTGGACAAATAACATGCTATGAAAACTTAGGTCATGTGATTTTTTTTTAACCTAACAGCCTTATATTTTTAATGTTTAATAGAAAAATGTCAACTTCTTCTAAAGAAAAATCAGTTTCCTACATTTATATGACTTTAGCTTTATTATCTATTTGAATATTCTTTTACACTCTCCTTACAAAATTAAACGTTCTTAGGTATGTGACTGCAACACCCTCTTCCATCCTCATCCTTCCTGTATTTGTGAACCTAAGGAGATAGATATATATTTACATACAAAGTAATGCCTAACCAAATTTGGTTCCAGATTTGCCACAATTGACTATTTGCCAGATTAAACTATAAAATGAGAATTAAAAGCTTTCGATTTAAAAAGAATTCTTTATTAAATTTCATTTTTATAATCTAACGTGTAGATTACCATTAGGCTTCACCAGACACTTTTTGTTTTGCTTTTTTGTCCATGCGAAAATCTTGTGGACCAAGAAAAGTAACAGGAAGAAATCCATTTTCTATTTTAATTTATTTAAAATGCCATGTTGCAAAAAGTTTAGATAGAACCCTTATTTCCTACGAAGAGCTTCAGAGCTGAGTTATGCCCAAGGAGTACATATAACGCAGCATACCATAGAGTCTTTATACGAAGTGCAACTACTCCGACCAATTATAGGGAAGCGGGGCGGGGTGGGCAGCTAACTCCAGCATTAGAGACTGACTTTAGGAAGATCTTCCATTGAACCTGCAAAGGAGTTTCCAAGGTACACTAAAATTTCACCTTCAGAGTATCCAGTATCCATCACTGGTAAACTAAAAATAATATTTTGATGTTAATGGGGGGTTTTGTTTCATTCCGTTTTGACTAGTGATTTTATGAAAGCTTTAGTACTACGTATTACTTAGTTTGGGGTTTCAATCAGTTGTCTGATGCTTAGAAAAGTAATTCATGATCTCAAGCATAATTGCATGACAGTTTAGATCTTACTGTTTAGTTAGAGCCTAACGAATACTGTGTTCCTATCTGTCTTCTGAAAAAATAAAGTTTATTAAATAGCATTCAGATAAACCATTATACCACCCAACCAGCTCACTAAATGTAGTTATTACCTGTCTCTGCGTAGCTTATGTAAAAGCTTCGTGTTGACTGTCCACGTCTGCTGCATTTAAAAGCTGCTGAGTGGTTGTCTCACCTTATTCTGTCGACACACTAATGTGACAGTGTCGTGTACATAGGCCACAGTACAAAAGTGACTATAAACTGCTTCCTCAACATCTAGCCCAAAAAAGGACTGAGGCAGTGCACTCACGCCTTTAGTTAAAGTGGCTCACTGAGTCATTTCCATCTGTGTGTTCTTTACCATAAATACTGAGGTAGTATTTTCTAACTGTCTTTTCAGGCTTGTAATACAAATCTCTATACCATATCTACGTAGTCTAAAATACGTCGAATAATTCCGTTTAAAAAGTGTTGCCTACTAACAAACTAAAGAGAAGTAGCTACTGATTTTCCTATTGAGTTGCTTAAATCATTTGCCATTGCCAACGCAGACCTGCCTTAAATGGTTTCTTTCACCACTATTATGTGTGAAATAAAAAGAGGATTTGTGGTGAACTCTTACCTGTCTGTTAGCTGTTTTCAGTCAGTCAAAGGATATATGTTCCTCAGGAGTGACGCGTCTAATGATGTCCAGTAGTCAAGAGGGTACTTTATTTTCTTTTGGTCTCCCAAAACTAAAGTTGGGAATCTACAAAATTAACATGTATAGATGTTCAAAGACCAGTATCTTACAGGGTAGGGATGAGGAGTAGGGAGGAAGAGGAGAAGGGGGAGGGAGAGGGAAGAAAACAAGAAAAGCTAATAGAGAAAGGCACATCTCCAAATGAGTTAGGTTGGGGGTGGGGGAGGGTACTAAAGTTCATTGTGTGTGTTTTCTGAAAAGCTGATTGGCTTTTGGGAAGGCTGTATGAGTTCTATATATGTGAGCATGTGATTGTGAGTGTGCTTAGCATCAGGAGGGGGAGCCTGAATCATCTACTGTTTTTTTGGTTAAATAGAGTTACATATTATTAAAAACAAATACGTCTAACTCCCAGACTCATTAACTCAATGTTTAATGTTAGAATTATAATCTTATTGTTAAACTCAGGACAACTCTGTGAAGAGTACAAAGTAATTGTATGAAACCTTATGTCAAAACTACAAAGCTATCAGTAATTAACGCACAAAACAGCCTTGCTGGGAATAATCATGGGTGATTTTCCTATAAAACAGGTTGATGGGCAACCTTTTTTTTTTCTTCTCAAGCTGTAGAGATTTTAATAGTTTCTATTAAATCCCTAACATCTCCCAAATTTAAGACACTCAAAGTTATTTTTAAAACCTAAGGAATATAGAGTATCAGACATTACAAGTTAAATGAATAGTTCCTACAATCGCTGTACACATTAAGGAATATGATTGCGTATTTCTAAGTTACACACGGTACTAGGTTTATAGGCAGTCGCATGAAGCATCATTCACTTCACTTTCATTCACTTCAATGTTTCCGAGGGTTTTCATACTACGCTATGAATGCTCTGAATGCTGCCGAGGAAAAGAAGCACAATCAGTATTCTATGTTTTAAGATTTCTCAGTTGGGTTATCCCGTCCTGTCCATACACGCGATAGCGTTAGCATCTCATCTCATACTGTGTTGAAATACTTTTCATTACAAACTCTCAATAAAAGCTAAAGCTTACGCAGAAGTGGTAAGTCTCGTCTAGTGTCATTCATCTGTCTCCACGTGCTTTCTTTCATTATCTTTGCAAACGAGGTGTTCTGATTTCGGTTTTGCGAAGAGGGTACAGTTTAGCATACTCATGTTTGCTCCACTGTCCATCCTGCACCATTACTACAGTGCCCTCCTCTCCCATTTAATGGTGTTTGTATCCGTGTCCCCGTATCTGCTGCATTTTGACTCCATAAAAGGAAAATGTGATCTTCGTATGGGTAGTTCTGCTGATCAACTCAGTATTTCTGCACCAATCAGCATACTTATATGCATGTAGTAGTCTGTACAATTGTTCAACATCAAAATACTTGTTTCCTTTATGTCGAAATGTCTATAAAATTGCTGGCATTGTTCTCCATTTCAGTCTGGTAGAATAAGCAAGATAGAAAATAAATGTGTAAATGAATCATCTGTGTCATTTCAGTTCTCTGCATGAAATCACTCACATTGCGCATGGCACACATGCCCGCCCCACCCGAAGATCCATGGTTTCTTGACACCTCATTACTGACTATGGAGGCACGCAGCTTTTGGAGGAAGTGTAGGATAAAACTGCTAAGTTGGGGAAAGAAATAAAAGCTGGATCCATTGCCATCAAAAGTCCTCTCCTTTTCAAACCAGTCCTTTCCGACAGCCTACCGACGGATGTCACTTGGTTGACATTTGTTACTCAATGCAAAGCACCTTGCTGAAACTCTGGGGTGAAATCATCAGAGGATTTCGGGATCGTGTGTCACTGCCATTCCCGAAATCAATTCCGGACAGTCATTGTCAGGTGCATGAAGTCTTAAGTCCGGACTCCAGGGCCTGTTCCACCAGTATGAGACCCGGGTGGTTACTCAGAAGTGTGGACACCCTGAAGAGCCCACACTTCATTTAATGCCCTGTTTCTGCCATCTTGTTATTCTTAATAATTTTTGAGCAAAGGACCCTGTCTTTTCATATTGTATTAGGCACCACAAAATAGATACCCAGTCCTGCCTGACCAGTGAGGCAAATGAGAGTCAAGGCAAGAGGTTAACAGGTAAGAGAGAGGCTTATGTGTTTCACAGACTTTTTATAGCACTTAACCATTGTGCTGAGTCCTAAACATAGGTTTGCTCATTTAATCTTGATAATAATATCAACTTCTTTTTACAGAAGAGGAAACTGAGGCAAAGAAGAGGTTAAGTAGCTCGCCCAAGGTCACAGAGCTAATAAACCCAGAAATCGAACTTAGGCATTTGGCTAGAGTTTGGAAACCTGACCATGTAGGTCAATGCTGGCTGGCTTCTTGCTTTGCTATGCTGTCTTCCCACCAAAGAAAATTGCCTTATTTTGTCTGTTAATATTGAGTCCTGAGGACATGCATTATGGTCTTTACCTTGAAGACCTTTGCAGAACAGTCTAAAAGTTTCAAGGATGATACCTTCTGAGAAACTGTAATTCTCCACAGCAATGTTTTTCTGCTCTTAATGCCAAGGACACTTGCCTGAGTTAAATTAATGAGATGACTGCAAATATTGAGTTAAGTATCGCTATTGTATTTGTGGCCCAACACAGATGTGACTACATAGTGCCCAGACTCTGTGCCCAACTCCTGCACTGCTGACAGAGAGGAAAGAAGTGACAAGGAGAACAGACTGACCTTGGACTTGATGCTTTCCTCCATTCACTTCCTCCGCCTCCCGAGCTCAGATAGCACCACACATCTTCCTAAAAGCAAGAGGGCCCCATCTGGCTGTCATTTCACTTAAAAGAAGAGGAAGCGCACATAAAGGATGCATTTTTATGGATGTAAGAGTTTGGGGGTGGGGCGCCTGGGTGGCTCAGTGGGTTAAGCCTCTGCCTTCGGCTCAGGTCCTGATCCCAGGGTCCTGGGATTGAGTCCCACATCGGGCTCTCTGCCCAGTGGGGAGCCTGCTTCCCCCTCTCTCTCTGTCTGCCTCTCTGACTACTTGTGATCTCTCTCTGTGTCAAATAAATAAATAAAATATTTAAAAAAAAAAAAAAAGCTTAGGGCTGGGATGTAGAGAAAGTCAGTGTGGATTCTAAGAATCAGACAAGGAGCAATGTACTCACTGCTCATCAGTCTGCAAGAGCCCTTCTGCTCTGGGCCATGCTCAAGGTCCAAAGCCATTGATGAGGACAGAGGGATCCCCAAAAGCCTGGCATTCCCACACCCTCCAGGCTTAACTGTACCACCCAGGAGCAGCTGGTTCAGTCAAAATGTCCATAGGATTCTCTGGTCATTCCAGAGGGTCAGCAGACCCCAGGACAAAGGCAATTGAGTCACAAAAAGGAAATACAAAAGCTTCTCCAGTCTATCCACCACAGTCTACTTCCAGAACCCTCCTTCTCTGGAAATTCAAGAGGCACAGACTAAGAGAGAAGATAGTAGGGAGCAGTCAGGGGAAGAGTCACCTTCTCACAAATCCATCCAACCTGAGAGAAATGGAATAAAAGCAGCACTCGTCTCCTCCCCATTGACCTAGGTGATTACAAAATTCTTGTGTCTTTGATACGGTCCCTTTTTTCTGCTCCAGTCCACCCTATTCACCCTCCACCCTCAGCCCTCGAAACACAAATCCCATAGTGCACAGTTGGGGCCACAAAAAGATGGAGGTGGAGGGGAGTGCATGACATCTACCCTAAGAGAAACTAACAAGGATTCCCTTGCTCCCTCCCTTTCTACCTTTTCTCATCTCCAGCCTCATGTACGCAGACAGGTTTCACAATGACTCGGGTGCCTATGGAAGCTACCTGAGCTCAAGATGCTCAAGTCCCCCCAGCGAAAACTTTACAGCTAGATTTGCAAAGTGATCAGCAACTCTGATCAGGGCACAATTTTGCATGGAAGCCTCTGATTCCATTAGCTGAAATACTGTGACACCTCACATGACTTTGAACTTGATCGGTCCTTACGTGCGTACAAAGCCAGTGTGACGTCAGGCGGCATCAGCACAGAGCGTGAAATATCAGAACTCCTCACAATGCTCAAGGTTGTCATGAGACCCAGGGTTTAATTCTGGCCTCTCTAACTCACAAATAGCCTGGATGAACTTGAAGCACGTTCAGAGAGTCACAAGGACCTCCTTGTCCAAATAAAAGAAAACGGAGAAGATGGAAAAGGGAAGGCTGACGTGAGCAACAGCAATATGTTCAAGGACAAATTTGTAGAACTTATAAAACCATATTGAAAGACAGGAATACCACTCATATGGTAACAGATTGTTGAGTGATTTTTCTAACAGTCAACACTTACGTATTCAATTCATATCGTGTCTTTCTATGCTGGGCACTATGCTAAGCCCTAAAGACCCAAAACTAGTAAGTTGGAGTCCCTGCCCCCAAAGAGCCTACCGTCATCATTATGAGGACGGCAAACAGCTGGCACAAGTGTGGCCATTCCTTCCATGCCTCCTCCTTCCCCCATGTCAACCATTAATCACGCCATTCTTTCCCCTAAGCCAGGATGCAGCCTTGGGATACAACACCCAAATCAACCATCGCCAGGCATCTGGAGCTGCTTAGCTCCAAATTACTTGATGTTCCTTTATCACCAGACAAAGACCCTGATGTCTCCCCCTACAACGAGAATCATGGTAATTATTATTATGGTACTTTTATAGAGCCTATTATGTTCCAGACACTGTTCTAAGCACTTCCCTTCTTCAATCTCATCTTTGAAATGGTTGGTTAACAGAAATTTTATGTGGTCATCACTGAAGACTCATTTAAAGGAAATGGGATAAACTCTAGCATGAGGAAATTACATGTCCTTCAGACAAATTTTCCACAAGTGATGGATGTTTCACATTAGCGGTAACGAGAAAGCTGGTAAGTCTTCTCTCCGGGATGTCTTCAGAATTAGGATAGATTCTCACCCAGCTGTAATGAGAAGTGCAAACCTGTCTGAATGAAGAAGGACAAACCAGATGACCTTTCAGTGTTCTTTTTATTTCCGAGATTCTACAATTTGTGGTGCTCCAGAATCAAATTTATTTTTTACTAAAGTCTGTGGTAAATTGTATTCATTAAATTGTCTCCACATCCACTTAGCACAAAGGACAGATCAGTAAAGAGGGAAGGCAAGCAGTTTGCAAAAACATATTTTTAAACTTCTATTAATCACATATCTACATTTTATGCTGAAGCACAAATCCTGTTTAGAGAATTATTCTCAAAAATAATTCAAAGGACACGCTGGACATGATGCAAAAGTAAAAGTCTAGGAACCCAAGGAAACGAATCATGGTAATGTGTAAATAAACCGATCTGGGCTAAAATATCTTAAAGATGGATGTGATTTCATAACTATGTATTCCTTGTAGAAACAAACTGATTCTGCAATCTGAGTGGTTTAAAAAAGAAAACCAAAGAATAATGTTAGACAACATTTTTTGATTTTAAGAATTCAAATTTTTTGCTAGCTGTAATGCAGAAATCCATAATTTGTTGCATCTGATTTTAGCAAGAAATTGATTTTATAATGTTTCATGGTAGAAGTCATTTCCCTAAGAAGCTCTTTAAATAAGAAAATCCCATTCTATTTCTCACCTTGAAATAATGGCATTGCAACATTTATGAGCTGTTACGTACAGCCATCCGACTTTCTCAATTCTCAAGCCTTTGTCTACAGTGTGAAGTCCTGTCTATTAGGCTCTTCGTTCTCATCTCTCCCCCCAGTCAGAGTAAGGTTGGCATAGATCTTCCCAAATAAACTAAAATTCCAATTTCCACTGAATAACTTAGGGAAAGAACAAAACACATGCCAGCTCCATGGTGAGAAGAAAAGGGACATAGGAGAAAGGAGAAACTAGGAAAGCAATTTACAAACTTCCAGACCACTCTCAAATCAAGAAATACAGGACAAGAAAATGTATGAAATCTTCCCCTTCATTGATAGAATTGCAAGTTTTTCCGTCTTCCTTTTTTTCTTCTGCACAGTGTTTTGTAAAAATCATAAAGGAAGAGAAGGTCTAGCATATCATGAGTCCTGAGTATCCCAGCCTTTTAGACACTTTACAGCCCCCAGCCAAATGCCAACCACATCAAAATGCTTACGCTTCAAGGGCACAGACCCTTCTGGGCAAGCGTGTGTGTGAGGGGGAGGAGGGGCAGCAGGAGAGAGTATCAAGCAGGCTCCACACCCAGCAGGGAGCCTGGGAAACTCGGCAGGACTGCCAGTGCTGAATCCCATGCCCCTGAGATCATGACCTGAGCCAAAGCCAAGAGCGGACACACAACCCGCTGAGCCACCCAGGTGCCCTGAAAGGGCTGATGTCTTCCATGAGTCATACCAAACTGGGATCCTTCCACCATGCAAGGTCTTGTGGGAAAAACACAGAAGAAATAGAAGTCTGGAGGGAGCCTACAGCCTAGTAGGGAGACATCCTGTATGTTCTAACCTATTAAAAATGCAAAATCAAAGAAATACCCAGAGGACGTGCAAGCAGAATGCAGTGGTGCTCCTGGGAATATAGATTTGATATGGAGCTCTCCGAGAGCTTCTGCAGCGAGATCTGTGCCAACGGGTTTTGGGGAAGCCAAGAAGGGAAAAGAAAGCGCTCAGTTTGAGGGACACCATGAATAAGGTTATCACAATAACCGTATGAGTGGGGAAAGGCTCCTGCTACCCCCACTTTATAGGATGGAAATTGAGGCTTCGAAACTGAGTTTTGGCAGCAGGAATACTCTTTTAATGATTGAGAAAAGAGGGGGTTGGGAAAAGTGGGTGAAAGGGAGGGGGAAGTACAAGCTTCCAGTTATGGAATGAATTAGTCACCAGGACGAGAGGCACAGCCTAGGGGATATAGTCTATGGTATCATAATAGTGTAGGGTGACAGGTGGAGGTTACACGTGTGACGAGCACAGCATAACAAACAACAAACGTGTAGAGTTGTTGAATCACTATGCTGCACACCTAAAACTAATGTAACACTATGTGTCAACTATACCTCAATAAAAATAAATAAAAGTAAAAGATATTATAGCTCCCCCAAATTAGATGAGTAATGAGGGTCTAAACTAGGACCCAACAAGACCCAAAAGGAACAAAAAGAATCAAAGATATTTCAGGGAAGAGCATTTTATTAACAGAATGTATTATTTGCCCCAGGGGTACAGGCCTATGAATCATCAGGCTTACACAATTCACAGCACTCACCATAGCACATACCCTCCCCAATGTCCATCACCCAGCCACACTATCTCTACCCTCCCACCAACTAGCAACCCTCAGTTTGCTTCGTTGGATTAAGAGTCTTTATGGGGCACCTGCGTGGATCAATTGGTTAAGCAACTGCCTTCGGCTCAGGTCATGATCCTGGAGTCCCGGGATTGAGTCCTGCATCGGGTTCCCAACTCCACGGGGAATCTGCTTCTCCATCTGACCTTCTCTCCTCTCATGCTCTCTCTCATTGTCTTTCTGTCAAATAAATAAATAGAATCTTAAAAAAAAAAAGTCTCTTAAAAAAAAAAAGCCCTCCTGATCCCATCTTTTTTTATTTTTTCCCTCCCTAGCCCCAACGAGCCCCCGCCCTGCCTCTCAAATTCCTCATATCAGAGAGATCATACGATAATTGTCTTTCTCTGGTTGACTTACTTCGCTTAGCATAATACCTCTCGTTCCATCCACATTGTCGCAAATGGCAAGATTTCATTTCTCTTGATGGCTGCATAGTATTCCATTGTATATACATACCACATCTTCTTTATCCATTCATCTGTTGATGGACATCTAGGCTTTTTCCATAGTTTGGCTATTGTGGACATTGCTGCTGTAAACATTCGGGTGCACGTGCCCCTTCGGATCACTACGTTTGTATCTTTAGGGTAAATACCCAGTAGTGTCATTGCTGGGTCATAGGGAACTCTATTTTCAATTTTTTGAGGAACCTCCATGCTGTTTTCCAGAGGGGCTGCACCAGCTTGGATTCTCACCAACAGTGTAGGAGTAGAGAACCACATTTTATATGCATTGTCCACTATTGCTTTTATTTGTAGACTTTATATTAAAAGTGACAAAGAAAGAAAGCAAGTTCACATCAGCTTAAATGATAAAAGGAACCCGTTGACTCAGAATGTGAAAACTCCAGTGCCGGTAATAACTTCAGATGTGGCCTGTTGAGATTCTCAAACCCTGAGAGCAAGGACCCGGATGCTCGCCATCTCCCTGCTCCGCCACTGCTGGGGTCAGCTTCACCCACAGTCACTTCGTGAGACTGTGGCAGTTCTCAGCTCTCCTTTCATAACTGGACTGTCTCAGTTTCAAGCTTCATGTCCCTGTGCAACTTTGTGACTCTCTTCAGGAAAATGTGAAAAACAAAATTACATGCAAAGGAAAATATATCTTAGAATGCAAAAGGAAATCACGACAAAGTACAAGTGTTAAAAGCTGACAAACACCAGAATGTTAAAATTCACATCACACTGTATTATTACTGAACTGTCTTCTACATCTCTAGAATATCTCCTTTCTATACTTTAGGCTACATATTCTTTGAACACCTCTTCATATGACGATTTTGCATTTTTTTAAACTTTTATCTCTCTCTTTTTTAAAGATTTTTATCTAACTGAGAGAGAGAGAGAGTACAAGCAGGGTGAGGGGCAGAGGGAGACTGCCCACTGAGCAGGGAATCCAGTTCTGGGCTTGATCCTGAGACTCCAGGATCATGACCCAAACTGAAGGCAGACATTTAACCAACTGAGCCACCCAGGTGTCCCTGTAATTATTTTCTGTGGAGACTACAGAAATTAACTTGGTTTTTCTTCTTGGGATTGATTTAAAAATTTTTATTATTATTATTTCCAGTTTGGAAAAGCTATTTCTCTACAAGTAGGTTTTGGAAATGCCACTTCTATGACCTGCATGGTTTTTTGCCCATGAATCACTTCTCAGTCCTCAGGAAGGACTCTGCTTTTGACTCTGCTAGTCATGGTCTCCGTTGGCCAACACTGAAGCTGGTAGTCCTGGTTCACTGCACCCCCCCCCCCCCGGCCTCGGTTCCCACATACACACCTGAGCAGGGAATGGAGTAGCTTCTTATTCAGCAACTTCCCCTTGGTGTCAAAGATAGGGTCTGGACGTGCAGTGATGTCCAGGAACTGAGGGAATGTGGTTACTGCTAGCCCCAGGACCACCTTCAGGATTGTAGTAGTGTCATGAAACACACCTCAAAATCCAGGTGACTAAAATTACAGATACTTCTTTTTTTCTTTTAACTCATGTGTCCACAGGAGAATTCAGGCAGCTCTGACTCAAGCAGCAGTTCTACATTTAGAGTGGTTCCACATCTACCTCATTCTAGGGCGAGTGGCTACCCAGGACTTATTATTCTCAGGGTATATGGCAGCCACACTCACCGAGAATTTAGCTTTGTCAGCTCTCAAGTTGAAGGGGATAAGAAATGCTGGCAGTCTACCCTTCCCAGTGAGGTATGGTGAGCCTTGACTGGGAGGTGAGGGGAAGGGGAGTCCTGTCTTCTTGGCTACACCTGACTGGAGTGGAGCTTCCATCAAGCTGAAGGACAAGGGAGGAAAGGAAGACCTGTAACAGGTCAAGCACCAGAGACTGTTGTTCTTACCAAGTTTCAGTAAATTTTCTTGAATAAGTGTCTCTTCACTGATTGTATGGACAATCTCCGGAAACTTTTTTTTTTTTAAAGATTTTATTTATTTATTTGACAGAGAGAGATCACAAGTAGACAGAGAGGCAGGCAGAGAGAGAGAGAGAAGGAAGCAGGCTCGCTGCTGAGCAGAGAGCCCGATGCGGAACTCGATCCCAGGACCCTGGAATCATGACCTGAGCCGAAGGCAGCAGCTTAACCCACTGAGCCACCCAGGCGCCCCGGAAACTTTTGATAAGGAAAAAACTGTACTCTAAGATGGCTGGCCAAACCAGCAAGGGAATTCCAGTCCCTGTCTCAAAGCCCTTCCGGGTTCTTCTTCCCTACCCCATTTCCTACGCGCACCCAAACTACCAAGTGTGCGGAAGTAGAAGGGTATAAATTACCCTCCCTGCTTGTGCTCAGGCCTCAGACCTTTGGAGAGCACTTTCCTCTGAGCCTGCGGGTGTTAAATAAACCTTCCATCTTCCAAGTTCTCCGAGTGCTGCTTGCTTCTTCAGACAGGATCCAGTCCGGGTTCTGTAACAGTTTAAACGGTTATTTAAAAATATTTTCCACCAGCTTTGCTTGAGTGACTCGTGGAGCCGCTATCTTGTCATCCTGGAAGTGGCAGGTTCCCAAGAGTTCTTTCACATCTCGAATAATCACAATCTCATTTAGCCTGATGATACATATGGCATCAGAGCTCTCTCAAAAATTTGTTGTTTAAAAAAAAAAAAAAGAAAAAAGTGTAGTTGATTCCCATCAGTTTTAAGAATTTTCTTGGAAACCTGCATCTCTCCCTAATTTCAGAGACTTTGGTCATGTCAGGTTTTCCTAAGACCATGCCCTTAGTCTCCTTGCTAAGGCCATTTTGTCCTGATGAAAGGAACTTTCAGAAGTCTTAACCAAAGACATGATGACTACATCTCTGGTTTGGTTATTGCCCTGAGATGGAGTTTTGTAAGCCTTTCTAACTCAAAGGATTTCTCAATTTTATCCTTTACTGCTTGGGATTTTTTAAAAGTCCCATTTTTCAAACTCACATATTTTACAATTTCTGGTTCCTCTACAGTCCTTCTCAATTCTGCTTGCAAACTAGCTACATCAGTTCTGAGCTCATCTCTTTCTTGTAGCACCTTATCAAATGGAACTATGACAAGTTCTTGGCCTCAACATTCCACCTTGAAACCTTGTCCAATGCCAAAATTTCATTAGGTACATTTTCCTTCCATGTCAACATAGGCAACAATTTTATTGAATGTTTCTCCATCACATGGGTTACTACTTTTTCTAACATTTTCTTTGCTGTTCACTGTCTGGCCCAAAGCCAATGCCACATGCACTTAAGGCAGCACCCTACTACTGATACCAACTGTCGCATTCTGCATAAGGTTAAGAAAACTGAGTTGCTATAAGCTGTTTAATATAGAAATTAGGCCAGTGTATTGGGAGAGCTAGGAAAGCAAAGGGCAGGAGGGCTGCAACCTGACTCCAAAGCAAATAGCTCGGAAATCTCACGAGCAAACTGCTACAACTCTTGAGTTTCTCGAGGAAGCTTCTACCTACTCTCTTGGTCTGCAACAATGAAATATGCCCCGCAGAGGTATGAGAAGCTGCAGTGCCCATCCACAAAGGCCTCCCAAGAATGATGGCCTCTTACCACCACCTTCCAAATTTCATGCAAATTCCTCTCACTGGCAAATTCAAGCCCAGAATCCTGCAGGAAAGAAGATTCTGGGAAGTGTAGTTCTTGGCAGAAGAGACCTGAGACGAGGGTGGTAGTGATAGCAGGGGGAGAAGTTATCCCTTGTGAGAGCTCTCTTTCTGGGTCAGGCTCCTGTCTGAATTCTTTTGGGTAATTAAGGGTAAGGTAAAGTGTTGTTGTTGTTGTTGTTTTTCTTTCTTGGATCTGCTAGGTCTTCATTGCCTTTAACTCAAAATAATTCACATGCCACAGTGGCATATTTAGGGGCCAGGCGTCCTGTTCCCCTTCAATACAAAGTTGAGAACAGCCAATTCAGCACAGAGAATGAACCCTACTCCAGAGTAGCACACCATGCCTTTAGTACATGGCTGGGGCTGCTGCTTTCTCCCAGACCCCCTGGAGAACAGGAGCCTTGGAGGGGACCCAGGCCTGTGAGGGGCTCTGAGATTTTAGTTTCATGAACTCTTTAGTAAAACAGACTCTGGGGGGGCACCTGGGTGGCTCAGTGGGTTAAAGCCTCTGCCTTCGGCTCAGGTCATGATCCCAGGGTTCTGGGATCGAGCCCCACATGGGGCTTTCTGCTCTGCGGGGAGCCTGCTTCCTCCTCTCTCTCTGCCTGCCTCTCTGCCTAGTTGTGATTTCTCTCTGTCAAATAAATAAAAAAATATTTAAAAAAAAAAAAAAAAAAAAACAGACTCTGGGATCCACAGTCTTTGCCACCAAGGAGCTCATAAGCCATACATTTTTGTATAGTTTAAAAGTATCTAGGGGTGCCTGGGTGCCCTCGGTTAAGCATCTCACTCTTGATCACAGCTCAGTTCTTGATCTCAGGGCTGTGAGTTCAAGCAAGTCCTGGGCTGGACTCCACACTGGGTATGGAGCCTATTTAAAATAAATAAATAAATACATGCATGCGTAACTAAATAAATAAATAGACAAACGTGTCTAACAATGCTGCTCAAACACACACGCACACAGGTTAAAAAAGATGAATGTGGGATGCCTGGGTGGCTCAGTTGTTAAGCATCTGCCTTCAGCTCAGGTCATGATCCCAGGGTCCTGGGATGGATCCCCACATTCAGCTCTCTGCTCAGCGGGAAGCCTGCTTCTCCCTCTCCTTCTCCCTCTGCCTGCCTCTCTGCCTACTTGTGATCTCTCTCTCTCTGTCAAATAAATAAATAAAAATCTTAAAAAAAAGATGAATGAAAGCCAAGGCATAATTAAATATTAAAAATGATATAGAATGATATATTTGGAGACCCAGAAGAAAACTTAGAGGTCACTAGGCGGCTCTCCCCTTAAGTAGGAATTGAAAATAGAAGAAAAGCTTGAAAAGAAATTGATACAACAGTATCATAATTGAAGAGGGGTGGGGTACAAAACAAAAATTTCACTTTTGAGGTTCTAGTAATAAAAATAATAGGTACAATTTGGCCAGGGTTTTTTTAACAGACACTGGAAGGAGGGGAGAGGCAGTACGTTTTGTGATGTGATGTCAAAATGGAAGTTAGCTATTGCTT
The DNA here is from genome assembly GCF_922984935.1 of Meles meles. Taxonomy (NCBI): domain Eukaryota; kingdom Metazoa; phylum Chordata; class Mammalia; order Carnivora; family Mustelidae; genus Meles; species Meles meles. The sequence goes on along the minus strand of NC_060066.1, from coordinate 61,172,355 downwards.
TCACTTTTCTCTCCCCTGAAAAATTATTCTACCCTCTAGATTAAATGGAGGAGAAGCAGACATTCTTTAGTTTCAAAATGTTCTAGATATCAAAACAGAAAAGCAAGATTTAGTGATTTAGAGATAATAATCTGGTTAGTTATAAAAGAGCATAAAGGGGAGCAGAATTTGCCACCAAGAGACATGCCTCTTTGACATAAAGAATTATTTTAGGCTGATATTTGTAATAAACAGCAGACATAAGAAAACTGAGCAGAAGTTACCCTTTTGTAAGGGACATTTACATTTATAAGGGAAAACTCCATCTGTAAGAGTGTCTCCCTCCCTATACCAGGAACTTGAGTATGACTAAATCTTTAGAAATTCTTATTAACAGTGAAAGCAGACTTAAATCTGCTTTGTACTTCCCCTCAACCCCCCAACATCCTCTTTTTCCTTTAGCTGTAGATGGTATATAAGGTGATGTTGTTGGCCATTTGGGGGGGATTATTCAGTTTTCCTGAGTATCTTCCATGATATGGAGATACAAGAATTACACATGTCATTAAACTTTTGTTTGGTTTTCTTCCTGTTTCATCATTTTGTTACAGAGGGGTTTCAGCTAAGAACTTAGAGGAGTGGAAGGAAAAATATTTTTTTATCCCCTAAAAGGGAGCTAAGTTGTATGCATGACAACAGACACAAATCCCGCAGTGGGCCCCAGATTAAATTACTACGGTCATGGAGATGAGTACAGTAAAATTTCAATTAAATAGAATTTTCAAATGAATGGAGCATTTCTGTTATTATTTTGAGGAAAAATAATCAAATCAGAATACATTAAACACAGAAACAAGCATCTCTCACCTCTTATCAACCTCTGTTCTAGGTTTAGGATCCATTCAGCCCTATTTTTCTCTTATCTAAACCAGGGTTTCTCAACTATTGACATTTTGGGTGAGTTATTCTTTGTTTTGGGTAAGTCCCATGATTATTAGAATGTTTAGTAGCATCCCTGGCCTCAACCACCAGATGCCAGTAGCACTCCCAGTGGTAACAACAAAAATGCCAGATGGTTGAGAACCACTTATCTATGTCAACGACCATTCAGAAGTGAGATTCAGAATGATGACACTGAGTGGTTATACCTTGAATCTCTTTCTTAAATAATGTTCTTCTTTATGAAGACATGGAGATCAGGAGGTACACGTTATTAAATTTCTGTTTATTTTTATCTTGTTAGTCTGCCTTTTATTACAGCCATCTAGAACCTAGATGGGTAAAGGGAAAATTATTTTTCCTCTCCTACACTATATTAGTCAAAAAGATTATGTTTCTGATTAGTTGAGAATTAACTGTATCATTATTCTCGTGTATTTCCAACTATTTTATTAATTTTACTTGCCAATCTTTGTATGTAATCTTCCCTTTGCCTAAAATCTTTCCTGGAACCAAGTGGGGTTTAAATAAATCAGTAAACTATATAACTAATAAGCATTGTAATCCCATTTGAGTAGTCTCATTTTTTTAAAAAAGATTTTTA